>NW_023994047.1:817500-1187500 GCF_015586225.1 Lucilia sericata
TTTCATTGACTTGGGTAAAAGACTCATCTAGCAAAGTGGTATTGAATATATCCACATTGTAATCACGTAATAAATCCAATTTTGTGTAACGAACACTTTCTAAATGAGGCTCAAATAAAGGTTTAACCACGGGAGGTAATTGGTAATTAGATAAACTTTGACGTTTAGGCACTTTCGCTGTAAGTAACTGGGTAGTGGGTTGCTCATATATAACAGCAGTAAGACGACCCAAGCGACCAGCATAAATACCCGAACCAGTATTTTGACCGGCAGGATAACTGCCATCGGCAGCCAATAAATTCACATTATTGGCAAAAGCCCAACCTTCTTGTAGTTGCACAGCTTAAAATAACAAGCACAGCTTAAAGTAACAAACATGAAGAGTTATTTTCTTTTCTAACTTACCCGTTAAGAAAGGCAATTCCGAGAACCAATAAGTAGGATAAACAATATCGGTTATATTCAGTTGACGTATCAAAACCATAGCGGGTTCATAGAACAACATATCAAAACAAATGAAATGACCAAAAGTCACCCCAAAGTCTGTGGTAAAGGTGGCCAACTCAGCTTGTGGCAAAACACTTTCCTTATACCATTCATAGCGATACAAATGAGTCTTACGATAGCGTGAGATAACACGACCCTCACGATCAAATACTATATTTGTATTGTACTTCTTTAAACCATCATCGTCACAATGTTCCTCTGAGGCAAGACATTGAAACTTTTCCACTATATTAACCACAACATACAATTTACGACTGCGTACGGCACAGGATAATTCGGTTAGAAACCAATCATAATTCGGCAATTCACAGGGTGCAATATTATCCTTGGGATCTGGCACAAAAGTCATCATATCTAGATTGTTTAAAACAAATTCGGGAAAAACTAAAATATCCAAATCCTTAGTTTGTTCGGATTCTATAATAGCTTTCATGCGTTTTAAATTGTCTTTAACTAAAGCTTTGCCTTGGCCATTCATGGCTGGTATAAATTCCACCACACCAGCATTGTAAGTAGGATCACTAGGTAAGGATAACTTTTTTCCAAAGATAAAATAAAAGTAGAAATAATTTTTTAAGAAAACTGAAAATTGTTTATAATACCTGCTGGGATAATTGCAGTATAGCTAACACTAGGAATAGTAACGCGTTTTTGAAAGTCATTCTTTCCTCTTTCCAGGTCTTAATAAGACTAAATCTAAATGCTTTGCATTTTTTCCTTAACAATTTTTCTTTAAATTTGTTTTATTTATCTTAAATTATGCAAATTAAAATTTATCTTTTCGGTAAAATGATCTGTAATAAAAGCTTGTTGCGTTATCATCAAACAAATATTCGAGTATTTAACACTTTCATTGGAACCCTAGTTATTGACAACAAAGTGATGATAAATTTATTACTAGGTTAAGTGTTATTGTCATTATTTTATAGCACTTCATAAAGCAAAATTATCTTTTGTATATAGTTTATAGCTCTGTGCACTCTAAAGATTTAATTAAGAAGTTTAAATTATCTTTGGAAATGTTAAAGCTTTAAAGAACCTTAACAATTTTCCATAATTATTAAAAGTTTTTTCTTTTGTTTTATGTTATAGATTTGTATGTGATTTTTCAGGGAAACATGACGATTCAGAAATTTTTGTGATTTTTATTACGGATTTTAAAAATCCGTAAATATATAAAATTCTTTTGAAACTGAAATACATATTTTAAATATGGATTTGAATATTCCGTAATCTTTATGTAAAAAAATTAAGAATTTATTTTAATCTCTATTAAATCGAATACGAAGGTCACAACTGATAAACATTAATAGCTTTTGTAAATTGTTTGATAATTGTTAGTATGTTAGAAAAACATATTTAATAACTAGTCAAATCTAATATTTAACACATTCATAACTCAAATACTTTAGAAAACACACACACTCGCATAAACATATCTACGTACATTTAAAAAACGAAAGAAAAACATGCATGCAACAACAGACAAACATTTATTTTAAATGCAAACAAATATACACATACATACATTAGAAATCAACAATTTTGGTTTAAATGAATGTAATGGAGAAACTTTCAAGTGGCGAATACCAACCAAATTATAGTTACGTGCTTCTTTTGCTTGGTATTTTTTTTCTACTGTTGCTTTCTAACCGGAAAGCAAGCAACAGTTTTGTATTATTTCCGCTTTAATGATTGCTTGCCATCCTGCTATTTTATCTACACATACTCACACATCTAAAAGTGAATATGTTTTCTGTGTGAGTGTAACTGTGTTAACACATTGATAGCGTTTCTGGGATCAGAAACACACAAACTTTGTAGCTACAGCAACAAATAACTAGTATTTACTAGTATCTCTACATTTTTAAGAAGGATTCATGACTGTTTGTTTTTACTCTCAACCAAACACCACTTAGAGTTTTTAACATGTTTTAGTCACGTAATTGTAATTTTCACACGTCTCAACCAGCAATATATAAAACTCAGCGTTGGCTGGCTGTTGTTTCGGTCATTCCATTCACATTTTAATGAATATATGAGCAGCATATAGTTTTTATACAGATATGCTTGTAAAGATACGCCAATTTTAATTAAAATTGAAACTAAATTTTAGTAAAATATTAAAAAGAAAAAAAAAACTACTTCAGGGTCATAAATTTTAGAAGTCATTATCACTAGTGACAACTAGTTTTAGCTATTACTTATTTTTTATAACTGTTATAAAAGTTTTACTTAAATCTATTAAACTTTGAAACTATATTGTTGGCCTCTAGCAATTCATAAAAAAATTTAGTTGAAAATTTGTAACGGAAATTATTTATTTTCAAATATTCGTTGATTAGTTTTATACTTTATTCCTATTTGTTTATTGATTAAATTTATACGTTTTTTGATTGATTCAAAGTTTGCAGTTAATTTGTTGCTAAATAAACCGGAACTACGTTTTGCATTAAACGGATGTAAGCAAAGCAATACACATTATTGCCAATTATCCTGAATTAATAAACCAATAGATGGGTATAGTGGTTTATAGATGAAAAAGAAAACAAAAAAACTATAAATTTTGAAAATTCAATAAAACAACTTAATTGATAAAAATTGAAAAATTGGTGATTTTAAATTGAATTGATAATGAATTAATTGAATAATTTAAAATAGTTGTTTATTGAACCGTACTTCAAAAAATAAGAATTTATTAAGAAATTGAAAAATGTAACTAAAATTTTATGAAAAAAAGAAGATTTTGTGAAAAATAATGAAAAATGAAACTGAAAAAGATGATTAAAAAACACGCATTTTTTAATTCGAAATACTCACATATTTACAAAAAATTTTGAAAAATTACCGAAAAATTAAAGATTATATTTTATTTACGCTTCTTAGATTAAAAAATTGAAATAAACATAAGGCTCGTTTAAAAATTAGTTTTTGAGTCAAAACATTTAAAATTATGTATATCTTACGACCTTCTAAATGTATACACCTACATTCATTTATATTTAAAATTATAAACTTTACTTATTCGTTTGTAGCGTTTTCTTCAGTTTCATTTGTTTCCATGGGGGTCATATTTTGTTCAACCTCTTTTAAAGTGTCTTCAGCTGCAGCAGCGGTTAAAGCAGAAGCTTCTGCTAAAGCAGCTGCTGCTTCTCTAGCCTTTTCATATTTATTAACCTCTTTTGAAAAAAAAAAAAAACACAAAAAATAACTATAAGATAAAATAAAAAACTTAAAAATGACTTGACTTACCAAATTTACTAAGATCAGCACCCAATAAACGTAAAATATGTAAAGTTTCATTGCTGTCGACATAAGCACGAAGACTGGAAGTACCACGCCAACCCACTATATACAAAGTAAAACGTTCATCTACATATTTAATAATACAACTGCCAACACCTAAGGAAATACATAAAAAATATTTAATAACTTATTTCATTATATATATTTAGTTTTACAAGAAAACTTACTTAATTCTTTACACCTTTTCTGTGTGGCTTCTTTAAGTTCGTTTGTCGAGGGAGGTTTGGTGGGATCTGTACAGTTAAGTTGCAATATTAAATCTTCTTTTTCCACTTGTATTCTACGGCTGTCACCTACAAACGCATTTGTAGTCTGCAAACCTTCCTGCGCCAAACGGAAAGGATGTTGGGTGTGACGATTTTCACAACGCACAAAGGATTTAACTCCGGTATTGATTATCTTAATATTATTTTCATTTAATAATACCAAATCTCTTATCAAATCAGAGCAATAATAAATATTTTTCTTTTTCTCTGTTATACATCTGGTAAGTAAACAACGTTTGTTTAGCGACTCATCTAAATCATAAAATTGTTTAATTTCTTCCCAGTCAGCATCATTTTCTTCGAAGAATACATAGGGATCTTCTTTATAGCCATGTAGACGTCTACGCTTACGTTGGGGACCCCAGGGAACAGATTTTTCTTCAATGGGTTGGCCATTTTCGTCCAGTTTAACTTCAGGTTTGGGTTTTTCCAACAAATCTTTAACATCATTTTTCTCGAAAGGCAATTGAGACTTTTTGTGCAAAACAGCTACAAAGAAACCACCAGAATCCTGCAAATGTGGCAATACACGTATGCTTTACCAGCAAATATTAGTAAACTTACTTTAAACTTACAAAGAATACAAATAAAAAACTTACCATTTTTCCAAACCCAATTTTTCAATTTCTTCTTTGGGCATGGGGAACATGTTGGGTCTAATGACAGTGTGATATTTTTCTGGTACTTCTTCAAAACTGCTATAGATTTCATCTACTTCTTTGGAAGCCAATTTCCATTCTGTCATGCCAGGTTTATATTTTAAACCAGGCACCAAATGGGAAGCATCGACAATTTCAAGAGCTCCTTTAGAGTCAGCAATAATGCGTTGCAATACTGCTTCATTTTCTATGGGGTTTAACGAACAAGTGGAATAAACCAAACGACCGCCTACCTCAAGCATTTCAGCACCCCTTCTGGTAATGCGGTATTGTATGCTAGACAGATAAACAATTTCATTGAAATTTATTTTTAAGTAAAATTTAAAATAACAACTATAAATACCCATGTAAATTATAAGCTTGTGCCAGATTCCATTTTAACCAAATATCAGGATTTTTGCGCAAAGTGCCATCACCAGAACAGGGTACATCACACAAAATTTTATCGAATTTCAAAATGGATTTAGAACCATCTGCTTCAGTTTTCTAAAAGCAAACGAAAATGTTTAATAATTCTTCTCCCACAATATATACTTTCTAAACATACCAACAAATTGGGGAAGAAGGCACTATCATGATTAGTCACCACAAAACAGGGAGAATTCAAACGTTTGGCCTGATGCACCAACATATAACAACGATTATTATCTACGTCGTTAGCCAACACAAAACCTGGTGGGATTTTATACTTTTCTGGTTCAGCATGTAAAGCCTCAATTAATTGAGCAGTTTTGGAGCCAGGAGCAGCACACATATCCAAAACTTTGTCTGTAGGTTTAACATCCAAAACAAGAGGCGGTATCATAGATACAGCTTCTTGACGACTTATAGCGCCAGCATTTGTTTCGTTAATAAGGAAATTGTGCAGACGATACAAGGGTTCTGAACGACGGATATCCTTGCGAGTCAAATCCAATTGATAGGCCATGCCATTAGGATACCATGGAAGACAAAGAGGACGTTCGACTTCCTCTACGGGTTTACCACGTAACTCTGCTACACCTTTAACATATTCAGTAAACAATTCAGTTTGTATAATATCTAATAAGGCCTTAGCTTCCCCTTTGAAACCGGTCACTCTGAAAGTCGCCGGTAAATTGTCACGTATGGCCAACAAAAACTTTTCCCACTCCTGCTCATCGGCACATATATTTTGTACATTATAGTATTTAATAAAGGCTGGATTATCGCGTACAATATCTGGATAGGGTTCTGCGCGGCGTTCCGGCTTCCCTTCTTCAGCCTAGTTTTAAAACAAAGGGTCATGTAAACAAATTTTAATTTTTTGTTAAAAATTCACTTACGTTCTGGCGCTTTTGACGTTTTTTGGCAGCAAAAGGATTAGATTTATTTTTACGACCCATTTTTTATATTAAAAAATTTAATTCTTTATTTATTTTAAGTAAAAATAATAATTTTTCTTCTTTTCTGCACAATGAATAACAACAATGTTGAATGTCAACACGTGTTGTTGAGTGAAAGAGATGCCAGATTGATAGTCATAAAACAAAAGTAAAGTATACTTAGAAAAAAAGTCACATCCAAAGTATATTAATAAAGTAGCATCACTTGAACAGCTGACTATTTTTTTTAAACTAGATAAATGAAGAAAGTTGTCAAAGTTTGTTTTGAAAATTGTTAACATTGTTTACGTCGCCATTTTTAAATTGTGTTTTGCTATTTGTTAAAATTTGTGAAAAGTTGAAAAAGTGAATTAAAAGTGGGTTTAAAGTAGTTTAAAAGTGTAATAAATTGTATAATATATAATAATATAATTAAATTGTTAATATTTTTAACTTAAAAGTAATATTTTTTATTTATGTTTTGTTCACATTGTTGTTCAAGGAAATTTTATTTTGACACAATCTTAAATTATTCCAAAAACAAAATATATGTGGTTGTTGTAGATGTTGTTGTACAACAAGAGATGTCGCTACTTTATTAATATACTTTGGTCACATCCAAGGCGATGCTGTACAATTTAACGAATCTTAAATAGAAGATTCTTAATTACAATAAACAGTTATGGAACTCCTCAATATAACTATCACGGATTTTATATAAAGAGCTATTTTTCTTTTAATAATGTATTTTCTGGGTATTCTGAGATTTTAATTTAAGCATGCCACAGATTTCATAATATATTTATTCATCTTGATTTTTTCTCACAACTTCCTTCTCAAAAGTTTTTTCTTTCGGTGTAGAAAAATTTCCCAACTGTCGCATTGCCAACTTTTAAACTCCAGTGAATTAATTTTTTGCATCTTCAAACAAATGTTTTAACAAGCAGGAAATAATTTAAACAATTTTATAGAATTTTAAAATAATTAAGAAAATATGTCTACATTTATAAAACCATCTACACCAACAAAAAGTCGTCCAAATTTCAAGCCTGGCACACCCACTAAATCAAAATCCTTGAGCAGCATCAACATCGCTAGTGGCAGTTCTAATAATGGAAATTCTTCAACTAAGGTGTTGGAAGAGATAAACTTACTACTCAACTTGGAAACTTTAAAACGCAACCGAGACAATGAAATTATTCTGAAGCAAAATGTTGAAGAAGCTCTCAAAATTTTTGAAGAACGTCGTCACAAGTATTTCACTTTGGTGGCCAAATGTGCTACTTTAGTGAAATTGGCCTGCACACGTAAAGTTTTACTGCGCAATGAGTTAATTGAATTACCTACTGCTGCAGCTCGCGCGGACGCTAATAGTATTAAAGAAAAATTAAGCAGTGGTAGTGCTACCGATTACATTAGCACTCCTGACTTGGAACATTTTAAGGAAATGTTGCAGCAAGTGGAAAAATACAAAAATCTACCTATTCGTCGTTCGGAATTAGTAGATCTTCAAAACGCTACCGATGCCATACAGTATTCCATAGAAGCTATAGAAATATCTTTGGAAAAATGTACCATACAGGGCCTGGATCATTTTGTCGACACTCTGGATATGTTAAACTACCCAAAACTTTTGAAGGAATATGATCAAAACGACTATTAAAATAAACAATTTTATGTTAATTATATGCAGTAACTGGCTAGAGTGTTGGACAACTCTCCGCAATACTGCAGTGCATTTATTTATTCGTATCTTATTATTTTTTAAGTTTATTTCTGTGTGGGGGAAGTATCTTGAGGTTCTTTCTACACATTCAATTCTAATAATGAAAAAAAAAAAATAAAGAAAAACAAAAAATGCATGAATTAGACTACACAAGTAAATGAGAAGGTTGGTTTAAGGAAGGTGAGAAAAAAAATAGCAATTACCACTTGGAACGTTTGGACCAGTCTTTAGGAGTCCAATGTAGAGCTTTTGAATCTATGCGTATTTTTCTCTTGTCCATGGCCTTTTTGTGTTGATCTATAGTATCACGATTAATGCAAACTATGTATTGACCCTTGTAATAGTTTATAAGATTCAAATTCTGCAGGGTAGAAATAACATCTTCTTTTTTGATGGAAGTTACTTCACAAATATCACTTCGAAAGAATAACAAATTAATATTTTTTGCTCACTTAATTTACTCTACCACTTACTTGATTGTTATGGTCGGCTTTTCTCCATCATTTGTGGGCTTTTGACTGATAAATATCTCCAATATTGTTTGCGCCCAGTAGGAGCGGTACGATAGTAAACCCAAATCTGATAAAGGCTTTTCGGGAGAACCAGTTTTACCCTCAAATTTTGATAATTCATAGCTGAATTCTATAAGTAATTTTCCATAGCCTTTACGCTGGTAAGGAGGCATGGTTAAAATACAAGCCACATTGTAATCTTCTGTACTCTCTTTTTCCTTTGAGAAGTAGCCCACTATATGAAAGCCTCGATTGTCGTATTCCGTCATTACATAAAATAAAAAGGGATCGGTGTCATAGTACAACGTTTTGTGGTCCAGAAAAAGTTTAGCCAGTAAACATAGATTCTGGGCGTACACTTTATTTTTTCGCCCATCAATTTCAAAAAATGATATGGTATTCTTGCGATAAATTTCATTACCGGGTGGGTGTCGTAGATTACATTTCACCAAATGTCTTTCCAGGCACTTGCGACTCTTACGATATTTCAAACAAAATTCACAGATATAGATGCAGGGCATTTGGCACAATTCCTGAAATTCCTTACATGAAGATACAGCGAAATAAAATACAAAAAACTATAAAAAACTAACCTGGGGATATGGGGAAAAATACCAAGGTTTAATACGGTGTTTACCCAATTCTATCATTTCAATATTTTTCATACGTGTCACTACATCATCCTGATGTATAGTGACCATACTACCTGATTGTCTGGGAGTACCATTTTTACCATCCTGCGAACCTTCTTCATTTGTGGTCACTGGTAAAGTGGCAGGTGAGGATTCAGTGGCCGCAGCTGCTGCCGCTACCACTGGTGGTGCTGACAAAGGCAAAGGTGTGGAATTGATCTGTAAAACATTACAATCTTTCTTAGGAACTACATCCTCCTTTAATGGCACTGCAACAGAATTTACTTTTCTTTTTCTGTTTATTTTTTTCTGTAGTGCTGCCGCCAGTACAGCATTTCCATTGACCATTTCACCACCAGCAGGTTGTGGCGATGTCGGGCGTGAAACACTACCAGCTATTGAAAGATGTTTCTTAGGAGTGGTGACACCAGTACTGGCGCCCGTCTGTGTACCATCTCTGCGAGGAAATTGTACTTTTCTTGTGTCTAAATCTTCTTCCGTCACCCATTCGTCCAAGCGCTTATTAACTGAAAAGAATGTTTATTATAAAATCAATTAAATTGAATATTTATTTGCTTTAAAAACTTACAATCAACATAATGGACATAAAATTGTCTTTTGCCATCATGGTCCTTTATACTAACGATTTCTGCTAAAGGCCAATCGTCTGTTTTATGCATTCGCACCGAGAGTCTGCATCCTTCCGTCAGTGATGCCTAAATAGGAAATTGTTTAGTAACTAAGAATTTTGCGTATTTCTTTCGACTTACTGTTGATTCACATATAGAGGATACATCTTCATCGATATCAATTTTTTGTTTCATTTTTAAACACTGTTTTACTACGATTTTCTTAATTAACTTGTTTAGTTTGTTTTTCTGTCTATACTAAATGAAATTTTTCACAATTCTGAAACAAATAATAATAACAAAGGTGATTTTGTGAAATGTCAGATATATTGAAATAAATACAAAAGCTGAATGTTATGAAAATTTAAGCAAAATACACGTTAAAAAACATGCCTAAAATAATTTTTTAATGGATTAAATATTTTACTACCTGGTTTTGAAGGTCCGGAGTTTTCCAATGAATACGAAGGTAATATTAATATAATGTATGTGTGAATACAGTTTTTTTTTCCAAAATCACTACAGCTTTCACTAAAATTTACATTAAAATTGTACCGTATCTTTACATCAAATAGAAAATACCTCATTAAAATGTTACTTTTAAAATTTAGAATTAAAATTTATATTTCAATGCAATAATGAAAATAATATTGAAAAACTTTCTTAATCCTTATCTGGAATTTTAGTTAATAAATATAAAGTTTTTATTATTTCGCGAATTTCAATACTCTATTATAGAATGAAATTATTTATTACAATGAAATTAAAAAATCTTCAGTTTTCTGGTTGTAAATTCACCATGGTAATTTTCACCACCATTGCACCAAAATACAACCCTGTTTTTTACTATTTCTCTTTGACAATAAAGACACCTACGCCGTTTTGCTTAAATAGCCGCCGCCGTAATACAGAGAATTATTTGACATTTTCTTTTCATAATTTGCGTTGAATTTGCTTAACTCGTGGCGTATAGAAAATTTTCATATTTTTGTGCAAAATACTAATTAAAATTAAAGGTAAAGTGTGAAAATTGTTGTCAAAGTGTGTCCAACATTACTAACTATTATCTTTTTGTGAAATTTGTGTGTAGATGCCAGGCGTTGATACAATTAAATCTTCATGGGCCGATGAGGTTGAGTTAGATTACGGTGGTCTGCCACCACCTACCGAAGTAATTGAAAATGGTTTCAAATACGTCACAGAGTACAAGTACGACAAGGATGACAAGAAAGTTAAAGTAGTGCGTACATATAAAATTTCCAAGCAAGTTGTGCCCAAAACAGTTGCCCTCCGTCGCACCTGGGCCAAATTCGGCGAATCCAAGAACGATAAGGCTGGACCCAACTCACAAACTACCATTGTGGCTGAAGAAATCTTTATGCAAATTCTCAACACCAAGGAAGAGGAGAAGACAAATGATCCCTTGTTGGATTTGAGCAAAAATATTGCCAAGTGTCGTATTTGTAATGGTGAGCATTGGTCCGTCTACTGTCCATACAAGGGTACCGCTATGGACACCAATCTTATGGAAAAGAAAGCAACTGCTGCCGCCACCGCTGTTACAGAAGCACCCAAACCTGGCAAATATGTACCTCCATTCCTTAAAGACAGCCAAAAAGGTGGTATGGGTATGCGTGGACGTGATGATACCGCTGCTATTCGTATTTCCAATTTATCTGAATCTATGACCGAACAAGATCTTGAAGAGCTTATCAAACGTATTGGACAACATACCAAAATGTATTTGGCCCGCGATAAGAATACCGGCCTCTGTAAAGGTTTCGCCTACGTTCATTTCCGCCAACGCAAAGATGCCGCTGCTGCTATTGAAATCCTTAATGGTCACGGTTACGATCATTTGATCTTGAGCGCCGAATGGTCAAAACCCCAGAACAACTGATACGTAGTGAGGGAATCGACTTCAACTTCCAATAAACAGAATTAAAATTATAAAACAATTTTTTTACATACAACATAAATCTTACACAAATTCTATATGATAAATTAATGTTATACAGAAACAAAGAAAAATTCTTCAGAAATATAAATATATAAGTAGATTAAAGGCTACCATGAGTAAATGTAAGTTTAGTAGCCGAACTCCAATGATATTTGTTTATTATTATTATTTTTTTTTTTTTTTAATATGTGATAGTGGTATTGAAAATTGTATTAAAGACGTTTATGCCGTTTAAAATATTTAAATTTGGCTTTTAAGTCGCAACATTTTTCTAAAAGAAATTGTTATTAAACAACCAGCTTTCAACAATAATAATTTTGTATTTTGTGATTACAATCAGGTTTCTATTTATACAAAAATCAGCTGATTTCACCAGAATATCTTAAAGAAGAACTGTTCACGACAAAATTAACATTAAAAAGAAAATTTTTCATTAAGAAAAAAAATATAGATATATTTTTTTAAAATATATTTTTTAAGTTTAGCTTTTTTTTACTAATTATCAAATACTTTTTTGAATAATAGGGAGCTAATTTTTCTTAAAAAAAATCTTCATCAAAACACAAAATTTTCATTTAAAAACTAGTTTTTATCTTAGAAAACAATTATTACAAAAAAAAACATTTTCTCAGAAAGTAATTTGAGAGAGAAAATAACGAATTAAAAGCTTTAAATATCACTTATACGCAACCTCAGTGCAGGGAAGTAATCACTTTTTAACGTCTTTTCGAACTTTCGTCTTTAATAATGTAAGTTCAAAATTTATACGATAGGTGGAGTTATGATTTGAAATTTTATTCTATTTTACATAAACCACTGGAACGGTTAGGAAAAATTTTGAGGAATTTAAATATGTATTAATATTGGAAGTGATATAGTAAAAATTTAGGACTGGCCCTTAATATACTTTAATAATTTTCTAAAAGTTCTTTGTGTTAAAAGTTAATGCTTTCCATTTATTATATTAAATACTTTTACATTTATTTGCTTTTAATTAATTAATTTCCTCTTATATTTTCGTGTTAAATTTTCATTAAACTTTTCATATATAAATTATTGAAAATTATTTTCAAATTCAAACAATAAACTACGTTAATTAATGTTCTGTTCCCATTATGTACCCCCCACTACTAAGTAAAATAAAATGCTCTTGTTAACTTAACACATTGTTAACTTGACTCGGTTCGGGTGGTAAAATTGAGCACGAAACAGTAAATGTTTCGTTCAGTGCGTTTTTGCATTTCGTACGTGAAGGTTGTGTTTTCCGCTTAGGAAACGCTCGTTCAGACTTTTGTGGAAATCAGTTGAAAGAAAAATAAACAAAGAAATAAATTAAATACTCTACAATAAAGTGTTTTTTGATGATTATTAAACAAATAAAAAATGTACATTTTTGGAAAGAAATCTACAAAAGAAGTAGAGTAGTAAATTATGTGTGTGAATGACCATTTAATACAAAAAAATTAATGCAATTTTAAGAAAATTTTCAAAAAAAAGTGGCAAGTAAATTGGAAGTTAAGGAAAAATTCTGTTTCGTAGCACATAAATTTATGCATACCTGGTGCGCGATAGTGGTGCATCACGATTCATTTTATGTATATGTACAACAACAACAAATGAATAAAAAATATACACTGTGCATACATATGTAAACGTGTGTTTGTGTACATGTGCGCCCAGTGAGTGAGTAAGTGAGTGAGTAAGTGAGTGAATGAGTGAGTGCATGTCACCAAATGAAGCAAAAAAAAATAAACATTTAAACTGAAAAAATTATCAATGAAAAAAATAAAAAACAAAATTAATTTATAAAAGGCGAACAAAAGGCAATAGAGAGCAACAACAACAATAATTTAATACCACCGAGCCAAATGGGCCAGCTAGACAGCAACTACTTAGAAATATATACACACTCCCGTACATTGTACTCATCTAGTTAATAACAATAAAAGATGAGAATATAATAATAATATAAAGAAGCAGAAATAGAAGAGTAGTAAAAAAAATAAATAATAAAGAAACAAATCAAGCAGCTGATTAGCTTTATACATACATACATACATACTTACACGTACGTATTTACAAATTTACATACATACTTACAAGCCCACCATATACTTAAAATTGTAAATATGTTTATTTCTCTTTATGTCCACACATATTACAATAACAATAATAATTGCTTGTGTAAATATTACTGTAACGACAGCAACAACAATACCCTTAACTAGAGAAGAGAAAAAAACAAAACAAAATATTCAAATAAGAATTTTTTTATATAGAGAGGCATGGGGGAAAGCAAAAATATAAAAAAATACTGATTTAATGGTTTTTATTATTTAAATTTCTAAGATTTAAATATTTTCAATTGAATATTAAAAAAAAAAAAATAAATAAAACAATACCATGATAAACAAATACGGAAATAACCTATAAAAACTTCTTCATTTTACAAACATACTTATAGATTTAACCGACAGAGAGCATTAATTTAAATATACAAAATATATGTAATGGTCTGTCTGCATATCCTTTTCATTTATGAACCGGAAGAAATTGATACACACATACATACATAAATACATATCATCAATATAAGTAGGAATTGAAACGGAAAATCACAAATCATTAGTTATAGTTAAAAATCAAGCAATCTGTGTGTGTTTGTATGGTAAACAAATCAAATCAATTTTAAATTTAATCAATATTAATGATGTTTAAAGATAGTAATTTTGTTTGTCAAAGTATTGTTTTGTTTTTGTTTTCCTACTTTGGCCATTAGTTGGCAAATTATATGTACATACTTGTAGATATGACAAGACAAAATATAAAATTATCTAGAGGTATACAATTTGGGTTTTTTGAATTTTTTAACTGATTAAAATTGAAAATTATTAAAGAAAAGTAGTTCCATATATATAATAATTATGGAGAATTTCATGTCTAGCTAATAAACTTTTCAAAGCGATGTCTTCCGATCAGAATGAAATTTGCACCAATGTTAGTCTTATAAGTTAGTAGATCAGACACAATTTTTCAACGAGATCTTCCAAGAGCTCTTAGTTACAGTAGGTCAAAGTTTGAAATTTTTACAAAACATTTGTTTCTTTCTTTTGACATACATATTACCTAACTATCGAACATATCTTAAGGTGGAAGTACACAACACGCGTTGTACGCGACAACGCGTTATAGGCTTCTGTCAAAAAAAGTTAAAATAGTGTATTTAAATTTAACAAGTTACACACTGCAGTTTGTAGCGCGTTTGTCGCGAAAAGTTCAGCAACTTTCAACTTTTGACGCGTCGGCAGCTGATCAGAGTTGTATTTTGTTTTGTGTAGAATGAAAATAAAATAAACTAAAATGAAATAAATTTCTCCAACAGTGAAAGAAAAATATTACAAAAATATACAAAAACTTAAAATTTTGATTTTTAAAACAAGTAAGAATTTATAATCGGACATGGCCGACCATATGATACACTACAACAGCCATTATATAACAAATTTTAATAATTGTTTTAATAACAAAGTATTTAATTTAATTTTTACCTTAATTCTGAAATTCTGACAAAAAAGTGATTTTCTAAATGGGGGGTAATATGGAGGCAGGGGGTTAATGTGGTCATATCCTTATAAATTTTGGTAGATGGATTTACGTCTACATCAGTTATTTATGCAGAATATCATCGTTATATAGGTGAATTTTAACCATTAGGTCATTTTCTGAAGGGGACTTTATAAAAAGATCTATTCTAAACGAAATAATGGATTTTCACCATTTTCAATAGTCCTTGGGTCAAAATAAGAGTATGTGACAAATTTCATCAAATTATTTTAAAAATTGCGACCTGTAGAGTGCACACAAGGTTCACGTGGACATACAGACGGAAAAATCGACTCAGAAAGTGATTCTGAGCCGATTGGTATACTTTAAGGGTGTAGGATCAATATTTTTGGGTGTTACAAACATCACAAAATAACGCGTGTTGTATAACTTGCAGCTTATAAAGCGCAAAAAGTTTGAAAAGCGTAAAACGCGTTGCCGCTTGCTGTCGAAAGTTTCACTAGAACTAGATCCGATTTTTAATTATTACTTAAAGACAATTTTTATAGAACATATGAACATATTGAGGAACTATCGGTAGTATTAATAAAAAAAAAATAAATCAAAAAATATTCAATAAAATTTCAGAAAAAGTTATTTAACATACATATTCTAATTTGAATAGTTTTCAATTTTTAAAAATTAAAATGCGCCATTTGTTTACTATAATTTCTTGTGAGTGCGGTCATTTAAAAGTTTTTGACCTAATTTATATTCAATTAATTTAATTTTTTCCTTCTTCTAATTTATTAATTTTTTTGTTTGATTCAAAACTTATTGTTTTGATATTTTTAGAAATTTTATTGTATTGTTTTTATTTATTTAAGAATTAATTAAAAGAATTTATTTTATGGTTTGTTGATGATATTGATGGTTTTGTTTAAAAAAAAATGTAACCTAAAATTAACTCTTTAAGGGTTAGAAGATTAACCCTTTTAGATCCGATGAAATAAACAAATCAACAGCGAAAAAATTTTTGTTTATTTGACAGAAATTTGTCAGTTACCAAGTAACAACTTAACTTAAAACTTAAAATCTTGTAATCTATAAAATATTTATAACAATGTTTTTTTAATTTCAAAATATTTCTTTGTACGTCATCATAAAGTTGCCTTTTCATTCAATTTAAATTGCAGACACATTATTCATTTATTTTTTATGAACAGAAAATAAATATTAAATTATTAAATTGTATATACGTTTAATATTTTTATGGTTTCTTGATGATTTTTGATCATTTTATTTACATTGCCACAATAAACAGAATTAATCTTTATTGACATAAGGGGGTTTAAAATGACCCTGTAGGAATATAAAAGTTTTAAACTAGATTTCAGGGTTTTTATAATCTTGCTTTATTTAATTATTAAAAAGGTTTTTTTAATTTTTTATAAGCTTATTTTACAGATTTTATTGCAACTTTTATTAATTCTATGAACACTTTTTAACTTTTATCTTGCAAAAATGTAACATTTTTTTGCCTTCAAGTGTTTCTTTTTTCCATAAATTCTTTTTCAAAACTGATTCGAGGTGTAAATCAAAAGTTCTAAAGGCTTGCTACTCAAGTATTTTTGCCCTATAATCATTATTAGACAATTATAGGGCAATATATAAAAGATTTTGCCTTGTAACAGGGCAATTTTTGCAAAACAATTGCATTTTTCTAACTTGTAATTAAAAATTCTTAAAATTTATTTAATTAGGGTTAATTTAATTGAAAATGCCAAAAAATGTTCTTAACACCCAATATTTAGTTCTGTCTAACCAGTAGCCTCTTGGCCTTCTGTGTGTTCTCGAACGGCGCAGATATTGACTATTCTCAACGCATCAATAAATTAAAACTTTGTTGATTATTATGATTGTTGCTGTTGTTTTTAATGGGGTTTTTTGTTGTTGTTTAAAAATATTGTTGTTGTTTTTTTTTTTTGGTACAAAAATAAAAATAATATTCACACATATAAATTTTATTATTTGAATGCCAATGCCGTTTTTTTGGTGTTTGTTTATGGTTAAGCCTCCCTGCCTTCCACTGGCGAGAGTTTACACCTAGCCCCTGGCTCCTACTTAGTAATTGTGTGATTGTGGGTGTGTGTGTATAATATTACTCTCTCACTATTGCCTTTGATCATTTTGTTTGTAACATATTTCTTAAAGTATTTATTTTGATGTTATTTTCTTTGAAAACTTTCTTTAGAACTGAAGAAAAATCGTTTTTAAGATTTTCGTATGAGTAAAACTTAAAATTTATCTATTCTGTATTAGTCTGTTCAGATTTGTTTGTCGTTTGGTCGGTCGTTTCGTCTTCTCTTGTTAATAGCTGTGTGTTTTTGAGTGTGTGTGTTTTATTTATTTTCCCTCTAATGGATTCTTTATATTCGATCGTATTTATAAAGTAAACACACACAATTTTTTTTGTTCTCAAACAAAAACTAATTTGAATAAAAAAACGTGAATATATGTGAGCAAAAATATATTAAAAAATATATAAATATATAACATTGTTTGAAGGTTTTTATATATGTATATATTTAAGAATTTCAAAACAAAAAAATAATAATATTAAAAACTTGCAATTGTGTATTAAGAAAAAATGTGAGATTCTAACTATATTCAAACTGATTTATTTTTATAGATTTCTGTTTAAAGTGGCTCATTAAAAAAAAAACAAAACAATTTGCTAAGAAAACAATAATAAAAAAATAAACAAACAAAAATAATTGTATTAAAAAAACAGTGGAAAAAATTGACTCCTAGCTGTTGTTGTGAAATAAATATCCTTAATAAAACAATATAAAACGTAACGGAAATTAAATCAAATTAACTTGAGCTGCTGTGCTTCCCATCAATTTGTTAAGCCTGCAATTGCCTGGTCACCATTGGCGGCTGTTCTTTGCCTGGGGGTAAGTTATTTTTTATTTAAACTTTTTTTTTTATTGTTTTATTGCAACTTATGTTGAATTTTTGTTGTTTTAATTTAATATTGTTCTGTTTCAATTGAACTTTTATTGTATATAGACGCAAGGATGTTATTTTTTTCAAGTTCATTAGTTTTTTTTTTTGGATTTTTTTCTTGTTGTCGAGATATTTGTTAAGTCTTTATTATGTTATTGACTTTAATGTTTTTTTTACACCTGTCTCCGCTATTTATTTTTTCTCTAATCTTATCATGTCTTTAGTGTAGAGTAGTAGTATAATTTTTTCATTTGCTGTTTTTTTATACACTTGAGAGAAAAGGCAAAAACAGCAAAAATTAAATAAAATAAATTAAAATAAGTGAACAACACATTTTGGCGTGATAAGCACACACTCAAAAAATACTATACGTATGTACAATTACGTTTCGTACATTTATACGTATAAGTACATATATACTTGTGCCCAATACTCCTACAAATTTTGCCACATATATAATTTTAGTATGACAGTAAAATGTCTTAATAGTGGGCGTTAAATTTCGTTTAGAAATTATTTCAGATATTTGTTACCTTAGAAATTAAATCAATTTATTATAAACCCTAAATAAATGAGGCTACTCCTTTTAAAACATACAATACTATAACACTTTACATAAATTAAAGTCACCTCAGCATTGAGTATAATTGACACCTAAGCATATGAGTCAATTACATTTAATGCCTGTATGTTTTAGAAGTAAGGGAGAGAGCACTTAAACAACAGATTTTTCTATTAGCTCACGTTTTATATAAAAATTTTCTTAATAAACATAAAAATTATCCCCTTTAGAGAACCACCACTGTTTATACTAACTTTACGACACATTTTTAAACAAAAACAAAAGAACAACAACAACATCAACAAACCAAAAATTGCCAAATAAATTAACTAAAATTATGATTGTTATTAATTGTATTGTGTACAACCTAAATATTTAACATAATCGTGCTTTTCATCAAACACCCCTCCCTCTTCTTGACCATTTTTTTTTAATTGTTTCCAATCAAATTAAAAATTTTCTTCGAAAATGTCATTGTACTACACATGACTGTCCAAATGTTTTGATTCAAATCCTATTAAAATTTTGACATACAATTTGTTTATCAATCAATTTAAACTAAATACTATTGATGAATATTTTCATTTACATTTGCCACAATTGAGTGCTCCTCGTGTGTGTGTGTGTTGAGAGCAAAAAAAATTAAGCCACGCGCTTTGAAAAATGTTTGATTTTTTTGTTCACATCAAACTGTGATTAAATTTTAGCAGCAGGCTGTCAATAGGCTGTGTAATAATGTTAAAACTAAATTTTTTATTTATTAATGACTGACTGCGTGTGATGGTGATTAAAAGTTTATTGATTCACGCGTGATTGCTTGTTTTAGATTTTTTTTATCACAAAAGTTTAGAATCAAAAGAATTTGCTGACTGTAAGAGGCATTTTTTTTTGCAAAAATTTTAATTAATTTTCATGTTTGCTTATTTTATTAACTTTATCTTGAAATTTGAATACTTTTAATATGATTGTAAGGAAAAACTTAATATTTGTATAGTTTAGACCATAGACCGGTATATATGCAATTTGGACTATAAAGTATAGACAGTTAAGACTATATATAGTCTAAGCTATAGATTGTTCTATAGTCTGGACTAAAGTTTGCTATATAATCTCTACTTTAAATTTGTCTTTAATTTGGACTATAATCTTAAATATAAAGTAGACTATAATATTGACTATATACTGGATTATAATCAGAACTATAAATTAGACTATATTCTTATAAGTTATCTTAACTATAGTCTATTTTATATTTGGATAAGCCATAGTCTATAATCTGGACTATATTGTTAACTATTGAGTAAAAAATCATAATCTGATCTAATATCTGGACCATATTCTATCCTATATTCTAGCCATATCCTATAATATGGACTATAGTGTTAACTATAGGGCTAAATTTTCTGGATCTGTTTAGGACTATAGTCTATAAGGTCGATCAAAGACTGGACTAAAATCTGGAATTTTACCTGGATCATAGTATTACCTATAATATGGAATATAGTCTTAACTATAATCTAGACTATAGCTTGGAATATTGTCTAAAGAAGGGTTTAGGTTATAAAATATGTAAAAACTATATTTGGATAAGCCATAGTCTATAATCTGGACTATATTGTTAACTATTGGGCTAAAGACCGAACTATCATATTGACAATAATCGTGACCATAAGCTATAGATTTCTCTTTCCAATACTTATAAGGAAATTTCACAATTCTATTGTTCAACAAAGAAAATTGTATCATTTTGAATATAAAATTTTTTTCAAATAATTATTGGTTAGATCAGTTCAAGTGGCCTGTTGATAAATATCACTTTGAGTGATATTAAATGAAAACAATTTGTTATCACAATTACAAAGTAAAGAAAGAAAAAATAATTTAATACGCATCAAGTAATTTTTTGTTTGTTACAAGTTAAAAGGGCATATTTGGTTTTGAAAAATTATTTTAGAACATTTAGAATAATTGTAGTTATTATTTAATCACATGTTTACACTTGTTATTTTCACATTAATAAATAAAAAAATAAATAATAAATGAAAACAAAACAAAACGAAAAAATAAAGAAAAAAATGGCAAATAAGCACTCGTACCCGTTTGTATAGTAATAGCTGTTGTATAGTGAATAACATTTGATAATATAATTAAATAAAAACTATATAAAATAATAAACATACTTATTAACATACATATGTAAGTATATAGAGATACTTATATATGCATATGTTAATAGCAGTGACCGGCCTAAAGAGACCAACTAAAATTATGTGTCTTAGTTGGAAGATAAAAAGCTGCCGATAGCATCTCCTTGTTTGAAGTGTTGTAGTATATAACAGCATGCTTTCAGTCCCCTGCTGACTATGGCTGCCGTTCAATGCTTTATATATAGTATAGCTAAGTTTGTTGTATTTAAATGTAGTATTTCATACTGCAACAACAAAGTGTTTTACGACTAGAGTCTCTTATTCACACTCTGTACCGTTTCATTTTGTTTGTTTATATGATTTTGCCTGTCATTTGCTTGTCGTTTTTTTTTTTCTTTCTTTCTTCTGTTTATTTTACTCACTCACATTTGTTTTGAATGTGTGTATTTGTCAAAGTCTGTCTGATCAGACTGGCGATCAAAACAAGTGTCATGACTATAACCGATTTTTTTAATATGCCAGTATTTTGTTTGTTGTTATTGCTTTTAACATTATCATTGCTTTTTTTCTCATTCGTACGAAAGAGCTGGTATTTTTTTTTTAATTTTTATGTCTTTTATTGTTATTGTTGGTTTTTTTGCTTAAACAAACATCTTTTTTTTGGCAAAAAAGAATTCTTTTGTATACTGTGAAATTAGCATTAAGTCGACAAAATAAATTAATTAACATTTAATTTCATTCATTTGAGTATAATTTATACAGTGGTATGAGAAAATAAAAAAATAACAAATGAATAAAAAAAAAAACAAATCATACATATTTTAGAGTTAAAGAAGTGACATTAAATTGCAATAATTATGACAGTAACTTTAAAAAAGATATTGTAATTAAACAAAAAAAGTATGTTGTAAGTTAAGTTATGCTAAATTCTTGATTATAGCTTTTATAGTTTTTACTTACTATAGTCCCTACTATAGCTATAGTTTTGACAGCGGGTTTGACTGTAATCCCAACTTAAGGGTAACTATGTATAATTTTGACTCGACTCTAGTCTAAAGACTTGACTATATTCATTACTATATTTATAGTTTGACTTTAGTAAAACTATTATCTTCACTAGTTTGAAGGTTTGATTTACTATAGTTACGAGTAACGTTTTGGCAATACTTTAGACTAAATTTTGACTATAGTTAGTACCGATGTTTTGACTATGGGTTAGACTAAAGTTTTGACTATAGTTTAGAGTACAGGGCCCAAATTACGGCATACGATATCGATCGAAATCTCAATAGAATCTAAATGGAGATTTTGATCGATATCCTATGCCATAATTTGGACCCAGTTCAGAGTATAGTCTTGACTATAGTTTTATCTATGTTTACATAATAGTGCTGACTATAGTTAATAATACATTTCAGTTTTTATTATAGTTATATCTCTGATTTATCATAGACTGTAGTTTGACTATAGTTTTGACCATTTTTAGACATTACAGTTTATGTTTGGATTACATATATTTAAGACAGCATTGTCACTATAGTTTAGGTTATAGACTTATCCCCTTATTCACAAACAACATTTTTAATTTATAAAAGGTTTATAAAACAAAATTTCCATACAAAATCTACTTTATAAACTGTTTATAAAATAAAAATTTTGTTTGTGTAAGGGGGTTAGGCTATAGACTGAAATTTAGACGATAATTTAGATTAAATATGCAGCATATTTCGACCTAAGTTTGTAACAAATACCTTAACATTTTCAGAATACTTTCTTTCTTATAATGAAAGGGCGCCTGTACTCATATGTTGGTATTACTGATAAACTTTTAATATGTTTGTATAACTATGCTAGTATGAGAGTATATTAAATATAAAATACAACTCAAGTGGTTTTTACTATCAAGGGTAAAAGATGTTTAAATTATTGTTCTTATATGTTGTAGTTTTTTTATATTAGATTTAGTAGTAAATACTACTATACAGAAACAGAAACAAAAAACTGGGAGAAGAGGATAAGAAAAATTTATAAAGAATTATAAAGAAGGTTCGTTAACTTTCCATCATTATATGAAAGAATGTATGTATGTTTTCAGCAGGAGAATGTATTGTACACGAATGACTGTATGTATAGTATGTGCAACATACTGAAGAATGTTTCGTGTTAATGTTTTAGCGCATTTTATGTAGGAAAAACTTTTAAAAAAGATTTATGAGAACATTTTTATGATACTCCCCTTGTATTACAGGGTAATTATAATTAAGGAATAAAGCATTTGTGTAAATGATAAGGGAAGGGAACGAACTGGAGAAGCTAAGGAGTAAAGTAGATAATTGAGCTATACAATAAAATAGTAGCAATTAGTTTTTAAAAATAATATGGCAATATTACTCGCTTTGTTTAAAACAATATGTTTTTTTTTATATTACGATAAATAAAAACAAATTTTCCATGCTAAAACTTAATGACAGACTCACGTGACGTTTCGCAGCAACTGTTTCAAATGAATTATTTTTCCCTTCATACTACTTACTTACTAACTAACTATTTGTATATATAATATATACAACAGTCTCTAATCTAACCTAATATCTCCTTCAACTGCTTAAATAGCATTTATCTAATCTAATAACATTAAAGTCTCTACTTAACTACATTGAAAATATAATTTAATTTGATGTTGTAAATATATCATAAACCCAGAGAAAATTGAAATTTAATTCTTTTATACAAACGGAACACAAGTACTAGAGTACATTGAGTATTTAGTTGGATTTGTTTCTTTCTTTCGTTTTGGTTTTTTTTGTTTGAACTGCATACTCGGTCGGGGAACTCGTTCCACTTATTAAGTGTGTAATGTTGTTGACTTTTAATACTTTGTTGTATGAATTGATCTGCTCATGTTGCATATAGTTAAGTATATACTATATATTAGTGCATGTGTGTATGAGCATAAATATAAAAACATCCGGTCGTTAATTTAAATTATGCCTCCTCTCGGTATTATACTTAATACAAACTGAAATACTCCAGCATAATTTAATGTAGATTATTGAAATTACGCATTAAAAAAAAAACCAAAATAAAGTGGTTGCCTACAGGGCGAAATGTATATAAAGTGGAACTTAAATAATTTCCAAATTATTTACTGAAAATTGAAAAATAAGCTGGCTCCTTTTAAAAACAACAATGTTGTTAAAAACAATTAAATTCACTTAAAATTATTGTTCCATTTATTACATGTCACTCAGTTTAGAGGCATCTACAAACATAAACAAACTAGTTGCAATTTGTTAAGCTTAATAGCTCGATCATATTGTGGCCAGAATTTGTAAATGTAATTTAAAAAAAATTTATGTAAAATTCTCACACAAACAAATAATCTCTATTATCACAATATCTTAATTCAATGAAAAGTTTGTAGACAATTATAGTTTTTTTTTTCATTTTGCCTCAATGTTGATAAACACATGAAAACACAATCTAATAAAAAAAATCTATTATAGATTAATTATATGGATGTGAGAGAGGGTATGTGTAAGTGTGTATATGTATATAAATTTTATTGGCATGTTTTGTACATGTATATATGTATGTGAATGCATATTTTAACTAATTACATATAATAAACTGGCGTCATGTACACGTTTAATAACAACAATAACAATAATAATAAACAACAACAAACAACGACTACTACAACCGCAACAATAACAACGACAGCAACTGTAGCAACAACAACATTGAAATGTCTATAAATGTTAATTATTAGATAATTACTAGGGTGTTGGTTTTTGGGGTCGTCTTTTCAACTTACATATGTATGAATAGAGATGTATGCATTCTTCAAAACCCTCCATTAAATTGAGCACAGAACCAGAAAATGCAAACAAAATAAAAAACATTATATAGATAAATAAATAAAGCAAGAAATAAATGATGTTTTGTGCAACAATAAAAAAATACATACATACGTTTGTTGGCTGTTGTAAAGTTAGGGTGTTTTTCAATGGAGATTATAGATAAACGAACTGATCATACCTAACAATTTTTCACTTTAGTATTCACTGCAGTTTAGATTATATACCAGACAATAATCTAGACCTGCTCTATACTAAACTGAAAAAACTAGACTGTTGTCCTGGCTATAGTTTAGACTATAATCCTGACTATTGTTCTGATTATAGTCTTGACTATAATTTAGACTATAAATCAGACTATAGTCTGGACTTGTCCTGAATATAGTCCTGATAGTCGATCGAAATATACTCTTGACTAGCGTTTGGACTACAGTTTTGTCTATTATTTCGGCTAATCTTTACTAAAGTCTAGACTATTAAGTCCGATCTGAAAACCCTATATGTACATTTAACTGACTTGTGTGTACAATTGAACGATGCTCTTGTTTACAAATCAAAAACAATTGTAGAGTTTCTATGGTAAAGAAAAAAACATGTTGTTGTTGTTAAACATGTTTTGTTGTTTTCAGTTTTTATTATATGTAACTTGCATGTGCTTTGTTTTCCTTTAATATTTTTTTTTCCTGTCGCTGTTTTTGTCTTCTGTTCAACTCCTATTTTATTTTACAACATATTGTCAATTACATGTTGTGTATTGTTGCTCTTAACGACAACAACAAACTTACACACTTATACATAAATGCAAACAAAAATGCATTTCTTTGATATTAGTATGTATGTGAGTGTGTGTGTGTAAGAGAGTAAAGTATTGAATTATAAGTTTGATATTATTGCAAACAAAATAAACTTGATTTTATGGTTGTGCTCTGTTGTGAGCAGACACACTTAAATACATACAATCATTGTAATAAAGTAAAGAGCAGTATTGCATTGTTTTTGTTGTTCTTTTGCACATTTTTCTGCTTACTTTGACCACTGCCTTACATTAAAGATTAATGACCAGCTTTATACTTAGTTGCCTATGACAACAACAGCAACAACAAGAACAACTTTAAAGTTTACGAACACAATAACGTCGACACGACAATGATGTTAACGATGACGTTGACTACGAAGGAACCAAACACCAACAACGCCACCAACAACAACAACTTTAGATTGACTAAACCAGCAATGTAGCCACCAAGCAAACAAAATATTTCTTATACAATTTTACAGCACACATGTGTATAAGTGAGGATGTATGCCCAACAGTTCTACAAGGAGTCTATGTTCACATTTGTTTGTTAATTTTTTTAAGCACGAATGTTTTCTTTGAAAAGCAGGATGGTAGATGCCACGTAAATATAGAGTTCCTTTTTAATCTAGAAGTAATTACTTAAACTTCCGACCTGTAATATTTTGAAGGAGGAATTTCCCTTTTGTAACTGTTGAACCAGTGTTTACTTTAAAATACTTTGGGACAGACACCTAGCACGGCCGGGTATTTTATACTTATTTCTTGTTTACTGGTTTATTTACTGTCCTGTCCGGCTTGCATATTTTTACTGCTGCTGCTGCTGTTAAAGATTTTGTTTTTATTTATTTTTTTAATCATCTTTACTTCTTGATTTATTTTATTTTTGCATTTAATGTCTTGGTATTTGTCTGTACATACAACCATTTACAATGTGCAACATACAATTATTGTTACCACTATAACAACACACAAACACATATAAATATATGCATTCGCGCGCCGCTTATAGGCTGCTGGTCAACGAACGATCTTGACCTCAGTCTTGAAGTATTGACTGACTGAAGGGTTAATCTAAACACTAACTCTGGCAGAGCAACAAGCTTGAATGGACCAGTTTTTTTTTTCTTGAGGCAACAATGTGTTTTGTTTTCTGGTAGTTGTTGCTGTTCTTTTTATATGGTTTTTGCTTTTGCTGGCAAGCTTAAGTTTGATTTGTAATAAATGAAGAAAATAAAAATAATAAAAAAAATTAAATACAATAAAGTTGTTCAGGAATCTCGTCTTAATGTGTTTCCTATAGCTTAAGTTGGAATATTGCACTTGTTACTCAACTGCATTGTTGTAACTTGTAAGAGATGGGTTTTGGAAAAAATGTAACAAGGATAAAGAAGATATAGTACTTTTTGGATCCTTATGGAAATAAGTATGAGTTGAATTAGTAATACTTATGTTTCTAAAAGTCAAAGTTGTTTAAAAACTTAGTATTTCTCCTTATTTCAAGTATCCACATTTAAAGCAAAATCCCACTCGAAGCTAATTTTTCAGAAAAGTACCAAATTGATTTATTTACAGATCTCCCAGCCTTTAGTTGAGTATTGAACTATGTATATAAAAAGCATCTTCATACAATCTACAAAAAGTACTTTCTTTATTAAAATAGTACCAAAATCCCTTTTATACTTACACTTGCAACATCTCCTACATGCAATAGTAGTCTGTCTTTTTGCACTGTTGCAGTTTTGTGTTTTTTATATTCATCTTTCCATTTACTGCATTAACTAACTAAATAATAAAATATTTTCTTCTTCCTTCCTCTCTTTAACTCTTTGTGTCTGCTTTAAGGTCGTCTGAAGAACGGAACCAATGATAACTTTTTTTCTTCGCCTGGAATGTGTATGATCAACATGTTATTGTAGTTTTTCTCTTAGAAAACGAGAAAAAAACAAACTTTTTATGTTCGTTTTTTTTTTTATGGGATTTTATAGAATGGCAGAGGAAAATATTTAACTTATGCTGTTGCCTTGCTATGGGTGCATTAAAGGCAAAAAAAGAACGCAAATTAAGTGGGCATTACCTTATATGCAGAAGTAAGAAAGTTTCATAAAAGGAGCAGTTGTATTTAACTGGTAAAACCATTAAAAGAGTTCAATGATTTTTTTAAGGCAATTAAGCTTGAAAAAGTATTTAAAACTTAAAGTTTTTCGTTTAAAATATCTAAATCTCTATCTAAAAACTAAACTATAGTTTGGTCAATAATCTTGATCATAGTTTGATCTACATACAGTTTTGACCATAATAGCTATAGCTTTAAATTTAGATCTGACTGTAGTTTGTTGTTTAAATGTTGTCATAGTTTGGATTGCAGTCTTTAGTGTAGTCTTGACTACAGTCTGAGCTGTAGTCTTTTCTATAGTTGGGTTTAAAGTCTTGACTATAGTTTG
This sequence comes from Lucilia sericata, assembly GCF_015586225.1. Lineage (NCBI taxonomy): Eukaryota > Metazoa > Arthropoda > Insecta > Diptera > Calliphoridae > Lucilia > Lucilia sericata. The sequence goes on from NW_023994047.1 coordinate 845,405, forward strand.
GTTTATATACTTGACCATAGTTTGATCTATAGTTCTTATAGTCTTTATTTTAGTTTGTCCTATAGTCTTGATAGGACTATAGTTTGATCTATAGTCTGGATTATAGTTTGCTCCATAGTCTGAAATATAGCTTAGTTATAGCTATAGTTGGGTTTACTAAGGCGAAGAGCATAAAAGATTTAGCTCTTAGTTGATTTTTCTTAAATAGTTCAATAAGGAGTCGTTGATAGTTAATTATTTTCAGGTGTTTTAATGAAAAAGGAACAACAAAATGTATGGATGAATTTATAAACATTATTACCCGTTAGTACTTATAAAAGGTAATATACTCTTTTTGGTCTAAAACTATGAAGTGTAAGGTCATAAATAAACATCACAAAAAAACGATTTTTTAAATAGTTTTCTTAGATTCTGAATTCATGATGAATTCATCCATTTTGGGGTTGAATTTCTAAGCTTACCTAGTGAACCCACCCTCCATTGACCACTTTTGATTAGTCTAGTAACTAGTGCTCTCTATCTTATCCTAAAACCACCAGGTAACATTATATTACATTCGTTCGAATGTATGTACGAAGTGCAGCATGTGCGTGAGAGTGTTTGAGTATTTACTGGTGTAATTGAAAGAGAGAGAGAGAAAGACGAAGAGAGAAAGCTTGACAGTGCATCTGATAAACAAGAAATTCTTACGTTTGCCAAGAATTTTTAATGGTGAATAAAATAAAAGAAACAACATGCAATCAAAAGTATAAAATTATACATATAGACAAGTACATTTGTACCAACATATATACATTTTAGTACATAATAAAAAAAATTGAATTTTTTTTGCTGTTGTCTTAAGATGGTATCATATGAAAGAAAACGAGTTAAGCACGCGTTGTTTTTTTTTTGTTTCTTTTATTATTTTCTTCATCAGCTACCAATTTGGCGTGCTGCAAGAAAATAATTTCAGCAACAAAAACAACAAAACAATTTTCAGTTTGAATGCATATTAATGTGCATACTTACTTACTTGCCACTGAGCTCTGTGAGATATATGTATGTATGTACTCTCTTACATACCAACATACTTATACAGTGAACGAGAAAAAAAAGGTATTTTATTTAATGAAATGAAATGGACTTTGTACTGCGAAAAATTGCACTTTTAATCATTTTTTTAACATTAATTTCTTTGGGCATTTATATGTTGTTTGTTTAAAATTAAAAACAATTTATGAAACAAATTAGGGTTAAAGAAAATAACAAGTTGTGGAGGTAAATTCCTACTAATTTAAGATTAGATTATAAGTAAAATAAGCTTTAGGGGAATTAATGAAGTAAAGGAGATTTTAACTAGAGCATATATGTATGTATGTATATTTTTCTCCATTATTGATATAAAGATTTTTTGCTTTATATCGTAGTATTACGAAATACTTTCAAATCATCCTATTTAAGACCATTTACTTTTCTAGAAATTCCTTTCTAATAGAATTTCTTCAAATTATATTAAATTACCTATGGTTGAGTAAAATTTCTACTTAGAATTGAAATAAAAATGTTAACTATTTTCGGAATGTTGTGTTAAGGTTTGTTGTTTATATTGTTAGCACGTTTGTTTGTACTCCCCCTCCCTTTTCTTTCCAGCTACAAAACTTTCCTGTTAACACACAAACACTTATGTTCTGCTAGTGTAAAAATAAAGACACTTTCATATTTATTGGTTTGACAAGTGTGGCAAAGACAAAAAAAGTAGAAAAATAATATCTTCATTTCGTTCACAAACGTTATCTATACCTTGAAGATTATTTGCATTTTTCATTTGAGCCTAAGACAATAAATAGCTTTATTTGTCTTTCAACGCCTAACGGCCACACACACATACCTACACAATCTGTCAGAGGGAGTTTGAGACTAGAGGTAGGAAAGCTCACATTACGTATCGTTACGTTAAGTTACCTTTCATATCATTTTTCTATTCATTATTTTGAATTTTGCAAATATTTGCATAGACAGCTTCGGTATTCAAACATACAAATAAAAACAAGCAAATAATATAAGAAATGAAAGGAAAGACTTGATAAATAATAACAAAAAATGAAAAAAAAGAAAGAAATATAAACATCAATATGCCGTAGTTGAAACATATTTAGATAGATAAACCGCCCTACAAACATATGTACGTACGTTTAAAATCATCATCTTCGTCGTCGTCGTCATATCTAACTTAGCAGACGATAACAAAGTCAGTCATTCGAACCAAGCCAATCAACCCGTATATCCCCTCTGAAAATATCTATGTACAAACATTCACACGCACAGCAATTTCAAAATTCCATACAAGATGTAAAGGGTGGCAGCGCGGGTGCTGTATTATTATACTGATGAGTTTGACGATGATGATGATGACGCTGACAATGATGCCTGTAATGTCATTTCTATCTAGAGTACGTTTTCTTTTATTCTTTCTTTGTCAATTATTCAATTTGGGAATTTTTTAACAAATCTAAAGAGAAAACACATTGATGTCGTGAATCTCATCCGTCTTTAAAGAAGAAGAATAAAAAAAGATTTTCAGTTAAACTTTTAGCCAGCCAGACTGAATGAACAACCGTCCATTTGACAGCTAGACGAAACAGACAGACAGTTAGACATTTTTTTCTATATGTATATTGTGTACTTACAAGTATTTAAGTTTTGTTGTTGTATTTATTGTGTGTATGTAGAAGATATAAAAAAATATAAAAGAATAAAAGCAAGATGTTCTTAAGATTGACACTAATGCTTACACACACTCAACAGGCAGGGTTCAAGTTATTAGGGACATGGATGGCTATAGTATAGACTATAATCCTGATTGTGGAATATACTTGGCTATAGTTCAGACTGTAGGCTAGAGTGTAATCCCAACTATAGACCGAACTATAATCCAGATTATAGACTATAGTTCAGACTTTAGACTATACTGTATGTAGTCCATACTATAGTATATATTATAGTCTAGATTATATTCTACAAACTAGAGTATAGTCCAATTGTAAAGTAGATTATAGTCCAGACTATGGACTTGGCTATAGACTATACTACAGGGCATACTACAGACTAGCTAATGACTATATACTAGATTATGGTCCAGATTTTCTGGACTGTAGACTAGACTACTGTTTAGACCATCTCTACTATAGACAAGATTATAGTTCAGACTATAGACTAGACTATAGTCCAGACTATAGACTAGACTATAGTCCAGACTATAGACAAGACTATAGTCCAGACTATAGACTAGATTATAGTCCAGACTATAGACTAGATTATAGTCCAGACTATAGACTAGACTATAGTCCGACTATAGACTAGATCATAGTCCATAGACTATAGACTAGGTAATAGTCCAGATTATTGACTGGAATATAATCCACACTATATACTAGATTATAGTCCAGATTATTGACTAGTATATAGTCCACACTATAGAATCTACTATAGACCAGAATATAGTCCAAACTATAGAGTAGACTATAGTCTAGACTAAAGAGTAGACTATAGTCCAGACTGTGGACTAGACTATAGTCTTGACAGTAGACTAAACTATATCCCGGAATATAGTCCAGATTACAAAATAAATTATTGTCCAGACTATGGAATAGATTATAGTCCAGAATATAGACTAGCCTATATACTAGACTACAATCCAGACTACAGACTAGACTATATAATAAATTTTATTACAGATTGTAAATTAGTCTAGACTATTATCCAGATTATTGACTAGAATATGGTACAGACTTTGGACTATAATATAGGCCAGATTATAGACTAGACGGAAGAGTATAAATAGTATATAACTATAATTAAAACTATAGACAATAAAGAAGACAAAAGACTAGACAATAGCCTAAACTATAATAGTTTCGACAATAGACTAAATTATAGTTCTTTAAATTAAATGTTTTTGTTCTCAATTATTTGTCGCCACCCTGTGGCGTGTGTGGTTTATGCACACAAATAGTTACATTTGTATCTTTTATGTTTGAGATTTTTATTTATTTATTTTTTTCTGTATGCCTACTTTATCTTTAATTTGCGATTTGAGGTTTAACAGTCTGGTGTTCTGATTTTGTATATAGTATATTTTCTCTTCATTGTTTGAGACTGCTGCTATAGACTAAATGCGTGTGAGTGCCTTAAATGAGTTTCAATTAAATTAAATCAAATTGATACAAGTACAAATAAACTTAAATGTATTTTTCTAGCAATACATGCGTATTTTAGTATGTATGTATATAAAATAGTTAACATGTAGAAGATCGACCCTTTTTAAACAATTGTTAGTTTTTGTTGTTAAGTATTTAAAATTTGTTTTCTGCCAATTCTTGGCAATTTGTTGACATCACTGTTAAATCAATTTTTTTTATTTAATTTGCAAAAAATACTTAATACAATAGGAAAAAACACAGCGACAACAATACTTTAACTGTATAGATAAGTAATTTGGTATTCATCAATCATTTTGTGTGTTTCAAGTTTTATGGCCCTCATTAAAAGTGACACTTATAAAAAGCGCTACTATTAAACGCTTATTTCATAAAAAAATCTTTAAATACTTTAAACAAAATGAAAAAAAGCAAAACAAATCAAAAACCAATAAATCTAACAATGAACTGATATACTTAGTTAACTTAAGTTCAGTTAAGTTGGTAACGATGTGTCTATTTGATCATAAAATTCACACATACACACAAACACAATACAATAAAACGTCAGTCAGTCAGCAAACTCATTCATAGACTTTGAAAATTAAAAAAAAAAAACTTATTCAAATCTTAATGTCATTATCACCTAAGCAAATGTCTCCGTGTGTGTTTTGAAGCTTTTTAGACACCTGACTTGCATTTACAAAATTTTCATGTATGAATTGTTAGTAAATTTTTTTTTGCCATAAACTTGAAATTATGCATAAACGTGGACGTTTCAGTATTTTTTGACCATTATTATTATTATTATTTTAAACATTTTCGCAGTTTCAGTGGTGAATTTTTAGTTTAAAATTCATTTTAATTAAGTAAATTATTTATTTAATTTTGTTTTTATTACTGATAATAATGCACTTGTTAAGTATTTAATAATAATAATAAAAATAAAGTTGAATTAGGCAAATAATCTGATGAGTGTTTTGCTGTTTAATAGGCAATAACAGCAAAAATAATCTTATTACAACGAGCATTGATAATTTAAATTAAATAAACGTAAATCGATGAAAATATAGCAAAATAAATACTAAAATAATCAATTGTTGTTGGAAAAATAAGAAGCATTTAAAATAAAGAGCTTTGATATATGTAATAGTATGAGTGAGCTTTATATAAAACAACAAAGTTTGCTAAAAAATCGAAAAAAACAACAACAAAAAATCACAGACTTAGTATTTATCCTGAAACAAGAGCCTGTCTAAGGACCTCTCATACAAATCTTTTAAGAAGAGCGAAATCTTTCGTTAGCTCTCACTTGCTTAAGTGTGTAAAAGTGCAGTTTAAACATTGTCAAGTTATGTTATCTAGGGGTGCATAATAATCCTAAACAATTATAAGCATAACCAAAAATAACCGATAATTTCAAACTTTCAGTTTAAGGGACAAGTTATTGTTTTGCCACCTCTGCTGCAAAACACCTAAATATGGCATGTTCTCTTTGCCGCTAAACACTAATCTAAATAATTGCCTATAAAACAAAAGCAAACTAAAAATGTTTGTCTAGATACAATTGTGTAGCTCTTGGTTACCAAACATAAATTTTATAACGTCATACGTGAGTTTGTGCGTCTGTTTATTTTCAATGTTATTTTATTGATAAAAAAGCAAATAATTATATTGTTTTTGTTTTCACATTATTATTATTATTGTTGTTATTAATATTATGTGTCTGTTTTCGTGTTCGTGCAAATACCTGTTGATTACAATTAGTGTTAATATAATTAATTGATTGTTGTTCTTTATAACCAATTTTTTTTTGCTATTTGCTGATGAGCCAACAGCAAAATTGTCAAACGAAATGTTAAAATATATAAAAAAACGAGGGTTGTATTAGCTTTAAATAATAAGAACAAATTATTAAGCTTTCTAGATATTTAAGGATTTGTAGGCATAAAATTTGTTCAAATTAAGCACACGACCCTCGTGTTTAAAAGATGTTTAGTATTACATATTAAACCACCTTGTTTTCCTACGTAAGTAATAGTTTGACGTCATAAGTATGTATAACAAACAAATAAAGAAATTGACAAGTACTTAAAGTTTGTGTAAGTTTAAGTCAGAGCAACTAAAATTTATAGTTACTTTTTTTGGTAATAAAATTTGCTTTTTAAGACTTCGAAAAATAAAATTCGCATAAGCCAATTTATACAAGTTGTTATTTTTAATTTTTATTAGCACTTAAGTTATTATATTCGCTGGCAAGCAAGGTAGCGATAGCTATCGAAGAAGACAATACAGGTTAGTGCTGGATCACGCTTAAGTTTTAATTCCCCTTTAAAGAAAATGTTCTTTTGGAACAAGAACCTCTTTAGATCTAATTACGTCACTTGTCAGTTACCTTCTAGCTGCTCCTTACCCTATCACTTTGACTGCCTTTAAATTTTAATCACTAATATTGTGATTGTAATTTTAAAGATACTTTAAATTTAATTTCCTGACATAAAAACTAACACTTCAAACTTGTACACTACTCACCAGCAAAGGTAATTCCATTTTCATATCAAGTTGGTAACATAATAAAATCTGGCTGGCAAGAATTTCAGTATTATAGTATCTTCTTTCACATTATTGATGTTTTAGCTGTAAAAAAATAAAAAAATGTCAAAACTAATTTGAATTAAGAAAAGTAATAATAAGTTAGCTTAATAATTGAAAACTGCTAACTGAATTAGATTTTTTTAAAATAAATTTAAGTATTTTTTTATTTAAAGTTTAATTTACACATTTTTTGCTATATTCAGCTATATAAATTTGCATTTTAAAACCAAATTTTATAAATTTTTAACTTAAATAACTTGTTTATGAAAAATTTATCATGTTCAGCTAGCTGAATTTGAATTTTTAAATTTATTTTATTAGATTTAAACATTATTAACTTTTTAACAAACTTTTTATTATATTCAGCTAGGTGAATAAGTTTTTTTTTTAATAAATTTAAACATTTTTTTAATATAAAGTTTAATTTACACATTTTTTGCTATATTCAGCTACATAAATTTGAATTTTAAACCCAAATTTAACAAATTTTTAACTTAAATAACTTGCTTACAAAAAAATTATTATATTCAGCTAGCTGAATTTGAATTTCTAAGTTTAGTTTCTTAAAGTCAAACATTATTAATTTTTAAACAAACTTTTTTCATTTTCAGCTAGCTGAATTAGCATTTTTTAAATAAGTTTTTGAAAATATTATGTTTAAGCTGTATTATTTATAATGAAGCCACAGTATTGATTTCTTACGTCTGTTAATATGTACTTGAGCAGTACTTTCTCATATACAGCTAGCTGAATAAACATCAAAAAATCAATAAATATTCACCATTCGCGTTAAACAATACATATAACATCTTTTATAATATTTTAGTTAGCTGAATAAGACTTGTTAAATAATTGCTGGTAATTTTTATATTTTACATTGAAAGGCTACAGTTTTTTGCCTATTCAGCTAGCTGAATTAGTATTTTTTATACAAAATCATAAATTTACAGCCTTTAGATAATTTTAAAATATATTTTATTTTTTTAGAATATTCTAGTTAGCTGAATAAGAATTGTTAAATAAATGTTAGTTATTTATTATATTTCACAATGAAAGGCTTAAGTTTGTTGCCTATTCAGCTAGCTGAATTAATATTTTTTATATAAAATCTCAAATTAGAAACGTTAAGATCATTAAAAAATTATTTTTTTTTTTTTTAAATTCAGCTAGCTGAATCAGAATTTGAAAGCTATTTTTAGAATTAATTTTATTTATCAAAGTATAGCAAAATTAGAATTATTTAAACAATGTCTTAATTTAAAACCTTTATTACTAGTATGAATGCAGCTAGCTGAATTCTAACTTTTCAATTCATTTCTAGCAATTACATATTATAAACCCAGTTGAGCCGTTCTTGCCGTTTAATCTTTTCATCTTGTTAATTTAGAAGATTGCCTGGATAGCCAAAGTTTTTTCAAGTAAATTTTGTTAGTGTTTTTTTATGTGTGTATAAGTAGGATATTTGTTCCTTTTCGAGGTCATTGTTGTTGTTAATAATAATGTTACTAATTTAGGGATACTTTTGTGAGTTTATTTTTGTCATTAAATTGGCTCCTTTTTTTACTTTATACTTGTAATATATTACATATAAGAAAGACAGAGGGACAGCTAAACATATTAGGACCCTTAAGCTAAACAATATTAGCCAGAAAAGTTTTTTTTTTACTTTTAAATTTTGTGACTTGTTCATTTACGATTTATTTCTTAAAATTCTTTTATATACATATTTAAAGTCAGTGGAGCTTGTAATGTGTTAAAAAAAAGAGCATGTGTTAGACTTTACTTATAAGTTATAAAAGCAAACAGATAAAGTTTTAAGCAGGATATTAGCAAAAGATTGGGAAAAGCCTACAAAGTTTATTAACATTGGCTAAATTTTTGTAATTAAAAAATCTTACAAAATAAGAAATTGCTAATCTTCTTTCAAATATGGAAAAAAATTGGTATAGAAACTCAAATCTTGTTTTACATCCGTTTTACTTAAACTTCTAGCTTTAGGGAACGAAGGAAAAAATATACATATAAGAGTTTTTAAACTGGCTTTATATTTTTGCAAATTGTAATCATAAAAGCATTTGCCAAGTGGCAGAGAGAGAAAAAATAAACTAAACAACTTGTTGCAACACTATATAAAGCAGAGTTTCAAATGTTTGAATAGCATGTAGCCAACAAAAACACAACACCAATACATTTATCCACTAGTAACACCTACTACACCAATAACAACACCAATACTAACAATATTGTCCTTAACAACACCGCCACCTACAAAACCCACACACACATTCACACATTTAGCAACAAATGAGTTTATAGCCATAGAATTGTACGATTAAGAGCACAAGGAAAAAATGCATAAAATGCAAAAAAAAAAAAAACAGGAAACATTTCTATAGGAACCTTGGCTAGATGTGGCACAAACAAAAAGTAATAAAAAACAACAAGAGACGAGTAGTAAAACATAAAACTGAAAAACAAAACAGAGCAAAATAGAAAAAATTAAAATGAATGTTTCAACAACAAAGTTTAAACTGAAATGACAGTTCACTGGCAGCCAGAGAAGGGTGGAGAGACGGATGGAGAAAGACAGTATACTAGGCTGTATGTGCGAGATTCTAGCTGCGTTTGAGAGTGCCTTGCTTCGCCTGCCTGCCTGTATGCCAAGGACCTGGGAAAAAAGTGAAATAAAGTTTTCACATTTCAGTTTGTTTTTTTCATACGACTACTATTATTGAAAGTACAATATCGGTTATTTGTTGCAGCAGACAACATTGTTGCTCTTTTTCAACAAATGCACACATACTTTGTATAACAGCTACACATGCATACCTAACTAAGTTTAAAATGCGTGTATAGGACATATACACATACATATGTTGTTATTTTTTTCTTTGTTTCTGTATGAGAGTATGGTTTTTTTATGATGACTTTATTTCGAAATTAACGTTTTGTGAAACCATAAATGAATGGGTTGAATATCAAAGTGAAAATAAAAATTGCCAGCAGCTGCTGTTAAAGATTAAAACAAGGATTTGCTTTCAAGGTATTTATACACATGTGTATATGGAAGGAAAATATCCCAGCATCTTTAAAGGGAGTCAATGTATTCCAGAAATTTTGTTGAAGAAGTGGTTGAATAGAATTCGTTCATTTTTTTGGAATCATTTTAAGTCTTCCCGAGAAATGCTGAGTGAAACTGAATAGTTTCTAAGCATTCCTAAGTAATCAAGGGAAAGTATACCTTATATTATTTCTGAACTATTCTGAGTAGTCTATGGAGTAGTCTATGAACTAGGTTATGGTCTAGCCTACGGACTAGTCTATAGAATAGTCTACGGATTTGACTAGTCTAAGGACTAGTCTATATGAAGAATCCTATAGATTAGACTATGAGCCCAGCAGAAATAAACTACTGTTAATTAAATTTTACTTAAAAAAGTGCGATTGTTATTCCGGGACATCATTCCCTAACTGCAGGGTTTAATAAACCCATAAATACCAACGCATAAACCATATAAATGTAGGTGAAAAAATATATATATATATATACAAAACAATTCACAATAGAGGAAAAATATTGTTGTCATGATCAAATAACCAATTCATTGTATACAACACTTTTTTTATAATACGAATTTAGTTTAAAGGTTTAAAAGGAGAAACATTTATTAAAAATACTTGTGAAATAAAAAAAGACAATATTTTTCAATTTATGCGTGAAAGCAGGATTAAAAGTTTAACCGATACAATGGTTGGAAATGAAAATGAATATTTTAAAACTTTGTGGAAAGTTGTAAATGGTGAAAAGAGGTTATGCTTTTAACAAAACTTTAAAAATGAGCGTGTTTTTCAAAACTATTCATATTAGGTTAGAGTTCAAGTTTTAAATATTTTTATAATATTTATCTTAAAGCGCTGAAAAAGCTTTAGATTCTATAACTTAAAGAATTATTAACAGATCAATATTGGCATTTTATCAGCTTATCAACTTTTACATACACTTTTTATCATATTCAGCTAGCTGAATTTATATTTTAAAATAAATTTTCATAAATTCGTTCGCTTTACAACTTTAGTTCAAACTTTTTATAACATTCAGTTAGCCTAATTAAAGAGTTTTAACAATATTCTTATTTTATCACATTTTTAACACCTAAACAGAGTATTTGGCTAATTCAGCTAGCTGAATTATGTAACTTTTACATAGACATTTATAATATTCAGCTAGCTGAATTTATATTTTAAAATGAATTTTCATAAATTTGTGCGCTTTACAACTTTAGTTTAAACTTTTTATCACATTCAGCTAGCTTAATTAAAGAGTTTTAACAAAATTCTTATTTTATCACATTTTTAACACCTAAACAGAGAATTTGTTTAATTCAGCTAGCTGAATCACCACTTTGAATCTAATTTTAATGATTTTTGACTTTAAGTAAAGTAAGTTTAAAGTTTTTCAACATATTCAGCTGCTGAATTATTGTTAATTAACCAAAACTCTTGACTTGCTTGGTTTATTAATAGTTATACTGGGTTTTACTTATATTCAGCTAGCTCATAAAACAACTTTTCTAATATTCAGCTAGCTGAATTAGCAGTTTTTAATACGCATTCATAAATACTTTGCTAAATAAATATTTTGTTTTCTTTATATTCAGCTAGCTGAATAACAGTTTGAAAACAAAAAAATTTTTATAATTTATTAGGTCTAAAAACATAATATTAAAGTTGTTTGCCTATTCAGCTAGCTGAATATGTATATTTTAAACAAAAACAATATTATTATATTAATAGTAAAAAATTTCGTATATAATACACTTAGTACGGTAGTAATTTATTCAAGAAATTTACAGCAATAGAAAGGTTGTTAACATTTTCAAACAAAGATTTAACAAAACGCCTACAAAATAATCCCCTTTTTGAATACCGCCACCAACTGTTGCTACTTGCCAACAATATAATGTTATTCATTCCCATTTGAAATAGAAACAATATGTTTAATTTTTTAAATTTTATTTTTAACTACTTGTAGGGTTAAATGACCAAAAATTAGGCAAAACTATTATTTCCGAACAATTTCATTTGCTTTAATCAACGGAAAGACACAAACAAACAAACAAAAAAATCACAGAACAGAAAACAAGTAAATAAAACAGAAACACTGTCTTTGTCATACGCAAATGAATGGCTTGGCAATTCGTTAATGGTTAAATGTTGATAAATAATGTCTGTTACGCTCTCTGAATGACTAACGGACTGACAAACTAACTGTCAGTTAGGCTGACAGACAGTTTGAGTTTTCCACATTTAATTTAACGACCACCACATGCCACCAAACACTGGTTGAGGAAAATAGTAACAAATATGTTTGTATGTATTTAAGAAAAAAAAGAAAACCAACCAATGAACATGCCCTGTCATGTACTCTAAACAAGTAATTGAAATATTATGCAAAATTTCTACAATTGCTTTGGCAGATTTTTTTTAACTTTTTTAACATTTTCTGTGCGTTTTTTCGGGGGTTGTTATAATAATGTGTAAAAAACAGAAATTTAATTGAATAGAGAAAACCAACAATGTATGCAACAAACCAAAGTATAAGACAAAAGACCGAAGAAATCTTTTGTTACGATTTAATTGTGCGGAAATTAAGTTCTTCAACATCATCTTATTTTACACATTTACTACATATACATAGATAGATACACACACATACATACAATAACTTTATTTACTCTTAAATGTAAAATTGCAAAATAAGTTTGTGTTGTATGCTTTCATTATGTCCTTCTCATAATATAATACTTTTTTTTCAGACACACTCATCATGACTATAACAAAAAATATCCTTTTTAAATATTTTTGCTCTTATTGTTCTTTTTGTTTTTGCATTTTTTTTTTTTCTTTATGCATATTTATTATGTATCTTAAGGATGAATATTACAATTTATTTTGAACTGAAGACAAGTAATAGACTTTTACTGGGATTTTCAGTTTTCTTTACTTTGCCTCTCAACTGCTGCTCAATTTTCTTGTCATATTATGACTGGTTTCTGTTCATCACTATGTTTACCCTGTGTCTTCATCATTTGTCCGTCTTAATGTCAATTGAGGGTAATGCAAATGTCAATAATATAATAAAAATAAAGCCCAAACGTGGAGAATATAAAAAAATGTTTGGTGTCTTAACAAAAAAACAATGGCTGTATATGTTTACAACTTGTTCTTAAGCCCATACTTTGATATTTTGTTATGAGAAGGATGATGCTGACGATGATGTTGAGGATGAGTATGAACGATAAATGACAATGTTAATAAATATAATAAAAAAGATAATGAGGCGGGTTAAAGGTTGCTGGCAGTTGATTTATCTAGTTACTGCAGCTTGTTTTTTTTAAATAAGTTAAATCTATCTTGTTTTTTTCAGGATTCATGTGATAAAAAAACGTGAAAAACTGTAAACATGTTGATCATATTTCAATTAATTAATTTTTTTTAATTTTTTGTTTCTGTTTGTAGGCAGGGAAACTGAACCTTTTCGCTTTTTTATTTTTGTTTTTTTTTGCCCTTTTTAAAACAATTTCATTAATGAATAACAATTTTTATAATTTAAAAGCATTAACCCATGAAAAAGGTTTCTTTAATAATAAAATTTCAATTTTTGTTAAAAAAATTTAAGCAAAATTTACAGATTATTAAAAAAAGTTTAGTTTTCTAGTTTTCTGAAAAGAATATATTCCCTTAAAAGCTCCTAAAAGTATGCCCCATTTAGAGAATTAATTTTATTTTAATTTGTCATATTCCTTTTCATTTAATATTCAGCGTTAAAAGTCAGGATTATTTGTTTGTTTCCCTTTTTGTTGCCACCACAATTTTGTTATTGCTGTCGTTTTTTTTAAATATTTCAACATTATGCTGCCAACAAAATATCCATCATTTTGTTGCTTTTGTTTTTAACAGATCTTAAGTAAATATTTGTTAATTTTTATAACTGAGTGAATAAGTATAAAAAACGACACAAAAGACATGAAAGCTGGGAAAAAAGGCTAATATTTAATATAAAACATCTAAACATAAATTTCCCAAAAAAAAAAAAGACGAAAACATATTCCTTGAAAAGGTAATAAAAAATTATGTTGGCGTGTGCAGCATAATAAGAACAACAATTTGAAGTTGAACAGTAGCTCACAAGTCATACAAACATTTCAATGTTTTGCTGCTTGTTATTGTTTTTATCCGTTAGAATTTTTTTCCTTTTGTTTTTTTTCTCTTGTGATGTACAAGAGAACATTGTTTTTTATTAAATCCCTTAAGGCACACGAAACTTTATCATACTGTCACCTCAACAACTCAAACTGTTTGTGTGTTTTTTTGCCTTTAAAGCTGCTGCTGCAAAAAAAATACAAAAATTTACGAAAACAAATTTATTTAAATTTTATATGAAAAAAAAAACAAGAAATAAAGGGAACAATAAGGCAAACATATGTATGAGTGTGGGTGTGAGAGCGAATGAGTGCGGAAAATATGTACATTATCATTATAAGCACTTATATGCAAATAAATGCTTTTGTTAAAAGCCCTAAAATATGCTTCATTGTTCGTTATTATTATGATGTTGCCAGCTTCCATTATATATAAATATAAAATTTATAAAAAAAGTAACACATACATATTTCTTTATATTAGTATGTGTGTGTGTGTTAGAAAACAAAACATATTTACCAGCAAACAATGATTTTTGACGTTTCTGCTCGTTTACCAAAATACTTGTTGTTTAAGTTTTTGTATTTAACAATTTAGTTAACAAGGTTGACGTTATTTATAACCAGACTTTACAACTAAGGAATGGGAGTATGTATAGAGCGGCTTTAAATGATTTTAAAATTACAGTTATTATTATGATTGTTATTGAAGTTTATTAGATCACAATGTTTATAACAAGCCACTGCTGTTTTGGCTGCTGGCAAAGTGTTAAGGCCTTAAGTTTTTTTTCTGTATAAAATTTTTCTTAACAATAAGTAATATTACTTATGTTTTATTACTTTTTATTACAAGAGAGTTTGTTTTTTCTTTAAGAGAAAAGTAATTGCTTGTGTATTTATGTTATCAGTTTTAAGAGTTTTATTTTATTAAGGATTTTTATTGAAAAGCTTTAATTAAGAGACAAGAGCATAATAAAGCTTTTGTTTGGTATTGTGTATCATAAAAGTCTTTTTTTTTAGAGGTAATTTATTTATAACTTAATAATTTGATTGTAACGTTCTTTTTCTTAAGTAACAAAACCCGTGAAATGAATTTGAAAATTTGCATATTAACATATTAAGTTTGTATGAGTTAGTTTAGAAAGAGAAATAAAATTCCAGGACAATGGAAATGAGTTTTTTGTTTAACTTAAACTAAATTGTTTGATAAGATTTTTAAAAACAAATATATTTTTTATAATTTTTTTAACTAAATTAAGAAATAGTTAAAAGTAATAATTGTTTTGAAAATTTTAACCAATTGTTATGTTTCTATGTTTTTATATTTTTCCACATTAGTTTTAATGTTTAAAATTTAAAAAAAATTTTAAAAATTTAAATTTTCAAAAAAAATAAATATTACAAAATATTAAATTTTACAATATTAAAAAGCTTATTAGTATTGTAAAATTTAATATTTTGTAATATTAAATTTTTTTTTGAAAATTTAAATTTAATTTTTTTTTTTTAATTTTAAATTTTTTTTCAAATTAATGTGTATTTTTTTTAATTTTTTTCAATTTAACAGTTTTTACAGTAAAATTAACTTGTAAAATTTTAACATTTTTAAAAATTTAAATTAGCAAAAAAATATTTTTTAAAATTTATTCCGTTTTAAATTTTTCAGTTTAAAAAATTTATGTTTAAAAAGCTGCTTTTTGTATAAACAGAAAGTTTTTACGTATGATTATTGTTCAAAATTGTTCAAATAGAATCACTCATACGCCTATAGTAGCAAATTTTAAAATAATCCCACTGAGATAAGAAACATTAATACGTATGCTTAATATTTCAAAATATTTCATAGATAACAATAATACTCATACGCCTTGCATAAATCTTTAATGTAATGATTTTACTTTGATATTTATTTACAGTTTCTCGTTTCATAAACATTTGTTTCAATTCCTTTGTTCCCCTAACAGGTTTATTTTATTTATAACTCTCTTATTTACTTACTTACTTAATCACACTCTCTCTTCCTAGCTCTTTCTCTCTCTCAGGAGAGTTACTATTATATTATGCTTTGCATCAAGGCAAACATTAAAATTTACTCAATTGTTGTTTATATAGAAAAGCTTTCTAGTCCCTACTCTTTTTGCTCAATGCTGTTGTTGCTGTTTTGTTATTGTAGATTTCCTTGACGTTTTGCTTAAACATCAGACAAGGCAAAAGCTAAAATCTGATGGCAGCACACAAATCTTTAAAGCTTAAATATCCCAACAGTTGAAATTTATCTACAGTATAACGCGGACAAAACTAAAATAATAACGTGACAATATTTAATAAAAAACACACACATTTAAAAACATATACATACATATAAATTAATGAATATGTATATATAATAAAACAACAATACATACACATATATGATATAAAAGTAATCATAATTAAAAATCCATAAATAATAGAAATTTTGCAAAATAAAGTAATGAAAAGTAAGCAAAAAAATAAATTTTCTTTAAAAAAAATCTAAAAATTAAAAAGTGTTTGTTTCATAAAAAAAATCCCTGGCGACTATTAGCAAGTGCAATAAACTTGTATTAAAAGTTAGTGTTTTAAACAAAATATTCAAATTTATACTGAGTGTATAAACCTTTGTATGCGCTAGCGTTAGTTGTTGTGTGCGAAAAAAAATAGGTTAAATTAATATTAAATATTGGCTTTCTGTCATAAAAGTGAATCATAAACATTAGAAACTAAAATCAGAGACGACATACAAAGTCATTTGATTGAACTACCTAAACAAAGGAAAAGAAAATAAACTAACCAAACAGCCAACAAACTAAACTAAACGTTTGTAACTCTAGAGAGCTAGTGTGTAAGTGTATTGCTAGTAACTGTAATAGTAATTGTGTGAGCTGTAATATATTCCTTTTTACAACAAACTAACAAAAGTGTCTGAACAAAAAACAAAAAAAAAAGTAAGTGAGTGAGTTCGTGTTTGTTTAACTGGCAGCGGGACGTACCTATTACTACTACTACTACGTGGTGGTCGTCTTGTTTTTTTACTTTTTTATTACTGTTATTGTTGTTGTTGTGTTGCGGTCGATATTATAGACAAACATCATTAAAACGTAACATTTATTGTGTTAGTTATATTAGTTGTTGTTGTAGTAGTAAGTACAATTTTGTTGTAGTATATAAATAATATTATTTATTTTTTTTTTGTTATTATTGCCAACACATTGTCACATACCAACATACAGCAACTAGTTTAGCTTAGTTTACTTTGCTGCTAAAGCAAAAGTATGAGTGTGTTACATTTAATAAACGCCTAAGGTTAGACTATATTTTATTTTTATTTTATTTTATTTATATGTTTAGCTTTATGAGAGGGTGTTTGTTTATGCTATTTTTAAAAGTGTCTGTTATCATAATATGTATGTGAAAAGTTTTGGTTAAAGGTGGGTTTTACTTTTTTTTTGTATTTTAGTTTTATTTTCGTTTTATTTATTGACTTTATTTAGCTTACATAAAAATCATATAAAAATCAACGTTTAGCTGGGGAAAAAAACCGAATAGAAAAATGTCATTAAACTATCAACCCTTAAACGGAAGGAAGGAAATGATGTTGTTTTACTTGTTATTCATGCATACGATACGTATGTATGTATACAGAGATAGAAATGCATTCAATTTAAAGTAAAATTTTAATTTTATGTACTTAAAATAATTTAAAAATATAATCACCTTTTAAGTCTTTTTCGGAAACTTTTATCAAAAGTTTATAAATCAAATTTCCATATAAAATTTATTCTATAAACCTTTGATAAATGTTTATGAATAAGGCAGATAATATGTAGTTAACATTGATATCTTGTAGCTCAGATTTTAATCAACTGACTTTTTTGCCAAGCATATCTCCTCCTCCTTTACAATTTCTATATATAGTAGTCCAATTTGTTTAAATGTTTTGGCATAAGGTACTTTTTAAATATGTAATGGTTATGAATTCCGATGGTCAAGTTTAACAGTTTATGGCTTAGATTACATTATACTAAGGATATTGAAATTATAATTTTCTAAAAGCTTAAGTTTTTCTTAATAATTTTTGTAAATATCACTTTTCAATTTGTTTAGTAGTTTGTAAGATTTGAGCGTTTGAATTTTCTTACTAAACGTATGATTAATATTTGAAGTATGTAAATTTGTAAACCATGTTACTCATACGCCTACGAAATTATAAAATGGTACAAGTACCTAAATGTAAAATAATGAAATTATGAAAAATTCTTGATTATTGACGAAATGTAAAAAAAGGTTGGAGTCTGTATAACAATTTTTAATACCTTCCAGTTCATATTGATATCTATTTGCACGGTTAAATGTATATCTTTTGTAAGATTATCACCTTTCTATATTTTAGATTAGCATTAAATCCATAAGATGTTAATGAACAACCTCTCTGTATGACGTATGATTAACATTTTGAGTTTATTTTGAAAAAAATATTACTCATACGCCCATGTAAATACATATGTAGATGTAAAAATAGTATCAAATTATAATGATTTTTTTAAGCAAATATTTAAGCATCTGTTATTTTGAAATTAAATCCTGTCCACTGTCCTTTATTTCAAATTACATCTCAACTTTAAAATTTTGCCATATTTTTTTTCCAAATTTTTATACGATTCTTTTTACAATGTAATAACAACTTTTTTATATGACCATTAAATACAAATTCTTTAAAAATCATACATCAAGTCATAAAATTTCGCTTCATTAATAAAATAAAACTTCTTTAAACAGCTGCTGTGTTATGGGGGAATTTTTCTAACTCCCTGTTAAATCCAAAAATAAAATTGTTTTATTTTGTGTAATAAAAATTAATTTTTTAATAGCTGCTCTCACAACAATAAAATTAAATTAAGTTTTATTGTGTATGTAGGTATGTATGTTGTGTCTGTAACATAATTTTTTTATTATCGAGCGCTTAACACAGTATAAAAATAAATATGCTGTTTCTCGTTAAAAATAAAAATTTAAAATTTTATTTGTTTAAATAAAGCAACAGTGAGCTATAAAAAAAACTCCTTTTTTCTAGGGGAGGCGATTTTCTTATTAATTCGCAAAACATTTAAAAGAAATTAATCTCTTAATAATATGAAAACAATAATAGTAACATAAAAATTTAATTAAAATTAAAAGGGAAGGAGGAAGAGCAAAAAGACAGAGAAGAGGGTGAATGTAAGCTAATCTTCCTTTTGATGGATTTATTTAAAAGTTAGGCTAAAAGTTGTCCATGCTTTCCAACTGAAGCAAAAATCCTGTTGATTCAAAATTTCATTCACATATTCAACAAGTGTTAAATTTACATAACTTTTTACTTATTGACTTCTTTGCAGGATTTAGGAGTGATTCATGCATTCATAAAGATATTAATCGTTTTTTGGGTGTATTAAGCTTATTACCCTTACAAAATTCCTAAAATAAAACATCAATAACTTTATTAAGCATTTATGAATCTGGAGGTTAATGGACGTATAAGTAATATTTTTTCTTTTGACTTTATTGCTGAACGTATGAGTGATATTTTCTTATATTTACTTAATTGCTTATAACGTATGATTAATATTTTGTGACTATTTTAAATACTCATACGTCTTTGGCTTTTCATGTTGAGGAGAGTAAAATTTAGGTTAAGATTTACTAAGCTAATTACAACAAAGGCAGGAGATTTCACTTAAAAGTCTCAATCCCTTATGAGTTTGTCTAACATTTATGTTTATAAAATTTTTACTAGATAAGCGATTATGCTGATTTTTACAATCCAACAGCTTGACACAATAGTGAATAATATAAGTAAGTTTTAATAACTTTGTTTGTATATTTTGGGCATGAAAGCTATTTAAAACTTAGAAAAAACTACTTTAAATTTTCTAATTTACTTTTCATGTAACAAAATCCCTTTGCCACATGTAAGCAGACAAATAAACATCAACTAGATTTCTTTTCTTTACAATGAGCTATAAAATATTGTTAAAAAAAAAAACTTTAAAACCCCTCATAATCATCAACATCATATGGCAGAGGCATATAAAAAACGTAATCAAGTACTTTCATGTTTTTTTTGCTGCCATTTTTACTACCGCTAACTCCTTAATAAACGTTTAAAAAATTGTTGTAGTCTTTTTTTTTTTGGTTGGATTATAGACATTCTCCTAAGATTTGCCTTGGCAACAACAACTAACATTTTTGACGCTTTATGCAAAACACAACACGTCAAAAAAAAGAAGGCAAAATGGAGAAAAAAATATGAATGTTTTTTAAAATAATTTTACTACCCTTTTTTACAACTACTTGGAGGCTTTACACAAAAAAAGTTTCCTTTGGGGAAAAAGGGAATTTCTTAGAACAAAAGCAAATATGTTTTATATTTAATATACACATTACTTGTTATTTTATGTGCTAAGGATCATAAAAATAGCCTTACTTTAGTAATGCTTAAGTTTCTACACTCCCTTGCTTTTTTAGTTAATGCCTTCAGGTTGTTGTTTTTTTTTTTGAGGGGGGAGGTGTTTTGGCTCAGGTAGGCAGGAAGTATTGTCGCCTTTTTATTATTTAGCTGATTTTTTGTCAGTATTGTATTGTTTAATATAGCTGTAAATTTACTTTGTAATGTTAAACTTTTAGTCACGCGTTTGTTAAGTATATTGCGTGAGTGTGAGTTTATATTTGAAATTTTGTTGTTACTTTGTTGCGGCTGAAGTTGTTCTCTAGAAAATTTTCTCAATTACCTGAAATTTTCTTAGATTTTTATTATTTATTCTGTCAAAGTACTTGTTAGCGTTGTTTCTGATTGCTGAGGCAAGAAATTAGTTTAGACTGCTCTTCTTTTTGAATTTGTCTCAAATTTCCAATTTACTGCAGAGAAATAACACAATGATAAGTTTGGCAGATACATCACACCGGTAGAATATTAAGAATTACTCATTAAGTAAACAAATCCCTGGTCATTGGAAGGTTCTACTGCAATGTATCTTTAACTCCTTAAAAATCTTTGTCTAAACTATAAAATAGAACTGAATGCAATTTGCCAAAAATGTTCTTCATTATGTTGAATAATTTGGTATCAAAAAAGGACATTTATACCAAAATAATTTGAAATTTTGTTTATGATGTTTTGTTAAGTTGTTGTTTATTTTTCATTATCTAACATTTCGCTGGGTTATCTTTTCACAATTTAACAGTTCATTTTACATTTAATGCTAAAATAACTACACCATACCTTTGATTCTATTCTTCGTTATAGGTTCCGGTTGTTAGGTATCTGTATTAGTGTTAATTTAATAGACTATACATGTAACTTGTAGTTAGTCGTAGTAAGTAGAAGTGGTAGTGTTAGTAATTTTTCTACCTTGTACATATAAAGTTACAAAATTTATGAGCAATTTCTATTTTACGTGTCTCTTAGTTACATTAAAGTTACAATATATTTTCTTTCTTCCTCTCTTTCTTCTCCACTTTGATACAACAAAAACTTGATTATAACAATTTTTCAACAATTCTTTTATACTGTTTTTTATTTAATGTTATTAAATTAGAATTATAACTTTGTAACATGTCAAATTTAACAATATGTCATTAACAAATAAAAAGGAAACTACTGTTAGAGAAATTGTGAAAAATATTGTCCTGGGGTTTTTTATTTATATTTTAAATTTATTTTAATGATGTTGTTAATGTTGAATTTCTGGGAATTAAAATTATTTTAAACTCTATTCTCTTTACTCTATGGCAACCTTATGTTGCAATTAAGTTGGCATTAAATTTGGGCAACATAATTTTTACAGGTTTTTATTTGGTTTTTATTTTTATTGCTGGAGAAATGTGATAAAAAATACATAAAATATTTTATGTTTTTTTACAATATAAGCAGAATAACCGCAAGTGTTGTATTTAAAAGAATGGGGTCTAAAATAGTCATCAGGGAAAAGGTTTACAATGTAATGCAAAGAGTAAAGAGAGAGAGAGTACACAGAGGGAAAAAGAAATATACACGCCTGGTACCAAATTGACATCAAACTGTTTATAATTTTTCAATAACATCCGTTGTCGAAGTATATACATACGTACGGCAACACTATGTATGTAATGTTGACAACATTGCAACAATTCGTTGTCGAAATCTAAATTGTATACACATCCGTTGTCTAAATGTTAACAAACGTGGTAAGCTCACTATTGGCAACGGTTTGTTTGTCAATAGTGAGCTTACCACGTTTGTTAACATTTAGACAACGGATGTGTATAAAATTTAGATTTCGACAACGAATTGTTGCAATGTTGACAACGTTGCGTTGGTAACATTACATAGTGTTGTCGTACGTATGTATGTACTTTGACAACGGATGTTATTGAAAACTTATAAACTCTTTGGCGTCAATATGGTACCAGGCGTGTATATTTGTTTTTCCCTCTGTGTATGAGAACTTATTTAAAACTTCTTTAAGTTCATCACTTTCTTGCGTATTATTGTACTTTTTAAGTTTCTTTATATTAGTTGTTTCATTTCTATACTAAATTGTCATTTTTTCTTTAATTTTTAGATCACTGTTACAGATCATGCTCTTTATGCCGGCTCCATACATATAAAGGTAAGTGGTGCTGATGAAGAACCAATATTTTGTTTAAAATATAAATTTGGATTCTTACAATAAACTCTCTACTACCACTTTTTAAAATATAAGAAAGACAGAGACAAAGCTACTGCATAGTCTAAAGACTAGTCTACAAACTAGTTTAATGACTAGTCTACAGGCTAATCTAATGGCTAATATACAGACTAGTCTAATGGTTATTCAAACTAGTCTCAAACTAGTCTCAATTTAGTCTACAAACTAGTCTATTGACTAGACTATAAACTAATCTACAAACTAGTCTAATGACTAATCTACAAACTATTCTAATGACTAGTCTACAAACTAGTCTAATGACTAATCTACAAACTATTCTAATGACTAGTCTACAAACTAGTCTAATGAGTAGACTAGAAACTAGTCTACAAACTAGTCTACAAACTAGACTATAAACTAGTCTACAAACTAGTCTAATGACTTGTCTACAAACTAGTCTAATGACTAGACTATAAACTAGTCTACAAACTAGTCTAATGACTGGACAATAAACTAGTCTGCAAACTAATCTAATGACTAGACTATAAACTAGTCTAATGACTAGTCTACAAACTAGTCTAATGACTAGACTATAAACTAGTCTACAAACTAGACTATAAACTAGTCTACAAACTAGTCTACAAATTAGTCTAATGACTAGTCTACATACTAGTCCTATGACTAGTCTACCAATTAGTATAATGACTAGTCTACATACTACAAACTAGTTTAATGACTAGTCTACAAACTAGTCGAATGGCTAGTCTACAGACTAGTCTTTAAACTAGTCTACAAACTAGTCTAATGACTAGTCTACAAAATAGTCTAATAACTAGACTATAAACTAGTCTACAAACTAGACTATAAACTAGTCTATAAACTAGTCTACAAACTAGACTATAAACTAGTCTAATGACTAGTCTACAAACTAGTCTAATGACTAGTGTACATACTTGTATAATGACAAGTCTACAAACTAGTCTAATGACTTGCCTACAAACTAGTCTAATGACTAGACTATAAACTAGTCTATAGATAGTCCACAGACTTGTCTAATGGCTAGTTCATAGACTGGTCTAAAAACTAGTCCAATGCCTAAATTTGCCTATGAATCAGTCTATTGAATAGTCCATGCGATTAAAACCAATAACAACAACAAAATTTCAATTTTTTTAATTGTCTAAAAGCTCTATTTATAATTCTCTTACTTTAATTTACTGGATTTTCAAAACTTTTTTAAACAAAAATAATTTCATAATAATCCTTGAACAAAAATATCACCAGAAAACAAGGGTTAACAAGGTTTTGTTTTAATGTCAATCTACCTTGTTTGTTTGTTCTATTTTACTACCGCCATCACCATCATAATTATCATCATTGTCATTATGATTACAATGTCAAAACATTTCACACACTTATGGCGGGATATGGGACAAGTGCTAAAAACACTCTTCAGATAATATGTTGTATAAATATTTTAATTATTTTTTTATTTAAATCCAACAATCATATAGTGTTTAATTATCACAACATCTGCCTACTTTTTTATTATAACTTTAAATGAATATTCAAATAAATTTAATAGGTTTTTTTTACAATTTTTATATAAAAAAGTTTGTTATTGTTATAAAAACTAAATTTAAATATTTATCAAGCATATTAATGTGTTTTTTTGAAATGTTTTTTTTCACTTTTTTTTTGCAATTAAAAGTAGTTCAATTGTTAAAACTTGTTGGTTTTTTTTCTGTTTTTGCTTAAAGTAATTTATGTAAGTATGTCATAAAATATAAAAAACCCGTTAGTATTCATTTAAATTTATCATTTATACGTTTACAGAAAGCTATTTTTTTTATAAGGGTAACTTCCGTTTTATATGTGTAAGCTTGTAGATTCTAGTATGTATTTGTTTGTTTGAGAGTGTATGCGTGGGTATTTGTCACATTTCATACCAATTTTAAAAAGCTGTGATGATGATGATGGTTTTGTTTGCAACAACAACAACAAGAATACAATAGTCTCATTCAAAAACTTTAACACTTGTTTTATTTTGCTTTTTATATTTTACCCAGAATGCAAATTTATTTTATGGTTAATGTTTGTACTTTTATGTAAATAATATTTGTCATGTATACCAGCATACAGTGGGGGGCAAAAATGGGTATTAAAGTTTTTTCAAACTAATAATAAGAAATAAATTTAGCTAAACGTGTTATTAGGAAACTTCATTTTTAAATTTAAATCAATTTGTTCAAGAAAGGGGCGTGACTTAGAAAAATATGCTTAAATTACCAAATTGTGTTATTTATGTATAAAAAAATTTAAAAAAATTAAAAATTTTAGTTGTTTTTCCAACAATTTTCTTTCAAAAGTATTTTATAAATTTTACTTATTTTCGTTGTCGTTAGTTAAACTTTTGTCTCCCACTGTTCTCGATTACCACTTTATTTTTATTTGTTATATTATTGCCTGTTCACAAATGAAAATCAAATATAAATGAAATGAAAAAAGAGTCAAAGTGGTGTAGGGGGTGGTGTCGTTTAAAGTAATCCCATATTATATTTTCTCTTATTGTAATATATGATGTTAGTATGTATTTTGGAAAATTTGTTGGAATTTAAAGCAATAATATTTATATTTTATTTGCATAATAACACTAACATACTCCCCCCCACTCACACACACATATACACAAAAAGGAGCAACTAGGTTGACACGAAAAAAAGGATTTTTTTTTATTACGGTACAATGATTTTGTATCGTTATTTGAATGTTATTTATGTGTACTAACAAAAAAATATGAAAAACAAAGTAAAGCCTAAAAGCATGTCATAGATTTTACTTTATACATATGCATGTTATTCATGTATATGTTTATAAATATGAATTTCACAAATAAAATAAACAAATGCTATTTTTATTTTTTTTTTAATAATTTTCAATTCCTGTTGATATAACTATAACATACTATAATTTTTATATTTCCTGGTAGTTGATGTTTTACTTATAAATTTCAAATTTAGTTTTATAAAATTCCCTAAAGGAGTGTATTTATGTTAAAATGTAATAAAAATGTGTAAAAATGTATATAAAATTATTATTGCTTTTTCGTTGGAAATTGTCAATTCTAAGAAATTATTATTTATTTAAAAGCAAATAAAATTAAAGGATTAAAGAAATTACAGTCACCCGAACAGTAATATAGAAACAATAACAATAAAACAAGTTAAATAGAAATATATTATTTAAAAATAAAGAAGCTTTAAGCAAATATACATCTATCACTAGTGGGCTCCCTATTAAGATGTACCTCCTCATCGGCTGACGTTGATAACGTATGCCGTCATGTAATTACTACAAAAAACATCCCATATATATTTACGCACTTTTAATTGTAATTCATTTATAATCCTTACATGATTTTTCAGCAGTTATTTTCTTTTTATATCCACTGGCTTAAGTCTACCATGAGTTGAACTGATTATATTGCAAACACAATTTTCCTTCATAAACAAACAATACAAATTGATTTTAATTAAAACGAAAAAAAACAGAAAAAAAAGTAAAGGAAAATTTTTGAAATATTAACTACAGCAGAGGAAAATAATATAGCAGAGTAAAGACTAGTCTTTAATCGAGAGTATAGGCTAGTCTAAAGTCCAGAGTATAGACTGGTCTATAGTCCAGATTATAAACTAGTCTATAGTCCAGAGTATAGTCTATTCTATAGTCCAGAGTATAGACTGGTTTATAGTCCAGATTATAAACTAGTCTATAGTCCAGAGTATAGACTAGTCTATAGTCCAGAGTATAGTCTAGTCTAAAGTCCAGAGTATAGACTAGTCTATAGTACAGATTATAGGCTAGTCTATAGTCCAGAGTATAGACTAGTCTATAGTCAAGAGTATAAACTAGTCTATAGCCCAGAGTATAGACTAGTCTATAGTCCAGTGTATAGACTAGTCTATAGTCCAGTGTATAGACTAGTATATAATCCAGAGTATAGACTAGTATATAATCCAGAGTATGGACTAGTCTATAGTCCAGAGTATAGACTAGCCTATAGTCCAGAGTATAGACTAGTCTATATTCCAGAGTATATACTAGTCTATAGTCCAGAGTATGGACAAGTCTATAGTCCAGAGTATGGACAAGTCTATAGTCCAGAGTATAGACAAGTCTATAGTTCAGAGTATAGACAAGTCTATAGTTCAGAGTATAGACAAGTCTATAGTTCAGAGTATAGAATGGTCAATAGTGCAGAGTGTAGACTAGTCCAGATATAATAGATAGATTATAAACCATTCTACACTTCAGAGTATAGCCTGTTGCCTAGAGTATAGACTAGTCTATAGGCCAGAGGGTATATAGTCTAGAGTGTAGTCCAGATTATAGGCTTGCCTCGAGTCTAGACTAATATATTGCTTTTTATTATAACCAGTCTGCGAAATTCCCTATTTCGCAAAAATATTACATAAAATTAACCAAATGTTTGCTCTTTAATTTATGTTAAGTTTTATTGTTATGAATATTACATATTATTTTTTTTTTGTTCCTCCAACAATTATAATTAATTGATGTCAATATTTTTTTAGTATTTTCAAAATGTGTGTGTATAAGTGCGTCAAATACATCCACATATCTACATATATATAAACCGAACACAGTCAGGGAGATAAGAATAAAAGCAAAGAAGCAACTTGAGTGAAACTGATTAAAATGGGGGGCAAGACTGTAATTTAAAATTAAATAACTTGCCCACAATTTTTGGGCCACAAATGTGCTTAAACCTTTTTAGATGTTACTTTTCTTAGTTTATTATTATTTAAACCATATTTGTATCATCTTGCCTGTACTCTCAACCAGTTAAAGTCAATAATCATGTGAATTGCATTCAATTAATTGTTGGCTTAAGAGCAGAGTTTATATTTTATGTTTACAAGTATTTTAATGTATAATACACATATTATGTTTGAAATTATTTGTATGTATGTAGCAGTAGCAGCTGTGATATATTCCAATGTAGCAATGGATTAAATACATTTAACATACAGCAACAACTACATTAAAATGTTTTTATACCCGCCGACTTAAGTATACATTTATGTGGATTTTTTTTTCTTCATAAATAAATGTGTACATTTGTAGGTACTTACGAATATGTCTAAATAAATCCAATTAAATTTTATCACATAAACAGACCACCCACCCGGGCAAGTAACGCCAATCAGTCGTGTATTTAATAAAATTGGCGGCGTAAAAATGTTTTACAACATACAAGTTTACTTATGATTTTTATATATTTATACACAAAACATTACTTTTTCGCTTTTTTACGAGTTTAACATTTGAACTCAAAGTTTCGGAACAGTTGGGGTTAAAAGGGGTCAAAAGAGGTTAAGCAACAAGTGGTTATATTAACAATATGGCTTAGAATTGACTGGAAGATTATAGCTGTTTTATTTTCTTTGAAACTTATTTGTTTAATACTTATTTAATTGTATATAATATTAATCATACGTCTGGTGTAAACTTACAACTAAATAATTAATATTAATCATACGCACAAATTATTAAAATTCATTCAAATCAATTAAAATAACATGTTTGAAATCTATCTTTTCTGCTGAAATTGTTTATTTAATATTTTTTAAATATTGCCTGTTTTCTATTAAAAAAAATTATTAATTTTTTTTCTATGAATTTAAAAAAATAGCATTTAATTTTAATAATTAAACTTAACGCTATCTATACACAATGAAAAAGTTTTATGCAAAAACTTTAGCACAAATATTAGTTAAAAGCTGTCATTTATAAAGCAAAAGCTGCAGGAAAAAAAGAACTATATTAACAATTCCCAGGCTTTTACACTGCCAACAAGTCCTTAACTCTTGCTCTAAGGATAAAACACAAATATATTTCTATGTGTGTGTGTGTTTGTGTGCAGGAGTTTGTCATAGTGTTGGCATATTTAGTACAAACACGCGTTTGCATTGTTCTAGTTTCAGTTAATAGTAAAAAAACAACTGCAAAAAAGTAAGAAAAGGCGTGACTTTTTTGCTATATTTTTTTAATAGACAATTAAAAACTTTTAAATTTTATTAACGTTAAAAGCCACATGTATAGCGGCAAAAAAAAAGCGAAAATGGCAAACTGGGGAAAAAATATTTTTCAACACATTTACACAAATAAAACTGTAGTAGAGTGAAGGAAGGAAAAAAAATTTGATTATATATTTTGTTAAATACTTTTAGCAACAATATCAATTTATTTGTTTTTTCATGTTAAATATATAGATATGTTTACATGTATTAATTACATACATTTGTAAAAACAATGTTGGGTAAAGTCAGGCATGGAAAATTGAAATTGTTAAGTTTACAAAAAAAAAAAAACTATTACTATTGTGGGCAAGGCTACAGTCCAGAATGTGGACTAATCTATTCACTAGGCTATTGACAATGATATGGACTACTCTATTGACTGGTCTGTGGACTATTAGATACTATATAGACTAGTTTATTAACCTGTTTAAAAACTAGTGTGTTTACTAGCCTATGGCATAGTTTATAGACTAGTGTATGGACTAGTATACGTATTGGATTATTGACTTATCTACGAAGTATAATATTGGCTTATCTATTAGTTATGCTAATAAATTGACCAATCTATGGATCATCCTATGGAGTAAGCTATTGCCTATTGACTGTGGTCTAATCTATTGATTAGACTATTCATTGGTCTATGGACTGGTCTATTGGCTGGTCTATGGACTATTCTATTGACTAGTAATCTATTACCTGGTCTATGGTCTATTATATAGATTAGTCTTTGCCTTAATCTATGAAGTATTCTATGGCTTATCCCATGAACTTTTCTATGTTCTATAAATTAGTCTATTGACTAGCCTGTGAACTAGTCAACTATTTAGGCTATGGACTAGTCTTTTGATTAGTATGTAAACTAATCAAAAAGCTTATTTATGTACAAGCTTATGGACTGGTTTATTGACTAATATATAGGCTAGTCTATGACTAGCCTAAGGACTACTTAACAAAATGTACTAAATTAGAAAAGTACTGAATTTTCCATCTCTGATTATAATTGTGGTTGTCATTAAATTAAAACAATGTTCCACTCAGTCATGTATGTTTATTGTAGAAATATATATATTCATATCATATCGTTGGACATAATAATTGATACATACATTCATATACATATATACATACACATAGAGAAAGAGAGAGAGCGAGATAAATACGCGAACTAAATTTGAAGAAAAACTTCCTCATTTCGAGATGTATGAGTAAATTTAACATTTTATTTTTTCAAGGACTATTTGGGGCCTTCAGAATATTACAATTTCTCCATAAGTATTTATAAATGTATTGAGAGTAAAAGTAGTATTTGTTGGCCTGCAGAGTATTCAATGTTTTATTAATATTTATATTTAATAAACAAATATTGAAATAAATTAAAATTGATTGATTGATTTCACTTGAATTTATTTGTGTGTGTGTTTGTGTTGATTTAATGATTCATTCATAATATTCACAATATAAAAATAGTTTTCCTGTAATTGTTATTGTTTTATTAAGATGTTATTTTCATTTGTGTAGCAAAATAAAGAAAAAAACAACTCAATTAACTTTTTACTTAAATATGCAATAATTTTAATAATAACAAAAAACAATTAATTAACATTTCATTTATAAAAATCTTTTGTATTTTTTTGATTTCGAAAACTGCAATTATTAAGCTTAATTTTTAGCTTATAAAGCAAAAAAAAAAAAAAAAAAACCTGTAATAATTTATAATATTAAGAAAGTCAGTAAATAAAAGAAATCATTAAAAATCAGACAATATTACTAACTAGTAATAAACAAAGCATACACAATGCAAACATGTTTATATATTATTTACTTAATTTCTACAAACGTAGGCAATTAATATAAAGAAGAAAACGAAAAGAAAAACAACACACTGACAATAATCAGCTTTTTAACTAAAAACATTTATTTCATGAAATTGTATGTATAAATGATTCATTTATAATATTAAATGCAAACAGACAAAGTTGTATAAGAGAACACTCACATAAGTTAGACACAATGACATTGACTACCCACCACTCATGTTTAAGCATGCAGTCTTACAGAGAACAGTTAGCACAAGAAAACAAAAGAGTAGGTTGTACATATACATATGTAGAAATAGTTTCCGTTTCCTTTAACTATATAAAATATTATTATTATTATTATTATTATGACCTAATTTTAATGTCCTTAAAACTATTGTTTAGATTTAAAATTTTAGATTTTTTTTGTTAAATTTAAGGAATTTTGGAAACAAAGTCTAAGGATGTGGAAACAAAAGTACTTTTTGTAACCTTTCAAACGATATATTTACAAATCGTTAACTGAACATGCAGGTTGTTTATATTAATTTTCCTAAACCTTTGATTCTTAAAATAAAAAATTATAAATACAATTATTATTCTCCTACAAAAAAGGATTTACTTTCACAATTTTTTTTTTTTTAATTAAGACAAAACATATGGTGAACCTTTTTACGTTTCCCTAACCCATCTAATACTTGAACCCAGAAATATAAGTTTTTATTTATAATTTTTCAAGCTTTATTATCCAGTTTTAATTGCGACCTAAAATTAATACTTTTTTGGACTTAATGAGAAAAAAGTCTCTCACAATTCTTAAGTAAATATAAATAGAAACAAACAAAAAAATAAAATTTTCTTAGTTCTTTTATGTTTTATTTTAATCATAATGATTTATGATGCATGTTTATACTTAAATATAAATTTACATAAATTCTATTTTTTCCAGATTTTTTCTACCATAAAAATATTTATAATAATAATGAAACGTTAAGGAGCTTTTGAGGGAAAACCAAAGTAGCAGAGTAGAGTATGTGGTTTAATTCTAGGAGTTTTTCAAGTATCGGTTGCTATGCCATTATAATTTTATGTTAATTAATCTTGAATTTTGTTGTGGGGTTTATGAAAGTTTATTTTTGAAAGAGAGAGAAAGAGAGACATGGCCTTTAAGGAGGTTAATGGTTTAACTCTTTTCTGGCAACAAGCCTTTGGTAGATTACCTGTTGAATGTTGGTTTTTTGTTACTTTTGTTTAGTTTCTTTTCGTTATGAATTGATTTGGAAAATATATATATTAACTTATTTAGCTTAAGTATATAAAAGGAATTTTCTAGTAATGCTGCTTAAATGCTAGCTTTTTTCTAGCTAAAATTATTATTTGCATTCCTGCGGCCAAAATATCATAACTAAGGTTAATTTATGTTAAGCGTGCTATTTGTATTAAATGAATATAAATTATATTTTAAATATACTCCAGACAAGTTCTTTAAGAGACTAATAGCCTTAATTATTTCTTACACGCTTAACAATTGTACTATAAGTAACTTAAATGGCTATGAACTTTGGCACACTTAAGGTCATTAGAAAAATATTTGAACTCTGCTGTATTTCTTAATGAGGATTAATTGAAATAGCGTTCTCTTACTAATTTTTTATATTTAAAATAAATTTTAACATTCTCGATAAATGATAACATATGAATTCATCTAGAACTGAACAAGAACTGAAGTAGAACTATAGTAGAACTGAACTAGAACTAGAACAGAACTAGAACTAGAATAGAACTAGAACAGAACTAGAACAGAACTAGAACAGAACTAGAACAGAACTAGAACAGAACTAGAACAGAACTAGAACAGAACTAGAACAGAACTAGAACAGAACTAGAACAGAACTAGAACAGAACTAGAACAGAACTAGAACAGAACTAGAACTAGAACAGAACTAGAACAGAACTAGAACAGAACTAGAACAGAACTAGAACAGAACTAGAACAGAACTAGAACAGAACTAGAACAGAACTAGAACAGAACTAGAACAGAACTAGAACAGAACTAGAACAGAACTAGAACAGAACTAGAGCAGAACTAGAACAGGACTAGAACAGGACTAAAACAGAACTAGAACAGAACTAGAACAGAACTAGAACAGAACTAGAACAGAACTAGAACAGAACTAGAACAGAACTAGAACAGAACTGGAACAGAACTAGAACAGAACTAGAACAGAACTAGAACAGAACTAGAACAGAACTGGAACTGAACTGGAACTGAACTAGAACAGAACTAGAACAGAACTAGAACAGAACTAAAACAGAACTAGAACAGAACTAGAACAGAACTAGAACAGAACTTGAACAGAACTTGAACAGAACTAGAACAGAACTAGAACAGAACTAGAACAGAACTAGAACAGAACTTGAACAGAACTAGAACAGAACTAGAACAGAACTAGAACTGAACTAGAACAGAACTAGAACTGAGCTAGAACTGAACTAGAACTGAACTAGAACTGAAATAGAACTGAACTAGAACTGAACTAGAACTGAACTAGAACTGAACTAGAACTGAACTAGAACTGAACTAGAACTGAACTAGAACTGAACTAGAACTGAACTAGAACTGAACTAGAACTGAACTAGAACCGAACTAGAACTAAACTAGAATTGAACTAGAACTGAACTAGAACTGAACTAGAACTAGAACTGAACTAGAACTGAACTAGAACTGAACTAGAACTGAACTAGAACTGAACAAGAACTGAACTAGAACTGAACTAGAACTGAACTAGAACTGAACTAGAACTGAACTAGAACTGAACTAGAACTGAACTAGAACTGAACTAGAACTGAACTAGGACTGCACTAGAACTGAACTAGAACTGAACTAGAACTGAACTAGAACTGAACTAGAACTGAACTAGAACTGAACTAGAACTGAACTAGAACTGAACTAGAACTGAACTAGAACTGAACTAGAACTGAACTAGAACTGAACTAGAACTGAACTAGAACTGAACTAGAACTGAACTAGAACTGAACTAGAACTGAACTAGAACTGAACTAGAACTGAACTAGAACTGAACTAGAACTGAACTAGAACTGAACTAGAACTGAACTAGAACTGAACTAGAACTGAACTAGAACTGAACTAGAACTGAACTAGAACTGAACTAGAACTGAACTAGAACTGAACTAGAACAGAACTAGAACTAGAACTAGAACTGAACTAGAACTGAACAGAACTGAACTAGAACTGAACTAGAACTGAACTAGAACTGAACTAGAACTGAACTAGAACTGAACTAGAACTGAACTAGAACTGAACTAGAACTGAACTAGAACTGAACTAGAACTGAACTAGAACTGAACTAGAACTGAACTAGAACTGAACTAGAACTGAACTAGAACTGAACTAGAACTGAACTAGAACTGAACTAGAACTGAACTAGAACTGAACTAGAACTGAACTAGAACTGAACTAGAACTGAACTAGAACTGAACTAGAACTGAACTAGAACTGAACTAGAACTGAACTAGAACTGAACTAGAACTGAACTAGAACTGAACTAGAACTGAACTAGAACTGAACTAGAACTGAACTAGAACTGAACTAGAACTGAACTAGAACTGAACTAGAACTGAACTAGAACTGAATTAGAACTTAACTAGGATCGAAAATAACCACATCAAACTAAAATTGTTTTGATTTTTAGTTTTAAATTTAAACTATTTTATTTTAAAGCAAATCATTAATTAAAACACAATTCATCTTTCTTTTCAGGTATTTTAATGACAACAATTTCCATAATAAAATCTGTCTGTGTGGTAAATTATTTCAAACGTTTATTTGTAAACTAAATTTCCATAACAAAAACTCAAGTCACTCAAGTGCAACTTTACACAAAAACACACTGAACCAGGTCTCTGTAGGTGGTAGTAAGTATTTTACACAAATATTTATGTGTTTTTTTTTTCACTTTTTTTGCATAAAATATTCAATTTAACAATCAAAAACAAAGTCGTCCTGGTGGAGTTTTTGCATTTTAAATGTGTACATGGCTGTGTATGAGTGTGTGCGTATGTATATGTTGAGTTTTTCATGTAGAACTTTACAGAAAATATTCGTGTATTTTTTAACAATCTATAAATTTCAAACATACCCCGGGTATGTTTAACTTTATTGAAAGCAACATGCAACAATTTAGTTTGAAAACTTGAACACATACCAACACATATATACATATAACAAAAACGCAATAAATTTTCATTAAAACTAATCATGCAGAGAAAATGTTTGCGAGAGAGTGTGTGTGTGTAACGCAGCACAGACCCGCATGAAACTTTGTTTAGTTTAATATTTATTTGTTTGCAGTGTTGTCCAATCAACAATTAAGTCAGAGAAAGATGGAAACAATCGAGGTTGTGGCAAATAAAGCTGACAACCCAGTAATTGTTGTTAAAAACGTTTTAATTTAGATACTTTTTAATATTAAAAACAAATTGTTATATGGGATTTCAGTAATTCTGTTAGATTTCTTTATCTTTCATAATTTTTTATAGTATATACTTCTGTTTGCGGGAAATTGTCGGCCTTAAAATATTTGTTTGCTGGCCTTATTTTTATGTCTTTCCATTTTCTAAATCCATTTATATGTATTGGCTTATTGACTTTAAAGCAATTCGAAATTGATTTTTCTACATACTGTTTTTATTTCTTTATCATGGCATTATTTTTACCACTCATTCACTCGCACATTTGCAATTATCAATGAGTTTCTGTTTTTTTTCCATTCTCAAATGGACCACAAAATCATGTGGCAAATAAAGTCATGATAGAGTAATACAGCTCAGCGGGGTATTGAAAGGCTAGAAATCATTTCTCCACCATAAACGAGGGATAAATAGGAAGTTTTAAAAATGTGAATTGAACTAGAATTGAACTAGAACTGAACACGAACTGAACTAGACTGAACTAGAACTGAACTAGAACTAGAACTTGATCTAGAACTGAACTAGAACTGAACTAGAACTGAAACTAGAACTGAATTAGAACTGAACTAGAACTAGAACTTATCGAGAACTGAAATAGAATGAACTAGTAACTGAACTATAACTAACTAGAACTGAACTAGAACTTAACTAGAACTGAACTAGAACTGAACTAGACTGAACTAACTGACTATAACTGAACAGAACTGAACTAGAACTGAACTATAACTGAACTGAACTGAAGTTTTTTTTTCTAAACGAACTAGAACGGAACTAGAACGAACTAGAACTGAACTAGAACTGAACTAGAACTGACTCGAACTGAACTAGAACTGAACTAGAACTGACTAGACACTGAACTAGAACTGACTAGAACTGAACTATAACTGGAACTGAACTAGAAACTAGAAACTGACTGAACTAACTGAACTGAAACTAGAACTGAACTAGAACTGAACTAGAACTGAACTAGAACTGAACTAGAACTGAACTAGAACTGAACTAGAACTGAACTAGAACTGAAAACTGAACGAACTAGACAATATAGAACTGAAACAACTGAACTGAACTGAACTAGAACTGAACAGAATGAACTAGAACTGAACTAGACTGAACTAGAACTGAGATTAGAACTGACTATGACAATGAACTGTATAATGAACTGATGAACGAACTAGAACTGAACTATAATGAACTAGAATGAACTAAACCTACTGAACTAGATTTTAACGAACTATATCGAAAACATAGGAAACTAGAACTGACAGAACTGAACTAGAACTGCACTAGAACTGAACTAGAACTGCTAGAACCTAGAACTCAACTAGAACTGAACTAGAACTGAACTAGAACTGAACTAGAACCTGAACTAGAACTGAACTGTATGCTAGAACTGTATTAGAACTAAACTATAATCGAACTATAATCGAACTAGAACTGGACTAAAACTGAACTAGAACTCAACTAGAACTAAACTAAAACCATAATTTTTAAATGCCCCTCGCACTTCTTATTTATAATGCTATTTAAGTGAATTTATATTTTTTATATCGTAAAGTAAAATGTTTAATGCATTTAATGGTTTCTAAGCCATTTGCTAAAGTACACTTACCTTTTGCTGTCCGTAGATGTTAGTTAGATATTTTACTTTGGATTTTGTGGTCACGATTAGCAACATATTGACCAAATTGTTGCAAACTGTAAAGAAAATAAGGGTAAAGTTTATTTTTAAATAGAGTAGTTGTATTTTATAGTAAAAGTTTTCTTTTATGAATGAGACGAAAATACATAATTGTTAAAATGGTTTGGTGAAGAGTTACAGCAAACTTATTCTAAGTTTTTTATACAAAAATATTTTTTGTGTTATTAAAAAGGCTTAGAAGTAGCAGTAGAAAGTTAACAATAAAGAGATTTTGTGGATCATGACTAAGACATAGTACTGATAGCATTTGTGTCAGTAAACTGTTTGTGATTGCTATATAGTCAAGTTAAGTATATCCTATGTTTTTACAAAAATATAATTGTTTTAGTGCAATTAAAATTTATATTATATACATTTAAGATTTTCCATTTATCTGCCATTTTCTTTTTAAATTTAATATATTAAATTTTGCATAAATCTACTTTAGGTCCTTGCTTGTCTCCTTCAGCCTTTGTTCTTTTGCTCCCTTTTTATTTATATAAATAAAAACACTATGAATATAAGCTGGTAACTGTCTATCTGTATCTTCATCTAACATCTTCTTTAAAAACATTTCATTGTTCTGAATATCTGTATATTATTTATATAATTTTTTTGTTTTTCTTATTGTTGTTGTTTTT
This sequence comes from Lucilia sericata, assembly GCF_015586225.1. Lineage (NCBI taxonomy): Eukaryota > Metazoa > Arthropoda > Insecta > Diptera > Calliphoridae > Lucilia > Lucilia sericata. Next base: position 882,750 of record NW_023994047.1, read on the forward strand.
GTTGCTGTTCACAGGATTTCTTTATGGTAATTTCTTGTTTTTTTGTTTATTCTTGAGGATTTTTCATTTTACATTTGTATGAATTTTTAATAAAACAAAAAAACCAAAAAAACTAACAAACAAACAAATAAAAGTCAAAATCATACACAAGCTGCACAGAAATTAACTTAATGGTTTGTGGAAAGTAAAAATGTTTAAAAGGAGAAGGTGTTGTAGTATTATACCTGGGACAATAATATGCATAGCCACCCACACATATAGAAATGTGTTTTTTTCTTTTTGCACAACATTTGAATATGAATTTAAAAGTACTTAAATATGTATTTTTTTATATCATACTCTTAAGAACAGGATAAGATGTAAGCAGACTAATGCAAATGAAATTGGTCTGTACTAACAGTAGAAAAAAATCTGAAGACTAAAAAGGAATTTTTAGAAAAAAATATGAAAATTCTGAGGTTTCTACACATACACACACATATTTATTAAAGTATTTGTGGGCTTTTTTATATAGTTTTAAATGCCTTGTTGTATTCTCCTATTTTAGTTGTGTTTTTCTAACTAATGTTGGTCTATAAAACTAAAAAGTCATTTTATATATATTTCAAAAAATTTGCATATGTGTGTATAAGGAATACATTTTATATTATAAACACTTTTCCCAATTGGTTTTCTTTATTTATTGGATGTTAAGGTTATTTTATTTCTTTATGATATTAAAGTTTTTGGTTCATTTTACTATAAAATTTTAACTAAAGTTAACTTAGATGAACAATGAACAGAATTAGAACAGAACTAGAACAGAACTAGAACAGATCTAGAACAGAACTAAAACAGAACTAGAACAGAACTAGAACAGAACTAGAACAGAACTAGAACAGAACTAGAACAGAACTAGAACAGAACTAGAACAGAACTAGAACAGAACTAGAACAGAACTAGAACAGAACTAGAACAGAACTAGAACAGAACTAGAACAGAACTAGAACAGAACTAGAACTGAACTGGAACTGAACTGGAACTGAACTAGAACTGAACTAGAACTGAACTAGAACTGAACTAGAACTGAACTAGAACTGAACTAGAACAGAACTAGAACAGAACTAGAACAGAACTAGAACAGAACTAGAACAGAACTAGAACAGAACTAGAACAGAACTAGAACAGAACTAGAACAGAACTAGAACAGAACTAGAACAGAACTAGAACAGAACTAGAACAGAACTAGAACAGAACTAGAACAGAACTAGAACAGAACTAGAACAGAACTAGAACAGAACTAGAACAGAACTAGAACAGAACTAGAACAGAACTAGAACAGAACTAGAACAGAACTAGAACAGAACTAGAACAGAACTAGAACAGAACTAGAACAGAACTAGAACAGAACTAGAACAGAACTAGAACAGAGCTAGAACTGAAATAGAACCGGAACAGAACCAGAACAGAACTGAAACATAACTAGAACCTAACTAAAACAGAACTAGAACATAACTAGATCATAACTAAAACCGAAGTAGAACTGAAATTCTTACAAACACTTATTATATAATTTTAAAACTTCTTGTTTCAGTTGCCAACTACAATTCCATTTCTGTATTCCCATAGCTTTTGTTTTAATGACAAAGACTAATAAAAAAAAAAAAGATTACCTTAGGGTTGTTTATTTACAATTCCATAAGTTGTTTGTTTTCTATTGCATTTAAATCTTTTCCATTAAGGTTTCTTTCTACGTAAATTAAATTGCACTTTAAATTTTAAGATTTTTTATCTATTTAAAACAATTGAAAAGTAATTTTTCTAATTTAATTTTTGTTAATAAGCTTTATTTCTTTTATGGACTATTGTTATTTACTATACTTTTGCTGCTGCTACTACAAATAACAATAAAAACAAACACAACATACACACAAATACCAACAAACACTTAAAAAAGAGAACCAAAAAAAAGGTCGACATCCTTTTTCATACACATTTAATTTTGTGCTTACACACACACACACACACACACACTTACTCTAATGCTTTTTAGTTCTACCTCTCGCTCTTCCCCTCTCAATATATTTGCAGTTTATTGCAAACAAATAACAATCCTTTGTTGTATTAAAAAAAAGCACACATTTAACTACATACACACACAAAAAAGTTTTTCCCACACTTACACATACATTCATACATACATAAGTGTGTATAAGAGTGGCTCTATCGATCTACTTTATTGGAAAGTGAATAAACTTTAAGGACAGTTTGTTGGATTTTTTTTAAAATTTTTTTTTGCTGCGTTATAACAAAAATACATTCCTTTTTATTTTTATCTTATAAAATAATCAATAATATATCATGAGCAAAGGGTTAACTACCACTTTTTTCATTTCACTTTTTTGTATTTGATTTTTTTCTTTTTATATTTTTTTTAACAACAAAAATTTAATTGTATCTCTCTGGCATCATACATCCGACAATGATAGAAAGTGTGAGAAAAATATACGAAAAAAAAAATTAATGAAAATTTTGTGCAAACACTTATATGTATGTAAATAAAAAAAATCGTTGTCAGATGGAAAAAAATGGACTTTAATTAAAAACGTTAAATTGAACTTGTTAAAATATTTATTTATGAAATTTAAAAAGCAATTTCAACAGATTCCTTAGCATTTACAATCAGTTAAAGTATGATGACTGTATGTGTGTGTGAGAGTGTATGCCTGGAGAGGTTGTTGTCTATGATGTTGAAGTAAATAAATTAAAATCACCGAATGTGAGAGATATTTAAAGATAAGAAAATTAAAATGATTTTTAATTTATATTAAAATTTATAAAAAGGCAAAAAAGTAATTACTTATGATGGAGCGGTTTTGCAAGAAACACATCAAAAGAATTGTTTCTGTTACTGAATTTTCTTCTGAATTTGGAGAATATATTGACAATATATTTCGAGAATATTTATCATTATGTCAGGTAGATTGACATGGAAAATCTATTAAAACTGTTCAATAGAAGATACTCGAAAAAAATATGAGAATATTCTTGGAATATTTGTAAATTTTTATTATTTAATAAAAATTTTAACAAGTTATTAGTTTTAAACTACATATGTTAATAATAGAGACAAATATTAATAATTATTATTTTATTTAAATTTTATACATCACTAAGTTTGTCACACAAAAACTGAGATTATGTTTTTATTTAATATTTTATAATTAAAAACCGCCCACCTACATATTTACTTTTTTTATAAAATGAATTGTTTTCTATTTGAAAAAATTCTTTATTCATGACACTAATAAATATTCATTAATTTTCCATTTTTTTGTTGATATTATTTAACCAATCAGCTTAACTATAACTAAGCTGCTTTTAATTTATTATCCTGTTAATGCCCATTTTTTATAACTCAATTATTTAATACTACTATGAAAAAAAAAAGAAATGTTGATGTTTTAATTAAATTAATTTCAACCGCCCGTGGATGTCACCTCACACCTTTTACACACACCTGCGGTTTAAATTGCACTTGGCATACTCATTTATAAAGAGCAAATGTTTCCATACTGTTCTAGAGATCTGCGAGCAATCGTCATTAAAGCGTTGAAAGATTTTCTACATTTGTGATTTTATAATCGTATGTACATGTCATAGCATCTCGAGGGCTTTGTGCAGACCCAATAGACAGAGTATATTTCAGTTAAGGACAACTGCAATATCATTTTGAAAAATAGTAATAGAATGTTAGCAAAACGCAGAGCATAAGTATAATATATTACATGTCGATTACAGCTAAAATACTTTTAAATGCATGTTAGTGCATGTAAGTGATTGCTGTTATTTGTATGTATGAATGTGTGTGTGTTTTCAGATGAGATGACACCAAAGATATTTTACTAAACAGCAATACACCCAAGCAAGCTATAGATTTAAAACAAATATAAATGTAGTATGCAGTGACATTTCATTAGAGATTTAATAGACAGCAAACTGATTGTGACAAACACACACATACACACGCCCACTAATACAAACCTTAAATATGCCCTGCAGTCCATAGGTTACAACCACGAGAACTAGAACAGAAGTAGAACAGAACTAGAGCAGAACTAGAACTGCTGGGTATACACACACAGCATTACTATTAATTATTTGCACATATGACAGATTTATATTAGGGTGTATGGGTTCTTATGTAAAAAAATTCGCTTTAGAGGAAAGTGAACTTAGTGACTTAGAACCAGAGACATAACTGTTGTCTTGGTTTTTTAAATTGTTTCAAATTATCTGTATAATTAAGGTTTACGATAATATTGGCTTACGTTTTCTGTAGCCACCCTAATATACTAATATGTATTGTGAAAACTTAAGAAAGGGAGAGAGTGTATGTATGTGGTGCTAAAAATACTTACATATAAAGTTGTAGTTTATTTTACACTTTAAATCCATAACTAAACACCTTATAGTATATAACAAATACCGTAACCCAGCAAACAATTATTTTATAAATTTTCATAATATAAATTGAGTTTGCTATACAAACATACATATTCTAAAACTTAATAAATTAAAACTAAAAAGAATTATAAAAATATTTAAGTAATTTCAAATGTTTGCTGGGAATAACTTATATACAGAAAAGTATTATTGCTGCATATGAATGTGTGTGTGTTTCTAAGGAAAGGAAAGTTAGTATGCTATAGACAACTATTTTGTTTTAACATGATTTCACTTGTTTTAAATTATTTGCTCCTCCCCTGTGTGGCCCTTCCCTCCTCCACAAATTGCAAAAATTTACAATTTTACAATTCTACAAATGTTTGCTTTATATGCAGTAACTAGCAGCAATGTCCAAATATTTATGCATTAGACGTAACAAATATGATGTGTATCTACAGCTATATCCGTTTCCGTTTGTTTTAGAAGTACTGTTTATAACTATGAGTGTGTGTGTTAGAATGTGAGAATATATGTGGTATTTCAGTGGTATTTCTTTTACAATATAAAACAAGCAGAGAATCAAACAGCATGTTTAAGTGAGTGTATACTCTGGCATTAAGACAAATTAATGGTGTTTGTATTACTTTAAGGATTACCAGACAATTTACCACCATTTAAGCTGTCAGTAAAGAGGGAGAGAGAGAGAGAGAGAAAGGAACAATATGTTGTATATACTAGTGTTTTAACAGAGTATTTACAAACCAATCATTTAATTTTGTGTTGTCTTGATTTAACAAATAAATAATGTAATAAATCGTAATTAATGTAACATTTGAACTTTGACCAGAACAAAATAACAATGAGATATAAAGGAAATATATTGTTAAAGAAAGGAAAACAATTATACGTAAGAAAGAAGAGAAGGGGGTTTAAATCAAACAGAGAACTTTTGTTTGAAAAAAATTAAAAGGTTTTTTCATAAAGTTTTTTATAAAAAAGGTATTACTGTTTAAAAATATAACTAAAGCAAATAAGTGTTACAATTTAATTTTTTTTTTTGATCTTTGTCAAATGTGATTTATCACCGGCAATAAACATTATGGACGTTGTCTCCTCCGGGTATCATTATTTACAAATATCACACAGATGATGAATGATGATTTCTTCTTTTTTTGTTTGCCCTAAGCTTTCGTTACAATTGTTAGTTATATTTCATTTTTTCCAAAAATGAGAAAAAAAATTCATGTGTGAACTGTAAACACCCACATAAAAAAAACAATTCTTTTATTCCCTAGTGTTACACCTGGCATATCTAGTGTTAACACTTCGTTTCTTTTGTACATTTACTTTTTATCTTTCAAATACGTCACTACATGATGTATTACAATGTTAAGGTGAAAACAAATATTTATAGATAATTTTCTCGCAGACAACTCTTAACTGAATTTAATTTCCACACACACAACTATTGAAGTGTTAACAAAACACTACAACCTTTCCAGCTGGTTATCAATCATAATGACAACAACAACAACATTAATACAAACTACAACTAAAACAAATTTCTTATACAAAGTTAAGCTTATTAAAAGTTTTCATAAACCTTTTTTTGTGTTTCTTTTTTTGGCAAATAAAGAAGTTTATTATAATAAATGGTTATACAAAGTACCCACTCCCCCTGAAAGTTTTGCATGTTTATAAGAAGTTGTTGTGTAAAATAATTGATTGTGATCTTTGGGTAGCATTATGTCAAAACATTTTTTTTGTATTTTAAGCTTTAATAAGGTAATTATTTAATAATTTATCAGAATTTTTTGGAAAGCTAACTCTTTACTTTAAAATTTTCGTATAACTTTTGTGGGAAGTGTTTAAAAATGTTTAAGTGTGACAATAAAAACTTTTGTTATAAATAAAAAAAGTTTGACAGTTTTGAAGTTCTTTGATGATTTTAAAAAGAAAAACCATAAAAAATAGTTTTCAACCAATTTTTTTTTGAAAACTGTGTAAAAATCGTTTTTGTAAAATAGTTTTTTTTTTTTGTTATAAACACTTTTTTGATTTCGTTCGTTTTTTGGCGGAATAGAGCTTTTTATTAAAAAAATTTAGAACAATTTTTTCATTATGCTAGTGAAGAAAGCTTTTATAAAAATTTTCCGCATTAAAAGCTTTCTAGTGAAAAAAGCTTTTTTGAGAAAAAGGATTATGTTTTTGTGAAAAAAGCTTTTATTGTGTTTATTTTGATAAAATAATGAAAAATCTAAAAAACTTTCTTCTTTATTATTAATATTATACTGATGTGAAAAGCTTTTATGTTTATGTTTTTATTAAGTGAAAAAAGCTATTATTGTAGATTTTTTTCTATCGAAAAAGGCTTTTGGTGAAAAATTATTTATAGTGAAAACATCTAAAACAGCTTTTTTTGTTTTGATGTGAAAAGCTTTTTTGAAAAAAAGCTTTTTATAAAAAGCTTTTAGAAAACCTTTGTACAAAAAGCTTTTAGAAAACCTTTTTAGAAAAAAGCTTTTAGAAAAGCTTTGTAGAAAAAAGTTAAAAAAAAAAACAATAATTTTATGGTTGATAAGCGTTAGTTTTATGAAAATAAAATGAAATAATAAACTTTGTGAAGGATATAACAAATGGTTTGAGAAAGTCGATTAAACAGGCATCGACAGTTTTTTTGAACTTTCTTCGGAAAAAAATCTATTAAGAATTAATTAAAACAAAAATATGTCTACATATTTTTAATAGAAAATAAATAAATAAAAACATATGTATGTATATAAATATTTATGAAAAGCTCATCCTACAAATAGTGACAAAATGTCTGAATAAAATCTCAAAGGACTACAAAAAAAACACAACTACGAAATTTTCTTATAACAAAGAAGTTTGTCCAAGAATTTCTAAGAAAATAATCCAATTAAAAGTGAACATGTCTTAAAGTAAGAAGGAGCAAGCAGGTGCTTGCTCGACACACAGAGACACCAAGTTACGATAACAAAAACATTAAATTTAAAAAAAAATAACAGTTAGTTTTTATTTATCAAAACCTGAGTGATATTTAAGCAAACATTTAACAACTAGATGATTATATATTCTCTTTGTGCCCACCACTGATATAAGACATTAATATGAAGGAGATATTTATTTCTCTTGTCATTTTAGAGAAATACAAACAACGTACATATGTTGTTATTAGAAATGTTAAATGTCTGCTGTGTAAACTTTAAAAGTTGTTGGCCTAAAATACAACAACTACATTGTTAAAGAAAATGGAAAAAGTTTATTTAAAGATGATCTTTAGGTTCTAGAGTGTATAAATATAAAATATTTGTTAGTTGTCTAAAGGCTTGGTAGCAAAAGGACTTTATTGTTAGCTTAAATATTGAAATTGGAAATTTTGTATTTATTTTTGTCTTCATAACTAAATTACACCTTATTTTTTTCCGAAAATTGTTTACTTTATTGATTGGTATTTCTTCTTTATTTAACATGTAATAACAAAAAGTATTTATTATTATTTTAACAACAAAGATGAGAATATTTACTTTTTGCTAGAGAACAGAAACAGGTCAAGTTATGTTAGAAAATGAAAACGACTCAAGTTTAATCATTAAATAGCATTTGTATAACTTAGAGACCTTATTGAAGGGGGTCTTTTTTTTTTCTAGGAATTACTTAAGTATGTAGAATAAAATAAAAATTTTAAACTGAAAATAAACTACATAGGTATTGTTGTTTTAGCCATAAAAGAACCACAATTGTTAGTAAATAAAGGAATTTTTGTGAAAGGCAATAGTTTATTTTAACAAAACAGGGTGTTAAACTAAAATAAAGGCATTTTTTTACAAAGGAAATTTTAAAAATAACTTTTAGTTTTAAATAATTAAAAAACCTTTTTTTTAGAAATACCCTGTACATATTTGTTTCCTTCATTCTTTAAACAAAAATTTCATTTATGCACCATTGTTTTGCTACCTGCCATAACAATATGTTCACTTTATATGCAACAATAACAACTATAACTGGCAATAAGCAACAAAATTTGCAACAACTACAACAGCAATTGAGGGTAAACAATCAATAGTTTTTAAACCTCAAAACAGTGAGTGACTTTGTGGCAAAACTTTTCCTCTTATTCTTCTTTATGTTTTTGTTGCATGTATGTATGTATGAGCGAACACACAGGTATATTGTTAAAAATTTTGCTAAAACCAAACAAACAACAACTACTACAACAAGCCCTGAATGAATGAAAACAGTTTTTGAAAAGTAGTTTTTTATTATTTTTCATATCTCCCGTTATTGTTAGTTATTCTCTCTCTTCCCCCTCTCTAACTATCCTTTCATTTGCACAAAATATGGCTGGCAAACAGTTATACACGTATACATACATACATTTGAAATTATGAACCAAAAAACAGTTACAATATTTTTTTGTCAAAGTATGGGTGAATGAGTGAGTTAGCGGTATGCATATTGTATGTTTGTATGTGAGAGACAGCCCTTTAGGTAAAAATACATCGTTTTCATTTTCGTATTTGTGTAAGTTTTTTTTTTATTTCTTTTTTTCTATTTCAATGTGGTTGTGCAGCTCAAAATAAATTCACATATACATGTAGATTTTCTAATAGTAGTTGTAGTTGTTATCCTGTAAGTTCGGGAAGTCTGTGATTGTATTTTAGGTTACAGAGTTAGTTAGGTGCCGAGTCCTTAGAGTCCTTATTCACTATTTCATAAAGGTTTTAAGTAACTTCCCCATAGAGTACATGGGGCCACAAAAGTAACGTTTGCCTTCTTTGGGTTTTGGTTTTAAAACTGCCTTAAAGGTTTCCATGAACTACTTTCAAAACTGCAGGGATCTAGGAAACTAACGCAAAACCGTTATTACAACTAAAATAGCGCGTGTACCTAGTTTATTTACGTGCTTTAGTAGTAAGTTGGTGACGGTGACAAAACGACAAAATACTAAATTATTCCCCCGCTGAGCTAGAAAAAACTATGTACATTAGAGTGTCCCGAGTAACTGACTTTTTATGAAACTCATGTACCTTTTAATCGTATTAATGTACTAAACACGCCATTGACAATTTGAACTCAGTACAATACGATAAACAAATTTTTCTACCAGCTTTTCAAAATGGGTCTTAAAACAATTACGGAATTTTAGAGATCTATTTCGGAAAGATCGCTGACAATTTTTTAACATGTTGTACTGAGATAATGATTTTCAATCGCTGGTAAGGAACTGAGACCCTTTGAAAAATATTTTGAATTATACCCTACACCATCATAATGGGGAAGGTATTATGCATTTGTGCTGATGTTTGTAACACCCAAAAATATTGGCTCTACACCCAGCTTAAAGTGTACCAATTGGGTCAGAACCGCTTTCTGAGTCGATTTAGCTATGTCCGTCTGCCTGTCTGTCTGTCCATGTAAACCTTGTGGTACTCTACAGGTCGCAATTTTCAAGATAATTTGATGAAATTGGAATATACTCTTCTTTCGAACCAAGGACGAAGCATACTTTTTCTTGAACACTTCTGTGTTAAAAGAGAAGGAAGAAACGTTTTCTATTTAAGCACAAAATTTTAAACACGGAAGTTTATGACACTTAGACAGGGGAATTTGTAATTCTTGAAAATATGTATTAAACGTTTTTTGTTTAATTGGCATTCTCTCGAACGCGTCATTTATGAACGAACAAGTTTTTCTGAAACTTTAAACAATTTTGTCCATTTTTGAATTTTGTTTTTATTATTATTCTTACCTCAATTCCTTTAATAACCTTTTGAGCATGAATACTAATGAACCGAAACAGCTGGATCACTTTAGAACACAGTTAGGCAAAGAGCTTTCTTTCCGGTGGCTTTTATTTTGATGAAAAATATGAATAAGTTTCAAACGTGTGCAGATCATAATTTTAAATAAAATTTAATCATATTTGTTAAAAATATAAAATTTTTTACTTAAATTTTAAATCATACATGCAATCCACACATTAATTATCCAATTTCATGTCTTGTTAACTGATGTATACCAGCTACGAAGACAACGAACTCTCTATCAATTTCTAATATTTAATTTATTATTTATTTCTGTTTAAAATAATTTGATACACGTGTTGTCAAGGCAGCTACTCGTCAAGTTTTTCGTACCTACATGAAAACTTTATGTTTTTTTCTAAAGCAAATAAAAATAATTTTCTTATAATTTATCTATGAATATGATAGATTGATGGTTGTTGATTGTTGATAGGCAAGTGGGTGGGTTGTTAAGTTGTTAAATCTAATGCATGATTGGTTTGTAATGATTATGGTTTGTTTTTTGATAAGTTTATATAATAATATTTGTAAAAATAGCAAAATACTCAATAGAAGAAACAAAATATAACATGTCCTAGAGAAAAACTTTAATATAAAGTATTTCCTTTAAATATGTTTTTCTTATTATTTTGCTTTTTGGTAATTTTCCATAACTAAGTGACAAACTTAATAAATGTTTATATGTTTCATAAACAATGTAAGTGATAGTCATATGTATATTTATAGTACAAACAAAATAAACAAAAAATTATGCATAAACAATAATAACTTGGTCAAGAAAGCAAAAAAAAAAAGAAAAAACTTATTTAACCGGAAACGGAAATTTATATGAAATGTATACAAATGTAAAAATATGTTACACACACATATGAATCCCCTCTGTTACTCTTCTTATTGAAGAATAACGCCAAAAGTAAAAAAATATTATAAGAAATCTGTTTTTATTATATTAATGTTAAGGAAAATATGATAAAATTAAACAATGACTTGATGTATTTCTTTGGAAGGAAAAAAAATAATAGAAATAATAAAATACTACGAAACTAGATCATGTTTATTTTTTCACCATTAAATATAGTTGAATGTTTACTATAATAATCAAATTTCTTGCCAGCGAGCAAAAGAAAAATAAAAAAATATAAAAACCATAACATAAATTTTTGGCTCATATTACCAGTTTAATGCAAAAAAAAGGTGTAATGTGTGTCATTTTCCAAGGAAATTGTGTTATATGAATACGATAACATAACAAAATATGTTTATGTTTTTATTAAATTTTAGCTGAATGACACGGGGTTTTAGCCAAAGATTTAAAATGAAAAGCAAAAGATTTTAACACTTAACATAAAGTTTTATTGCAAAATTCTGACTTTAATTAAATAACTATTTTACTTTAAGCTGTCTTCTTTTTTAATTAAACCCCTTTTAAGCTGCATATAATTAAAAATTTTAAAATTACCCCAAATCTCTTCATTATTTTAGTTAAACAAGTAGCTTTTGCCATGACAACTAGAAATTTGATAAGAGCTGTAAATGCAGAATTAAAAATAAAAACCCCAAACTAAAATCTAAACTAATTACAAATTTAATGTATGCGGCAGTGATATACATATAGAAAGATATTCATTTATTGCCCTTAAGAGGGATTTCAATAAAACCCTGTAACAAATTAATTCAATAAATTTGTGCAAATATGTGTGTAGATTGCAAAAAATTACACACTCACATACATATACACATTCCATAAATATTAAAAAATACCAAAACAACAAAGCAGTAAAATAACATAAATACTAAAAATTTTACATTATAAATAAGAAACAAGTAAGAATGTTTTGTTGGAGATGTTGGACTTTATAATACCCTACAGCCGAGGAGTAGTATGCTAAAAATGTAGATAACTTTTTATAATAAAACATTTAAGTTGGTTTTTGTGTCTTGATGATTAAGAAATTTGTTGACAAAAAAGGATTTTATAAAAGAGGGGCTATGAGCTCAAGAGCCTTATTTGGGGGCGTGCTTGTATGTGGATAGGGTGAAATAAAGTACCGATTTCAACCGTTATCAATAGGAATCCTCCTTGGGAAAATATGTGTCAAATGTCATGACATTATCTTGAAAATTGCGACTTGCAGCGTGTACACAGTTTACATGGATAAACAGGTTTACATGGATAAACAGACGGACAGACAGAGAGACAGACGGACGGACATAGCATAATTAACTTAGGTTTACATGGACAAACAGACAGAGAGACACACAGACATATAGATGGACAGACAGGCGATTTACAGCGTGCGAACAAGGCTTACGTGGACAAACAGACGGATAGACAGGCAGATAGATGGACAGACAGACGGACATACCATATTCGACTCAGAAAGTTCATAATACCCACTATAGGGGTGTAGGGTATAACAAAAATAGACTCTTTTTTACATGGACAAACAGACGGACAGACAGACTGATAGATGGACAGACAGACGACTTGCAGCGTGCGCAGATGGTTTACATGGATAAACATATGGACAGATAGATGGACAGATAGACCGATATAGCATAATTAGCTCAGGTTTACATGTAAAAACAAACAGACAGAGAGACGGACGGACATAGCATAATTGACTCAGGTTTACATGGACAAACAGACAGAGAGACACACAGACTGATAGATGGATAAACAGGCGACTTGCAGCGCGCGCACAATGTTTACAAGGACAAACAGACGGACAGACAGACGGACATAGCATAATCGACTCAAAAAGTGCAAAAACCTTACCAACTATAGTGGTGTAGGGTATCAAAAAACTGTAAATAATAATGCACTGGATTTTACAGAATTCTACTGTGAATTCTTAATATGCACTTTATATGTAATGACGTAGTAAATATGAAAATTAACCAAAATACACAGAGACAGATACATATATCCCTGCTACTCTACAAGGAGCCAAAGAATCTCAATCTCAAACACTTTTTTATAATGTTTTTGGTTGCCAAGTATTTGGCAAGAAGAGGTTAGTTAATCTTCACTTTAGTAGCACTAAGTAGACTAGAAAGTAGTAATTTCTCTAAGGAAATCACATTCCTTATTCCAAAAAACCATGGATAACCGCTAGTTATAGTTGAAATACCAGCTTTTCGAACTGCAGGTATAATACTTATAAATATCTTTTATATTAAAGCTTTTGTCGGTATGTATCTATGTATGAGTGTTAAATATGAAAGCAAGAGAGCAGTCTATATAAATTTCCTTTACTGCTAGATGTTTTATAGGTTTTCCGTTAGTTTTTTGCTTTCTTTCTTCATTTTTTCCTCTTTTACTAACAACTACATCCCAAAAATTGTGTCAAAATTTTAAATATTCTAACACTATATACAAACACATTTATATTTGTGTACATTTGTAGTTTAAAAGCTTATACATGTAGTTGTATTATATAGAGTTGTTTTTAATGTGTGTGTATTGCTTTTTTTTCTTTGCAACACTAATATAGCAAAGATGGCGTTAGGGGAGATATACTAGTGTAAGAACGACGTATACGAAATAGTAATGTTTATGTGTAGAAAAAAAAAACTGTTCATTTGTGTATAAATATCAAAGTAGCTTTGTTATTGTTGTGTTTGTGTATACAATTAGAAAATTTTATTGTCCGCAATATACTTGGAAATTGGGTAATAAAAATACAGAAATATTTGCAACGAAAAAAAATGCAAAAATATTTTTGTTGTGAAAAAAAAATAAAATAAAAATAGTAATTTCAATAAGAATATAAAATTTAAGAGCTTAGTATGAAATCATATTTGGGTGAAATTTTAAATAAAAATTTTTCAAATAAATTAAGAAAATTAATATTATATAAAGATGATGCAACCAAGAATTTAGGGTTTGGTTAGAATGAACAAATGCATATTAAAGTATAAACAGCATACAGAAAATGTAGAATTTAAAATAAAACAAAAGTCAAATTCTACTATGTCTGTCTGCCCATCCCGTCTGTATGTCTGTCCATCCGTCTGTATGTCTGTCCAGCCGCCTGTATTTCTGTCGGTATGTCCGTCTGTGCGTCTATCGACTAGCTATCTATCGATCTATCTATCTATCTAGCATCTAGCTATCGACGACTAGCAGCATCTAGCGACGAACGAGCGAGCTAGTAGGCAGCAGCTAGCGAGCGAGCGAGCACGAGCGAGCGAGCAGCGAGGACAGCGAGCTAGAGCGAGCGATCGACGAGCGAGCAGCGAGCTAGCTAGAGCGAGGAGAGAGCGACACGAGCGAGCTAGCGATCGACTAGCAGTCGAGCGAGAGCAGCGAGCGAGCGAGCGAGCTAGGATCTAGCGAGCAGCGATCGAGCGAGCGAGCGAGCGAGCGAGCGAGCGAGCGAGCGAGAGAGCGAGCGAGCGAGCGGAGCGAGCGAGAGAGCGAGCGAGCGAGCGAGCGAGCGAGCGAGCGAGCGAGCAGCGAGCGAGCGAGCGAGAGAGCGAGGAGAGCGAGAGAGCGAGCGAGCGAGGAGCGAGCGAGAGAGCGAGCGATCGAGCGAGCGAGCGAGCTAGGAGCGATCGAGCGAGCGAGCGATCTAGCGAGCGATCTATCGAGCGAGCTATATCGAGCGAGCGAGCGAGCGAGCGAGAGATCGATCTATCTCGAGCTATCTATCTATCTATACTATCTATCTATCTATCTAAATATTCCTAAAATTATAAAACATTTAACTTTAAATAAAATATTTTCAAATGTTGTATAAATGTGTAAGAGCTGTATGTGTATCTACTATCTATCTATCTATCTATCTATCTATCTATCTAAATATTTCCTAAAATTTATAAAACATTTAACTTTAAATAAAATATTTTCAAATGTTGTATAAATGTGTAAGAGCTGTATGTTGTATAATAAATAATCAGATTTTTTTCTTAAATATTTCTTAGTATTTCCTTACCTAGAAAATAGAAAATAAAATTATAAACTTAATAATTGCTTTTAACCTGATTTCATCTACACTTCATATTTACTGCAAAAGGAAAGAGAAGTACTGCCTCAATACTTTTTGCCTACTACTTGAAGTGTCGTTTTGAAGAAGGTTACAACGTTTGAAGTTTCCTTTTTTTTTAAAGATTTCAACCAAATGCCTTCATATTCATACTAATGAAGCCAAGAGCAGTAAAAATCTAATATGTATATGGAATAAATACTATTACAGTTACAAAAATAACACAAATATATGATAGCAACAAAGGAAAAAAACTAATTAACAATTTCAGTTAAGGTGGTATTTAACATGATTGTAAAATTATTACCCAGATTTTACTTTGTTTACAAGACATTTACTTATACTCTATATATAAGTTTATACTTTGTGGTTTTCTGTTCTTATCAAAAATGCTGTGATCTTAATGTGTTCATCTTTACATTCATTCATTAATTTAACAAAAACCAATTTAATAACTTACTACATCTATTCATACTCCTACATATTAATTTACACATTTTGATTTTCCTTAAATTTCAGTTTTAGGCAAGAGAAACAGAATGACAGGGAGGTGTCATTGTTGTTGTGTTAAGAATTGTAAAGCTTTATTATAAAGTTACTTAATTAGATTGAGCAGCCATGGTGATAATGATTATTATTTTAGTTTAGTTTCTTCGTTCTTTTTTTTTCTTGTATGACAGTTTAAATAAAAGTCTCAAAAATATTATTTTAACAGTGATAATTTTATGTCATAATGAGAGTGGCAGCGAAGGAAAGGAAACATTATTTTTATGTTGATTTTTAATCAATATAAGTGTGATTTACATACATATTTATAAGAGTACTTACACTTGTACTTGGAAATGTAATTAAAATTAAATTAGATTTTTGAGTTTGAGATAATATCAGCTTTTAGGATTTTAAGTTATAATTTATTAGGATTTTATTTTTTATATTCGCAATGAGATTTGCTTTAACATTTTCTTTGATCTTTTTACATATTTTACAAAATGTAAATTATAAAAAATTCTAGCTTAAAATTTGTAAATAACATGTGGAAGCATAGAAAAGGGTATTTCTTGAAATTTGTTTACTTTCTAGAAAAATTTACATTATTGACTTCAAGGCAACAAAATAAAATTTGAAAAAATATTATTTTAAATATAAAATAAATTAAATGAAATTAAGAGGCATTTGTATGATTTTTGGTAATTGTTTTCGTTTTTGACATTATGTAAATAATTCAAAGAATGTAATATAAAACAAAAAGTTTCAAAAATTAATGTAAAATAATAGTTTTTTGCATAATTTACATTGTTGACATTAGGTAAACAATTGCCAAAAACTAATTTTTATGATAAATTTTTAATCATTTTGCAGAAAATAAGGGTTTTCTATAATTTTTTTAATTGTTTACATTGTTGACATAATGTAAATAATTGTACTATTGGTTGTAAACGAGATATATTGACAAATAAACTAATAAATAATAAGATAAAATCAATTTTCTAATTGTTTACATTATTGACATTATGTAAACAATTCTTAATATGTTATATTAATCGAAAAGTTTTAAAAACTAATCTCAAATAATGAATTAGTGATTATTATTTATGTATTTTGCATTGTTGACATTATGTAAATAATTGCCAAAGTAACTTTTATTAAGAAACATTACAAATTGTTTACAAAATTATGGTTTTAGATGATTTTTTCTTATTGTTTACATTGTTTTTAAATTAAGAAATGAACTAAAACTTAATTTATGAAACAATATTTTACTTTGTTGTCAATATGTAAACAATTTAAAGTGTACAGGTTAAAAAATATGTTAATGAAATGATTTATGGTGTTTCTTTACATAATTTACATTGTTGACATTATGTAAATAATAGCCAAAATGTTATTTTTATTACAAATATTTGAAAATTGTTTAAAAAGCTATGATTTTATTCAATTTATCTAATTGTTTACATTGTTGACATTATGTAAACAATCTCAATTTGGGATTTAAATGAAAACTTTTTAATGGTAAACAAAAAAGTAATGATACACAAATATTTTTCTTATCTTTACATTATTGATATTATGTAAACAAAAAAATGAACATTTATATTCAAATTTCAAAAATTTTTTTACATTAATTTCAGCTACATGTGTATATTATCTGCCCTCGTGTACATTGTCTGACTCAAATTGATTTACTTGTGTTTTTTTTTTTTGTTGCTCGCTGCTTTTAATTTAATATTATTTTTCAATTTTAGTAAAAGGATATTTTTTTCCAACATTTTTAACATAAATAACTAACGAATTGTATGCCACACAGAAACACACACTCTCATACACTTTTGACTGCCATTAACAATAAAAGTATTTATGTATTGTACACAGATGTATTGTCATATTTCAAAAAATTAAAAAAAAAAAACACAGAAAAACGAGTATTGTGGTAAAAACAATTTTATTTTATGAATTATTACACTGAAACAAAAAAATGCTATGACTATATAATGAAGTAAACAATTTAACAAAACTAAATGAAAAGGATTTAAAATATACACAGTAATATTTTCCTCATGGATCTGTGGTAATTGAGAAATAACAAACAATTTTCATCTTTTACTTAAGCATTTTTTTCAGTGTTTGCACTCAAAGAAAAGTTTACTTGGAGAGAATTTGTATTATATATAAATTTATGAAATGTGTAACTGTAGACAATATTGAAACATTAAAAGGCGATACCTATACACAGGACAACTATATGTGTTGATGTGCAACACCAGCATGACAATGTTGAAAAGGGGTGTTGTGTATGATGGCGACGATGTTGACAGCAACATTGATGATGTGTGATGTGTGGTACTGTGGTCTATCTATGGAATTGTATTTTCAATTTTATGTTTTCATTTTTGTTTTTTTTTTCTCCTGCAAAATTGTATTGATTTCAACACTGACATATAGCAATGACAATTGATGGCTGCACAACACAGCTGCAGTTTGTGTGTATATACACACACAGAGAAATTATTTTAAAGTTTATTTGTAGAGTAATAAAGAAAACAAAAAAAGAGTTAATCTACTTGTTTTTATTTTTGTGGAAATGTTGAGCAGCTTATAGTTACAGTTTATATGTATGTATGTACGTTCATAAAATATGTGAATGTATTGGGTTGAAGGATTCTTTTTTAAAATATGTTTGTATTTATTTAAACAAAGTTTGATTACGTTAATTGAAATGTAAAAAAATTAAAAAAAAACATATTGAGAACTTTGAAAATTTACATACAAACCTATATAGACTTTCTGTTATCTATGAAAATATCATTTATAAGCAAAATATGGCCCATATTTAAGGAAAATAATCTGGCGAGCTGAAGTCCCTGTAATTATCGAAGACCAAACAAATCTGTTCGACAAATGATGTTATAAACCAAAAAGTTGTATAAATTCTTGATGCTTTTATAATTTGTTTAACATTTCACATTTGAACTGACGCTATGCGACCCAAAACATTAGAGTCCTGCAACCACATTTTTATGTGAAGGGCTTTTATTGTCAATATAATACCTAATAGCTTTTGTGGTTATTATTTGTACTCTTGCAATATCGTTTTACTGTAAATAACATAAATATGTATTTATTTTTTCCACTTTCCTTTGAACTATTAAAAATTCTAAGTACTTTACAAAAAACAGTAAAACCTTTATAATACAAATGTTAGTAAACCTTTATCAAGCTTACGTTTACTAGAAACCTTTACTTTAACTAGTCATAGATTTGAGGAAAACACTTTAAGTTTAGCTTATAAAGGTTTCACTGTTTGTGCTAGTAAACTGAACAAATTATTACAAAATCAACTTTTTTCAAATTCTGGTAAATGTTTAATTTTTAAAGAATTTTTTAATTAAAGTAAAGTTGAATTTTGTTTATGAAAACATTCTAAGCAATAATTTGATGGTCATAAGTTATAACCACCTAACTCGATTTATAAACTAAACACAAAATATTGTTTTAACATGTAGAATTTTTTCTTATATTTGTAAAAAGTAAAATTTTTGAATAAGTCTGTTATTGCTTATAACCTCAGAATTATTAACTACTTCTATTACAACACTAAGAATATTCAATGAAGTTTTTTTCTTTTTTCTTCTTCTTTCTCAGGAAATGGAATTTTTCTTTTGATATAGATTTTTTTTTTTCATAAAAACAAATATTTAATTAATTTGCTTTGGCAAATTGTCCAATGAAAATATTTGCCTTTAAATTATTCAGCAAACAAACAAAAAAATAGGAAGAACAAAAATAAAAATCATACAAAACAAATTCAATGTGGTTGTGTCGTTTTGTCGTTGTGGCCAGGTTTGTGTGTTTAGCTAATAAATCAATTAGCACTGAAATAAAAACAAAACAAAACAAACTCACCGAACAAACATTGAGTCATATTACTGACTCCCTTTTCACTCCCTCTCTCTCTCGCTTCTTTTCTGTTTGCATCACAAACATTTGTTGTGACGTGAAATTCCGCAATAAAGTTTTATTTTTATTTCCAATTAAAATACTCAATCATCGGTTATTACGTATTGAATTGTATAAATAAAATGAGTATATTTTTGTTCTTGTTGTTGGCGTTTTTTCAATATATATTTAATAACGCATTTATTTAGTCATGTGTATTGAATTTTGGTATGACGAATATTGTTTGTTGTTGTCTTTGCTGGAAAATAAAAATAATTACCAACGAGGAAAACAGGAAATTTTATATAAAATAATACCAAAAAAATAAAACGCTAAATAAATTAAATTATTAGTTTTTGTCTCCTATTAATATCAGTCATCACTGTGTTGTTGTTTTTTCACTCATATTTACTTTTTTTTAAATTTTTAAAACAATTTTTAATTTAATTTAAATTTGTTTATCATTTTAGGCTTATGTATGGCAGATTTACTAGTGCACTAAATGACAGTTTATAGAGGAAATTTAATTTCACCAAATAAATTAAAATAATACAACAACAGAGGAAAAAAAAATAACAAACGTTAGCTGGGTTTGTTGTTGTTGCTGGTGCTGTTGAGTGTGAGTGTGTGTGTGTTTAGCAAAACGCTGTCCTTTTGACACGCCCCCACGTTTCCCATAAACATAAATGTACAAGGACAGTAGCTGCCGTAGCAGCCCTCAGCCACCACCAACAACGACGAACGTCGCTGAAATTGCCACGGAGACAGGAGTAGCAGCCACAGGCGCAACAGCAGCAGCTTCATCATTACCCCTAGATAACCCACCAATCCATGCCCGCGCTGCCACCTTAGAAGACGACGAAGAGGACGGCTTCAGTTGTCCCTCCGAATCGAGCAGTGACACCGACTACGAGATACGTTCACGACCCTCTACTACTAGCACAACATCTACATCTTCCTCCTCGGCGGCGGCAGCAGCGCCTGCAGTGGGAGCACCTTGTCTGAGACGCCAGAAACGTACCACCGCCAATTCGGCCCCACGTTGTCACATTAACTCCGATGTGCGTCTTTTGCGCAAGATCGGTTATATTGCTTCGCGCGTGCGTTTTCTTGCCAAAATCTATGGTGACTTTAAGCTGGTAAATCCCTATAGTCCGGCCAAACAGAAACGTTTATTACAGGAAATCTTACTTAAGCACTCGATAGTGGATCCCGAACGTGAATTGGCCAAAAGTGAGAATTTAAAATTGCGCTCGGCCGGCGGCACTTCCTCAGTACGTAGTCTTACACCAGCCAGTTCCATAGCCAGTAGTTATTGTTGCCTGCCCCAAACGGAAAGTTCATTCGAAGACGATTCGGTAACCGGCACAGTGCGTCGCAAATCATCTACATCGGTCACAACCACAGCTTCAACTTTCTTACTAGAAGATCTCTTAATACAATTGTATGAAGATCGCCGCAATAAGGTCACCGTAATACGACGCAGACGTAGTAGGCGCAGCAGTGCTGGGGCAGTGGGTGGTACGTCCAAGTTACCACGCAATCATTTGATCATAATGAGCAGCAAGACTACCAGCAGCAGTGTTGAGCGTCTATTACAACAGGATAACGAGGACGAGGGAGGTGGCGGTGGTGTGGGCGTTATTGGTGTTACAGGCAGTGAAAGCTCGGATAGACTTACCAAAGGTAATCATATATACAATGCAAATATTACAACTTCTAGTCAGCCGCAACAGCAGCGCAGTAGTACTGCATTTCTCCAGCCCATACCGGGGGATGAGAATCTAAAACGTCGTCGTGCCAGCGATTGTACACCCTCCCATCCGGGTCAACCCTTAAGTAATCAACTGCAGATTACTTTAAAAAATAATAATTGCACAAAATTTCCCTTGCACCGCGGCAGTTGTGGAGCCGCCGGTGAGCATTTATTAGCAGCCAATTCTATAGCCAATCGTCAGACTTTAATACTAAGTAAATCATGTGGCAATGTGGATGCCGGTTTGGGCAACAGTAATCCCGCTCTCTATGGCAGTACAGATTTGCGTAATTTAAGCGCAAATGCTAGTGCTGGTGGTGGAGGTGGTAATGGTTCTGTCACAACGACTACAAATAGTGCAGCTGTTGGTGGTGGTGTGGGTGTGGGTGGAGGCGTTGGAGGTGCAACAACTCAAACCAATGGCAACAACGAGTACAGTATTGTTCAATTAAATAACACCATTATACAGTGTCATTTCAACGATGAAGACTTTCGTGCTCTGGTCAAGGATCTTAAGCGTAAAGTCGAATATACCGAACGCATGAATTGGTTATGTAAGTAACATTTTTAAGAAGTTTTATTTACAAATTATGTAAAATTTTTTGTATATTATATAAGATTTGTTAAGTAGTTTAGTTTGTTAAATATTTTGAAGTTTTTTTTTTTTTTTTTTCTATTCAACTACTATTTTTGATGTTGTAAAACTTTTAATTTGACATTAATTGTAGTTGTATTAAAAATTGTGTTTTTTGTAATACAACTGTGCAAAAAAATAATATTGAATTAAATATGTATAAAAGTTGGTTCAGCCCCTTTCTTAAAGTGGACGTAACCATAATTTTTTTATTTAAAACCTTATAGAATATTTTGTTTTTTTTTTTTAATATAAATTTCCACTCCCAAAAAATGGGCGTGTCTAGGACATTTCTGCTGTTTAAGTCCTTTTCAATCAATGTGTTAAATTGTTGTATTATATTTTTCTATATTTTTTAAATTCTATTTCATTCTATCTCAATTATTCTTATTTCGTGTCTCATTTAATGACTGTCAATATTTTATGGTTTTAAACTTTTATAACCGTAATATGTAGCAAACATTTTAACGTTTTTTATAGTCCTGTATATTGCATAATTTTCTATGGCTGTTTGTATATGTATGTGTATTTTTATAAAAGTGTATATGCTTCAATGTATGTGTATTAGGAAAGCCCCAAAAAAGTTATTACTTTTCTTATAAAAATAAATCTTTTTTGGTTTTAGAATTCTAAAGTCCTTTTTAAAGATTTTTTTCTTCATCTCGTTAGATCTACTCTCCTAATACTTTGCATTGGCTATTAAAATATTTTTAATTTGTTCCCTCCTAATATTTCCGTATTTAGCATGTTTGCAGTAGTGATGGATTGTCTACAGAAATATTATTGCTATTTTTAGTGCTTTTAGTATTTATTAGCTCTTCGGCCATAAAATACAATGACGTCGAATAGATTCCGTTTTGAGTAGAAAAAAATTCATAACAATGGAATCATGTGTGGCCGGTGATGAGTACTCTATAGTTTTTGATGGGAATATATATTTATTTTATTACATGTAACAGATGAAAACTTTTTTTGCATATTATTGTGATTTTAAAGTGTGAGATATAACAAGTGCTAATCTATTGTCTAGTCTTTAGTCTAGCCTATAGTCTAGTCTATAGTCTAGTCTATAGTCTAGTCTATAGTCTAGTCTATAATCTAGTCTATAGTCTAGTCTATAGTCTAGTCTATAGTCTAGTCTATAGTCTAGTCTATAGTCTAGTCTATAGTCTAGTCTATAGTCTAGGCTATAGTCTAGTCTATAGTCTAGTCTATAGTCTAGTCTATAGTCTAGTCTATAATCTAGTCTATAGTCTAGTCTATAGTCAAGTCTATAGTCTAGTCTATAGTCTAGTCTATAGTCTAGTCTATAGTCTAGTCTATAGTCTAGTCTATAGTCTAGTCTATAGTCAAGTCTATAGTCTAGTCTATAGTCTAGTCTATAGTCTAGTCTATAGTCTAGTCTATAGTCTAGTCTATAGTCTAGTCTATAGTCTAGTCTATAGTCTAGTCTATAGTCTAGTCTATAGTCTAGTCTATAGTCTAGTCTATAGTCTAGTCTATAGTCTAGTCTATAGTCTAGTCTATAGTCTAGTCTATAGTCTAGTCTATAGTCTAGTCTATAGTCTAGTCTATAGTCAAGTCTATAGTCTAGTCTATAGTCTAGTCTATAGTCTAGTCTATAGTCTAGTCAATCACGACAATAAATAAAGTTTATTACCTTTTTTATAGTGCCACCGATTTGTTGTTTTTCTCTTTTCATTGTTAATTTTAAAACTAAAGTATTATTTGATTTGGTAATTATTTTTTGCATTTTTTATAAATAGCGCATAATTTTGTAATTGTTTTTACAACTTTATGTACATTAGTGGACGGAAATACTTTACAAATACAGTACAGTTAAACCTAGATTATTGCAACTACAAAAATATAAATTCTAAAATATATATTCACAACTGAGTGTTAGAAAATTTTATGTAAATTAAAGTTTCACTGTATCCTTAGCAATTTTGCTAAAGTATGTTTGTAATTTTCTGTTCAATCAAATAGTTGTTGGTTTAATTTATTAAAAATAGTTTGTTTTATGTTATTTTTTTTTCTATTTTCGCAAATTATTATCTCTATTTAAATTCCTTTCAGCTAAACGTTTATGGATTTTATTATAAGTTTAATTAAGTTAGTTTTATTACCAACAAATATTTGGCTTATGAAGCCTAAGCCTTATTATTATGCTAATCAAAAGGAATTTCAATAGCTTTTAGCTAAAAAAAAAATAATGTTTATTAGCTTTTACAATTTTATTATAGTAATAAAATCTTATTTACTTAATTAACTGATCAGTAAAGAAATAAAAAGATAAACTTACAAATGAAAAGCTCTGAAGGGAAATAGGTTAAGTCTGTAAAAAAATAAAAAAATAAATATTTTTTTTAGTAGTCGGTATCATAATATGTAGTTTGATAATATATAATATAAGCATAGTTTTAGAAATGGAGTTAATAGATTTTGTTGTTGCTTTTTACCTTTATTTATAAAAATTAAATTTTTCATAAATGTTAAACATTTTGCTTGTTGGGTTTAACTTCTATCTAAGAATTTATGTTTGTTTTGTGTAAGTAATTTAAAAAGCTATAAATTATTTAACTTAATGAGCTTTTAAATCTCTGCTTGTTAATCTAATAGATCTTTACACGTTTCTATTTATTTACTTATGCTTACACAAAACTGTATTATTCCTTCATTTCACTTATCATAATTTATAAGGGTTTAAATATCTCTTTAACCCCTTCTCTATATCTCTTTAACCCCTTTTTTAAATGAAATTTTCCTTAAACGTTTCTATGTATATGTGTAGCACAAAATATTTGTTATAGCTAATGGAATTTATGTAGAAATTTTGCTTAAATATTTATTTTGTAAAAAGATACTACTTTAACCCCCTCTTAAATGACTTGAATATAAATTTTTCCTGTACATATTTTGTATCCTAGTTCGTAGAATGAAAGCAGAACTCTTTGCAAAGATTTTTGTTCTTGATTGTTTTTAAAACTTGTAACATATTAAATCATTCATTTCATTTTTTGTTACTGGTAACTGCTGATTGTTGGTATAAATGTTATTACCACAATTGTAAACGTTCGTTGGCACATACAAGTACGGGTTACTACACACACTGTCTGTCATTGGAGGAGAGTGTAAAAAATATAATGTATAACCACACTTGTCTTGTCATTTATTCTTTTTGTTTTTTGTCACACAAGTGTATAAATAAACGGATAAATTGTCTCAGTTGTTAGTATCTATACATTCACGTTCTTATAAATAAGCTACAATTACATTCATACATGTCTGTTTAAGTGTGCGTATAACTCTCTATTTTCTTGCATGAAAAAAATAAGAAAAACTTTAACATGTTTGTACATTTGTTATATGTAATAAATATACTAATACATCTGTGACCATAAGTTATAATAAAATATGTATATCAAATGAATATTTACAGTTGAACCTTTAAAATGGTATACAATATTTTATACTTTTTTGATAATTATTTATTGTTGTCTTTAGTTCGTTGCCCACTGTTTAGTCAAAAAACATTATAAATATAGATTTTTATTAAGATTAAATAGTTCGGTTTTTATTTGGGTTATAAAATGTGTACGTTTTGCTTTGTTTTTAAACCTTTGTTAACACTGACATAAAATACCAATGCAATGTTCATAAAAATTTAGCAATTTTGATAAAGATTTATGATTATGTAGGAAAAATTTTTGATAAATTTGGTATTAGTTACAAAATTAAAGAAAATATTCTAAATACAAATAATGAAAATGTTTTAACTGAAGGCTCGCGTCAATAGTCAAGTCTTTAGTCTAGTCTATAGTCTAGTCTATAGTTTAGTCTATAGTCTAGTATGTAGTCTAGTCTATAGTCTAGTCTTTAGTCTAGTTTGTAGTCTAGTCTATAGTCTAGTCTATAGTCTAGTCTATAGTCTAGTCAATAGTCTAGTCTATAGTCTAGTCTACAGTCTAGTCTATAGTCTAGTCTATAATGTAGTCTATAATGTAGTCTATAGTCTAGTCTATAGTCTAGTCTAGTCTAGTCTATAGTCTAGTCTATAGTCTAGTCAATAGTCTAGTCTATAGTCTAGTCTATAGTCTATAGTCTATAGTCTATAGTCAATAGTCTAGTCTATAGTCTAGTCTATAGTCTAGTCTATAGTCTAGTCTATAGTCTAGTCCATAGTCTAGTCTATAGTCTAGTCTATAGTCTAGTCTATAGTCTAGTCTATAGTCTAGTCTATAGTCTAGTCTATAGTCTAGTCTATAGTCTAGTCTATAGTCTAGTCTATAGTCTAGTCTATAGTCTAGTCTATAGTCTAGTCTATAGTCTAGTCTATAGTCTAGTCTATAGTCTAGTCTATAGTCTAGTCTATAGTCTAGTCTATAGTCTAGTCTATAGTCTAGTCTATAGTCTAGTCTATAGTCTAGTCTATAGTCTAGTCTATAGTCTAGTCTATAGTCTAGTCTATAGTCTAGTCTATAGTCTAGTCTATAGTCTAGTCTATAGTCTAGTCTATAGTCTAGTCTATAGTCTAGTCTATAGTCTAGTCTATAGTCTAGTCTATAGTCTAGTCTATAGTCTAGTCTATAGTCTAGTCTATAGTCTAGTCTATAGTCTAGTCTATAGTCTAGTCTATAGTCTAGTCTATAGTCTAGTCTATAGTCTAGTCTATAGTCTAGTCTATAGTCTAGTCTATAGTTTAGTCTATAGTCTAGTCTATAGTCTAGTTTATAGTCTAGTTTATAGTCTAGTCTATAGTCTAGTCTATATTGTAGTCTATAGTCTATTCTATAGTGTAGTCTATAGTGTAGTCTATAGTCTAGTCTATAGTCTAGTCTATAGTCTAGTCTATAGTTTTGTCTATAGTCTAGTCTATAGTCTAGTCTATAGTCTAGTATATATCGTAGTATTTAGTGTATTCTAGTTTATTCTGTAGTTCATAGTTTATAGTCTAACCTACGTAGTCTGGCAGTCTTTGCTCTTATCTATAGTGACCTTTGATGTTTTTAATAATTTAGAAACTTGTCATAAGTTTGTTACATTTTTTAGAAATTAATTAATTTTCTAGTTTTTCAATTCATTTGTTATTTTATTGTCAAATATTCTAAAAAAGTTATATGCAGAAAATTAATGAGTTAGTTATTTTGTCCTCATCTTTGGCAATTTGTTGTTTGTACAAAATTACCCAAATGTTTTTGCTTTTTATCATATCTTTTCAATTAACAATCAAACAATAATATTAATCTACTCATTTTCCATTAGTTTTTTTTTTGTTTTTGTGATAAAATACTACGCTTCACTAGAAGCTGTGTAACATTAATTTTATTTTCCCTATAAATAAATTCATGTCTTGTATTGTGTAAGAGTTTGTGTCATTAAAATAACACAAGTAGGGAAACGGAAAACAAAGTTTTTACTACCATAGTAACGACTTTATTAAGTAAAGTATGTTGCTAAACATACATTCTACGCTTCTTACTAGTATTCTTATGTACTTTTATGATTATTTTTATTTTTTTTCAGTTCACTATGAGAATGTGTGTATTTTTACATATAAATTTATACATATTTATACTAACATTCAAGTTATTTTTGTTATTTATATATGACAAACTAAAACATCATTCAAGTGTAAATGTATTTTATATACACCAAAAGAAAAAGTAAAGCATACAGTATTGTGTTACAACATGCCGCATCACACCACACTTCAAAAAAGAAAGAAAAAAAACAGCAATGATGGTTTTGAATTTGTAATGAGGTTGTTAAAGCTTTGTTAGATTTAAAAAGGGAGAGAAGATTTCTACTGTAACAACAAGAGAAGAAAAGGAACAAAAAAATAAACACAGAAATGCTCCTGCAGAGTGTTTATAGTCATATAGAGTGCCTAAAAGTATGCACTGTATATAAAAATGGTTTGTTATGAAAGCACACACAAGTAAGTGTATGTATGTAGGTATTTAATACAGCTGGCATTTTGTATTGCAAAGCAAATATTACAAAAATTACTTATATATTGAAATTCTTAGTAAAATGCTTGCTGGGTTATTGTTAGAATTTATATAAAAACATATCCTTACACGTACCTTTTGTAGTTAAGTGTTGTTGTATTTTGGAATCAGCTGTTATTGACAATATTAATATGCCAGTCAGTTAGATTTTGTCACTACTACTAAAGGTGAAGGTTTTTGATTCTTATTTAACAACCATATAAAATTTATGCTTCTCACTCTCACTCCTTGTCAGAATGTAAGATGTGTGTGTTTTATTTAAAAAGTAAATGAGGTGTCATTTATTGACATGTACACATACTAATGAAATTTTAGCAAAATTTCATGGAAAATTTTCTTCTTTTTTTTTAATGCAAGCTCTTTTTTAAAGCCCTAATAAGCCTTGTTGTAGCATCATTTATCTGTTTTCCTTTTCCTCCACTTTGTGATATTTTTCCCGGAATCTTACTTTAATTGTTGTTATTACTATTGATTTATTGAGAGGTTTCATCATATGAGCGTACACATTTTTATCATAGCTTTTTATGTAAAGTTTCTGAGAATTTATAAGTTTTCCGTTGCTAGCCAGTGGCAGAGAAGGGGAGTGAAGAGAGATTTTTATGTAAAAAGTTGTATTTTAGTAAGTAAACTACTAGCACTATTTAGTAACAACTATGGGTAATACTGAAGATAAAGAGCATAACTTCATAAGTTTTTTTGCTATTTTAATAAGGTTACAAGTTGGGAAAATTTGCTGACAATGTCAAAGTTATAATTTCTAAGAAAATTAGTTATTTAAAAAAGCTAGTAAAGTTATATAAATGGTGAGATAACCTCAAACGTATATGTATATGGTTATGAATATAATATTAAAGTTAATTTCTAAAAAACCAACATCGTTTAAAGCTGAATTTCGCGGGAACTATTTTCAAAGAGAAATTAGTTTCTTCACTAAAGTATAGCAAATGGTACTAAATCTTTATCAGAATATAGACTAGATCGGACATAAGCTAGACCATAGCCAAGACTTAGACAATACTATAGACAAGACTATATACTAGACTATAGAATATACTATAGACTAGACTATAGAATATAATATAGACTAGACTATTAACTATACTAAACTATAGACTAGACTCTTAACTATACTAAACTATAGACTAGACAATAGATTAGACTATAGACTGTACTATAAACTAGACTATAGACTAGACTATAGAGTAGACTATAGAGTAGACTATAGACTAGACTATAGACTAGACTATAGAGTAGACTATAGGCTAGACTATAGACTAGACTATAGATTAGACTATAGACTAGACTATAGACTAGACTATAGACTAGACTATAGACTAGACTATAGACTTGACTATAGACTAGACTATAGACTAGACTATAGACTAGACTATAGACTAGACTATAGACTTGACTATAGACTAGACTATAGACTAGACTAGACTAGACTATAGACTAGACTATAGACTAGACTATAGACTAGACTATAGACTAGACTATAGACTAGACTATAGACTAGACTAAAGACTAGACTATAGACTAGACTACAGACTAGACTATAGACTAGACTAGACTATAGACTAGACTATAGACTAGACTATAGACTAGACTATAGACTAGACTATAGACTAGACTATAGACTAGACTATAGACTAGACTATAGACTAGACTATAGACTAGACTATAGACTAGACTATAGGCTAGACTATAGACTAGACTATAGACTAGACTATAGACTAGACTATAGACTAGACTATAGACTAGACTATAGACTAGACTATAGACTAGACTATAGACTAGACTATAGACTAGACTATAGACTTGACTATAGACTAGACTATAGACTAGACTATAGACTAGACTATAGACTAGACTATAGACTTGACTATAGACTAGACTATAGACTATAGACTAGACTAGACTAGACTAGACTATAGACTAGACTATAGACTAGACTACTAGACTAGACTATAGACTAGACTAGACTAGACTACAGACTAGACTACAGACTAGACTATAGACTAGACTATAGACTAGACTATAGACTAGACTATAGACTAGACTATAGACTAACTATAGACTAGACTATAGACTAGACTATAGACTAGACTATAGACTAACTAGAACTAGACTATAGGCTAGACTATAGACTATACTATAGACTAGACGATAGACTAGACTATAGACTAGACTATAGACTAGACTATAGACTAGACTATAGACTAGACTATACTAGACTATAGACTAGATTAGACTAGACTATAGACTAGACTATAGACTAGACTATAGACTAGACTATAGACTAGACTATAGACTAGACTAAGACCTAGACTATAGACTAGACTATAGACTAGACTATAGACTAGACTATAGACTAGACTATAGACTAGACTATAGAACTAGACTTATAGACTAGACTATAGACTAGACTATAGACTAGACTATAGACTAGACTATAGACTAGACTATAGACTAGACTATAGACTAGACTCATAGACGAGACTATAGACTAGACTATAGCCTAGACTATAGACTAGACTATAGACTAGACTATGACCTAGACTATAGACTAGACTATAGACTAGACTAAAGACTAGACTAAGACTAGACTATAGACTAGACTATAGACATAGACTATAGACTAGACATAGACTAGACTATGACTAGACTATAGACTAGACTATAGACTAGACTATAGACTAGACTATAGACTAGACTATAGAGTAGACTATAGGCTAGACTATAGACTAGACTATAGATTAGACTATAGACTAGACTATAGACTAGACTATAGACCTAGACTATAGACTAGGACTATAGACTTGACTATAGACTAGACTATAGACTAGACTATAGACTAGACTATAGACTAGACTATAGACTAGACTATAGACTTGACTATAGACTAGACTATAGACTAGACTAGACATAACTATAGACTAGGAACTATAGACTAGACTATAGACTAGACTATAGACTAGACTATAGACTAGACTAAAGACTAGACTATAGACTAGACTACAGACTAGACTATAGACTAGACTAGTATAGACTAGACTATAGACTAGACTATAGACTAGACTATAGACTAGACTATAGACTAGACTATAGACTAGACTATAGACTAGACTATAGACTAGACTATAGACTAGACTATAGACTAGACTATAGACTAGACTATAGACTAGACTATAGACTAGACTATAGACTAGACTATAGACTAGACTATAGACTAGACTATAGACTAGACTATAGACTAGACTATAGACTAGACTATAGACTAGACTATAGACTAGACTATAGACTAGACTATAGACTAGACTATAGACTAGACTATAGACTAGACTAGACTATAGACTAGACTATAGACTAGACTATAGACTAGACTATAGACTAGACTATAGACTAGACTATAGACTAGACTATAGACTAGACTATAGACTATAGACTAGACTAGACTAGACTATAGACTAGACTATAGACTAGACTATAGACTAGACTATAGACTAGACTATAGACTAGACTATAGACTAGACTATAGACTAGACTATAGACTAGACTAGACTAGACTATAGACTAGACTATAGACTAGACTATAGACTAGACTAGATATAGACTAGACTATAGACTAACTAGACTATACTATGACTAGACTATAGAACTAGACTATAGACTAGAATATAGACTAGGACTATAGACTAGACTATAGACTAGACTATAAAGACTAATGACTATAGACTAGACTATAGACTAGACTATAGACTAGACTATAGACATAGACTATAGACTAGACTATAGACTAGAACTATAAGACTAGACTATAGACTAGACTATAGACTAGACTATAGACTAGACTATAGACTAGACTACTAGACTAGACTATATACCTAGACTATAGACTAGACTATAGACTAGACTATAGACTACTATAGCTAGACTATAGACTAGACCTATAGACTAGACTATAGACTAGACTATAGACCTAGACTAATAGACTAGACTATAGGACTAGACTATAGAACTAGACTATAGACTTAGACTATAGACTAGACTAATAGAACTAGACTATAGACTAGACCTATGACTTAACTAGACTAGACTATGACTAGAACTATAGACTAGACCTATAGACTAGACTATAGACTAGAACTATAGACTAGACTATAGACTAGACTATAGACTAGACTATAGACTAGACTATAGACTAGACTATAGACTAGACTATAGAACTAGACTATAGACTAGACTATAGACTAGACTATAGACTAGACTATAGACTAGACTATAGACTAGACTATAGACTAGACTATAGACTAGACTATAGACTAGACTATAGACTAGACTATAGACTAGACTATAGACTAGACTATAGACTAGACTATAGACTAGACTATAGACTAGACTATAGACTAGACTATAGACTAGACTATAGACTAGACTATAGACTAGACTATAGACTAGACTATAGACTAGACTATAGACTAGACTATAGACTAGACTATAGACTAGACTATAGACTAGACTATAGACTAGACTATAGACTAGACTATAGACTAGACTATAGACTAGACTATAGACTAGACTATAGACTAGACTATAGACTAGACTATAGACTAGACTATAGACTAGACTATAGACTAGACTATAGACTAGACTATAGACTAGACTATAGACTAGACTATAGACTAGACTATAGACTAGACTATAGACTAGACTATAGACTAGACTATAGACTAGACTAGACTAGACTAGACTATAGACTAGACTATAGACTAGACTATAGACTAGACTATAGACTAGACTATAGACTAGACTATAGACTAGACTATAGACTAGACTATAGACTAGACTATAGACTAGACTATAGACTAGACTATAGACTAGACTATAGACTAGACTATAGACTAGACTATAGACTAGACTATAGACTAGACTATAGACTAGACTATAGACTAGACTATAGACTAGACTATAGACTAGACTATAGACTAGACTATAGACTAGACTATAGACTAGACTATAGACTAGACTATAGACTAGACTATAGACTAGACTATAGACTAGACTATAAACTAGACTATATACCAAATGATAGATTGTAACATTACTTGATAAAAAGTTGTAAATATTTTAAAAAATATTTATTTAAAGTTTTTATGTTATTAGATTTTTATTTAAAATTTTATTGTTTTTAGTTCTTTGTTTTATGTATATAAAAATCCTTTTGTTTGGATTTATACTCATTCTCTACTTTTATTAATTTGTATATATATTTAATGTTTTCATAGTTTTTAAAATATTTAAATGGTGTTTTTGTGTGAATTTTCTAAATCCCCTTTTTCTTGCAAAATACATAAATCGTTGTATGCATGTAGTGTTCTTTTGTTCGCGCCAGTATTAGTTAGTTGGTGTTTAATGTGTATGTGTGTGTATTTTCTCTTAATCCTGTAGTAAAACTTCACTGATTTAATAAAAATTCTGTTTGTTTTTTTATTTCTGTTTCATTTTTTTCTTTTAAATACTTTTTTTGTTTCAGGTAAGTTAACGCACAAGGAAATCAATAGTAAGTTTTCGCATAAAAACAAAACAACTACAAACAAGAAAATAATATATAAATACACACATACATTTATACTTATTAGTAGAAGAGGAAGCAAAAGAAATTACTTTTAATAAAAAGTCATAAATTATATGAACTTGTTTTAAGTTTTTGTTTTCTTTTTTTAAAATTGAAATCTAAACTTTTGTTGAAATTAGCATTTTAATGTTTATTTACAATTAGCTTTTTTCTTCTCCACTCTCTCTTTCTCTTTCTGTTTCTATTGCTCTGTTTTAAATATGTTTACACATATGTCGTCTTCCTTTAATTTAAATAAGACATTTCCTGTGGTATTTTTTACACAATTATTAGAAAATTTACTCTCTGCTGCTCATTAGTAACAGTTGCTAAGCGTAATTAAAAATTAAATATTCATTTATATTTTGTATTTCTAAAGATTCCTTTTGATAAACAACAACCTCTAAATAATATGAAATATTCACATAAGTTTGTTTGAGCGTGTTGTTTGTATGCTAAAGTTTCTTCTTGAGTGAAATTTAAATAAAATTGTTAAAATTCTTTTAATTTTTTTTCTTTGGAACATAGACTTGAAGGAAATATGTTCAAATGTTTTATATATACATTTAAACCACAAGTTTGATCTTTGTTTAACATTAAATATTTAAAGGCAACAGCTTTTTATGAGGAACAAAATTTTTTCTTTAACAAGAAACCATAAAACATTTAATTTCTTTTAAAACAAATGAGTTTTTCGCATTATGTGAAAGAAGAAAAAAATATAATCATACATATGTCAACCGCAAATTTTAACACTTAAGGCATTTTGTTTAAACAAAATTGTTCATTTTAGATTAAGAACAAGAAAAGAGACACAAAAATGTTTATATATTTAGAATAAAAAGGGGTAGAGTTTGTTTTAATCTGGAAATTAAAATTTGTTTTAAAATAACCCTTTTTTCAAAAAACTTAATTAGTTGGTTTCCTTTAAATATGTTTGTTATTTGTTTTAAATTAATTTACTACTCTAAAACACATAACCACCACAAACATTAAGTTTATTGTTGTTATTTAAAGCTTATAAACTATTGTTAATTTAAAATTATACAAAATTGTATAAGCTGCTTAAAAATTTAGCTTTTTAATAAAATTTCTAAGACAACCAGTGGGTTGGGTGTTTAAAACTTTATCTAGAAAGTTGATAATTTTCGCTATTAACCTAATAATTATTGGAATTTGACTTATTTAATTTCCACTTGATTTTTTTTCACTTGCAGTTATAATGACGCTTTAATTAAAATTTAAATAAACATTGCAGCAGTTTAGTTTTAGTTTTGCACATTTATATAGTATTTAACTGAAAATAACTAACGGCTATAATTGTGTAGAAAGTAATTAAATTGTTTATTGTTTTACAAATAAATGTTTTTTAATTAATTGATTGAAATGAAAATTTAATGCAATTGGATTCAAGCTGTGCATCAAGTAGTATAAATGTATAATAAATAAAGTTGATTTTGAGTTCAAGTAGTTTTGATACTAATTGATCACTCTTCCATAGGAATTCCTAAAAAAATGAAAGTCATAATTTTCTTTAACGATTTTGTTGAATATACGATATTTAGAAACAGTGAGTCAAAATATTCTAACTTAATACACCTATCCCTCAGCTGACATGCTAGATATCTTGAATGTAAAGATTTACGATTACTTAGTAGCTTTTGATATAGAAACTCACACAAATGTTTAAACTTTCGGTTGATATAGCTGTCGCTGGGTTGACAATCTTTGGCCTAGTATGACTCGGGTCGTTCCAGAGCGAAGATCCAATTGTCGTGGAAACGAAGCTTTCTTTATCATTAGCGTTATTTCCTAAAGAAACTTCTTACAGAAATGTTGAACTCGTTTTAAATTGGGAATATTTATAAAAAGAAAGCTTTTTGGAATATAAAGAAGCCTTTATGTAATAAAAATAGCTTTTACTCGTTTTTAAAATAAAACATTCTTCATAGCTTCATTGTATTTATTATAATCGAACTTATATTACAAATTGTAAAAAAATAGAACTTTTCATATACACAAAGCTTTAAGAATAATTTAATATTAATTGAATTGAATAAAGCTTTATTCAAATGTAAGAAAAAGAATTCTTTACATCTTAAATTTTGAAAAAAGCTTTATACGCTTAATTTTTTCTATTTCTCTGAAACATTTCACAAAAACTTACTCGAAACGATGTTATATTGAGAATTATTCAAAATAAAGTTTTTCTACAGAAACCTTTAAGAGTTTTTTAATATTATTTGAAAATAAAGCTTCTTTTCAAATGTAAAAATTTAAGAGTAATTCTAAAGCTTTTGATAAAGCTTTCTTTAGCCTTATGTTAATTCGTAAAGGAATTTTCAACAAAAATATTGAATTTGTTTCAAATTGTAAATATTTTGTTAAAAAATAAAGCTTAAGATTTCTTAAACAAATCAAAGCTTAAATGGAAAAAGCTTTATTTCATAAATTTCTTTCATATCTTTACTAATTTTCTCCGACATTTTGCGCAAGCTTTCTTGGACAAATCAAAGCTAAAAATTTATAAAAAAAGCTTTAATCGTGGAACTTTTTCCAAATTCTCTGCTTACTTTTTCTTACGATTTCTTAAACCAATCAAAGCTTAAATGAAAAAGACTTTATTTCAAAAATTTGTTTCACTATCTCTGCTCTATTTTGTTATAAGTACAAATTTTATACTTATTTTTGTTAAATTGAATTTAAACCTTAAAATATACTTATTAACAGCTTTACTAATTGAATAATTTTTGTTGAAAAATACAGCCAACCTATAAATAGCAATTTCATATTATTATTATATTATTATCATATGTATAACAGGGTATTGAGGCTGCTGTTGAGTATTGTTCCCTTAACATTCTCCCCCACTTAGTTTCTCTTTTATTTGCTCTTATTATTTGTCAATTGATAATATAAGTAATAAAATAGGATTTTCCGTAGGCTTTTAGACAAATATAAATGAGACAAAGCTAAAGTGTTAAACAGCTTATTTGCAATTGTTAAAAAAAATTATTGACAAAAAGCCAGCTTTTACTGGCTTCAATAAGTATGAGGGAGTTTTAGTTCCAAAAAGTAAAATTTTAAATTTCTTTGTTTTCATTATGGCTTAAAGGAAAAACTCTAGTTAGTCCCTTTTTTAAACTAAGGCTCTTATTTTATCTATATAATTATAGATTTTATGCAAATATGTTGTATTAGGATATGTATGTATATGTATTTTAGTCAAACAATATTAAGGTTAAATATGATTATAAATTAAATACAAATACTCAAATACAAGTATACTCAATACATACAAATACTTACCAACATACATACATGCAAGTAATAATAACAACATTAACACGTCTACAGAGGCTGACTATAAAACTCCTGTGTGTAAGTGTGAGTTTGTAAATGTATGTTGTGTAGGAATATTTGTATGTAAATGAAATTATGTCATGTCTTATTGTTATGAAATTTATACAATCAGTTTATTGTATTGCTATACTTTTCACACCACCACCACCACCATTAACACCACCGTCAACTGAAAAATACACTAAAGCTATTTAAATGTAGGTTATATTGAGTATGTATGTGTATGTTTCCGATTTGTACATTTGTGTATATGATTGCAAGTAGGTCTGTGTTAACAAGTCATTTTCTAAAGTTTTTTTTTCACTTTTTTCCTACTATTTTTCTACTTTATGTGAACGTTTAAGGATGTCAAGCATTTTTCTTTTATTTCTATAAGATTGTTTTTTGTTTTGTTTTTCATTTCTTTTTGTTTTGTAGAACACAAAATAAATAAATAAGTAAACGAAACCAAATCTTAAAACATTTTTGTTCTACATTGTTTGTCTAACATGCTGTCTATGTAGATGTCTGTCTGTCTGTCTGTCGGTAACGCTTTTTTCCAAGAGTTTGTTTTAAAAAAGTACGTGAGATAACAAGGTTTATATTAAAAAGAATGTTTAACCGAAGAAAACAACATCTAAAGTTTTTCTTAAACATTCTTTTTTCAATGTTTAACAGCAACACAAAGGCTCATTATTTATCCTTTCTTTTTAGCTGTTTCTATATGTTTAGTAATAAAATTTAACATATTTTCTTTTGGTCTATAAAAAAAGTCTTTAGAGAAAAAAATGTGTTAAAATATTGAATAAAAATATTTTGGTCTTAAAAAAAAGTTTTAATTTAATAAACAATATAATTAAATGTTTATATTAAGCTGTTTTTAAATTTTCAAATTGAATATTTTTATGATTTTTTCTTTAACGTTTATTTTTATGTAGGCGTTTGTTTATGTTTGGGGAAAAATAACAGTACAATAACAGTAAAATATTTAAAAAGATTCTGTATAAAATATGCAGCCTTGTTATAGCCTTAAGGAATATTGATTACTGCTAATAGTACAAGTAATATTTAATGTCTTTATTTGTTGGCAGTAGCTTGTTATACTAAAGGTTAAATATCATAAATTTTCCATTTTATTATTAACTTCATTTAAAAAGATAATAAGCCTTATTGTTTATATGTTGCTTTAACAAATGGTGAATATTTTGTTTAATATCTTATTTGTGGCTTAATCAATTTTAATTATACATAATTTGTTTTATTAAGTTTTTTTGTTTTTGTTATAGGTATTATATTAAATATAGCCTAATAACAACAACAACTTAATTAAATGTTTATTAAAACATTTATTTATTAGTTAATTACAATAGTTTTGTCAAACTCACACCAACATAAACATATCAAAAAAATACAACCGTTAAACTACTTTAACAGGCATAAATTAATACAGGAAACACATAAACAGGAAAGGGAAAAACATAAAAAAGCCAGTGTACTTACAAGTTATAATAAAAAAAAGAGCAAGAGAACTTTAAGTAAGTTTTATAAAGGGAAAGAAGAGTTTACATTGTTATAACCCTTAAATAAGTACTTTTATCAGTAGTGCTTTAAGTTGTTGTTATTTTAAGCAATAAAACAAGTATAAAGAAAAGTAAATAAAATACCACAGTAAAGCTTCATAATTAATTACAATCCATTAATTAATTAATTTACGCTCTAAGGGGGTTTTTCTGAGTTGGCAACAACAACAACATCATCATCATCATCATGTATACTTATTATTGTCTATATAATCATGCTCATCATTTCTATATGTATATTTTTTTAGTTTTTCTTTACTCTCTATCTCTTCCACTCATCTTATTGTTTAGGGAGTATGAAAACAAATGCATTTATAACTGTTATTTATGTGTTTGTGTATACACCACAAACATTTACACCTTTACAAAAAAAAACATTGTTTATGTGTTTTTGCTTTTCTCTTAATATTTCACTTCTTCAATGAGTAAAGCATTTTCATTTAAAACACACATTATTATAACTTTGTGTAAATGTTAGAGAAAAAAAATATTAAAAGTTGTTGTTTAATAATTAATTATATCTCTGGTTTTTGTTTTTAAATGCAAAACGTTCATAAAAAGATTAAAACTTGGCAAAAAAATAAAATGTTTTTAATTATAACAAATTATTTGTAAACCATTTTCCCCAGTTCTAAGAAGTAATATATGACACCCTTTTGTAGATAGAAATGTGTTAAAATAAGATAAATTAAATTAAAAAAATAAAACCTTTTTTATGTAAAATAATATGTTAAAAGGTAAAAAAGATTATATAAATTTTAAAATTTATTTGTTAAAGAAGCTACAAATGTGTATTTCAAAATATTGTATACAATTTCTTTCGATTCCTATCAGAGACTCTGGCACAGGAAAGCACAACAGGCCCGAGAGTGGCCTAGGAACATTTTTTCGTATCTGATGTAACATACATACTCCTTTCATAATAACTAATTAAAGTTTATATTGAAAACTTTTCGAATTCTGTGGTTCCAATCCATTATAGGCGTATGAGTGTTATTTAAATTATCAAAATTTCTCAGCACTCATACGTTTCTCTAAAATTTATCATTCTTTAACATCCTTCTTTTAAAATAACTAATTAAAATTTTTATGGACAAATTTTCGAATTCTGTGGTACCATTCAAGTTAAAATTTTTCTATTAAATTCCAATAGGCGTATGAGTGTTATTTAAATAATCATAATTTCTCAGCACTCATACGTTTTTCTAGCATTCGTATCTAATCCTTTTAAAACAACTAATTAAAGTTTTTATGAAAAAATTTTCAAATTCTAAGGTTTCATTCAAGTTGCTTAAAATTTTTCTATTAAATTCCACCAGGCCTATGAGTGTTTTTTAAATTATCATTATTTCTCAGCACTCATACGTTTCTCTAAAATTTATCATTTTTTGGAACTGATGTAACATACATCCTTCTTTTAAAACTAACTAATTAAAGTTTTTATAAAAAAAATGTCGAATTCTGTTGTTCCATTCAAGTTGCTTAAAATGTTTCTATTAAATTCCACCAGGCGTATGAGTGTTATTTAAATTCTCATAATTTCTCCACACTCATACGTTTCTCTAATATTTATCATTTTCGACCTAAACAAATATTATGCTATTCAAACACTATCTATTCGTTCTGCTTATTTAACTTGATATTAACTACTTAAAAACACAAGTTTGGTTTAACAATTAGCTTGTTCAGTGAAGACATGTCATAAATAAACTTCAACAATAATTAATAATAACCCAAACAGAAAAGGTTTAAGTCTTAAAAGCCACAAATTACTAACAATAAAGGCTTTTGAGAAAAAGCTCCCACACAACAGTTCATATTCAGTGGTCATACTAGCAGTAATTAATTGTGTTTTACTTAAAGGATTTTAGTGATTATTAACTGTCAATTGTTGGTAACACCATTGTGTGTGTTTGTTTCCTTAAGTCTTACATGTATTAAATATAGCTGATGCAAAGAAAGTAATTAAATATTTATACATTATTAACTAGTTATGGCCGTTTAAACTTGTCATTATAGTTTTCAAAATAAGAAAGCTAAATAAGTGAAATATTACATTAACATTAAATAATTGAAATTTCAACAAAGCTGTCAGTTTTTTTTTCTTAAATTAATTTAGTTTTTCTTAGCATTTTGTGCTTTGCCAAGTAGTCTTTTAAATTCTAGTAAATTTTCAAATTATTTTTAGTAGAATTTTTTGCTTATATTTTGTTTATACAACCGGCCTTTGGGGATTTGTAAGAGACTTTTTTGAGTTGTTTTCTTTTTTTTGAAAAACAAATAAAAGTTTGTTTAATAGCTTTTTTGGTCTATGTCAACAGTTGGTTTTTCTGTGACACAAATCTGCATAGATTTTAGCTGAAACGGTGTGTTAAGCTTAAGCAACTGTACTGTACTATACTATAAGTAAATAAGTTTTTGTGTGAGTTGATTTATTAAGTTGTTGGAATTAACCTATTTTTGTCAGCTTAAAATTTTTGAATTTTTTTTGTTAAAGTGACCTATAAAATAACACTTT
Source organism: Lucilia sericata (assembly GCF_015586225.1). Classification (NCBI taxonomy): domain Eukaryota; kingdom Metazoa; phylum Arthropoda; class Insecta; order Diptera; family Calliphoridae; genus Lucilia; species Lucilia sericata. Next base: position 923,889 of record NW_023994047.1, read on the forward strand.
TAGAGAGAATAATATAGATAAAGTAAAATTAAACAAATATAATCAATTAACTTTAAGAAAAGTAATATTTCCAACAACTAAGTTTATTTCTATTAAAGAAAGCTTTTGGAATGTTAAGAAAATTTATGTTAAAATTTAGGCAAACAAATTAAATTATATTGGTTTTGTTAACAAATAACAAAATTTTCAATTTATTTTATTAATTTTTAATATTAATTACACCATTTTCACCAGTTTCTGCTTTAAAGATAACAATAATTTTCTGTCGTATACTTAATATTTAATTCTTGTCAATTCCATATTAAGTATACGTTAAGAAATAATGATTAAACTACAACACCTAAAAGTAGGCAATAATACTTCTATATGTGCTTTTACATGTAAAAGGTTACGTATACGTAATATTAAATTGTTTGCAATTAAATAACAAGTATACGTTTACTTGAAATAAAATCTCGAAAATTAAATCTTTTAATACTTAAAAAGTCATCTTAAGGTATTATTTGCTTTAAAGAATTTTACACATTTTAAACATTTTATTTGTAAATGCTTTAAACTTTTCAACTATCCTTTACTTCCCTTTAACCACAAACTTAAACTTACTCTATTAAATTTCCACAACTTATTTAAAATTTATTTTTGCCACAAAGTTAATTCTCACTAATACCATTGTCCAAATATAACTGGCTGTCAAAGCGATTATCAGCATTTCAGTAACTTAATTACTGGCATGTCTAAATTTCCATGTAAATCAGGCCCCAGAAAGAAGAAGAAGAAGAAGGCTGGCTGCCTTCCACAAAAACACTTTTCATCTTTCAACTGTGCTATTTAATGTCTGATTTGGTAAACAACATCTTTTGTATTTTCTATTTAGGTAAACATCTTGGGCCCACAAAACACGCGTATTAAATTGTTTTTAATTTGAATTTTATGTAACACACAAAATAAAGCAACAAAAAAGTATTAAATCAAAAAAGATTAAAATAAAGATATTTATTTAAAACTTTCTTTGTAAGTTTTCCTTTAACGAGTCTTTAAAATTAATTTTCATTAATGCTAGCTTAACAGTTATTTTATGCCTGTGTTTAGTTGAATAAAAGTGTAGGTGTTAGTGTAGATCTTTTGTTTAATTTGAGTTGACAAAAGCAAATAACCATTTAATTGAAAATTTTGTATAAAATTAAATTTATTTATAACAAACAATTAAAATAATCCTACTTTTATTAGAGCTATAATAGAAATTAAATACAATTGAAAGCCAAACAATAAAGTTTGATAACAAAAACCTTAAATAAAGAAAAGTGTCAGTAAAATTAACATATAATAAAATAAACATGCTTTTCTAATGAAGTTATAATAGAATTAAATTTCTCAGGTATTATGTAATATAAATTTTGTTAAAAGTTACCTAAAATCCTTTAATGAAGCTATACAAATAGATTTTTTTCTCATTATATTTGGCTTTAACCATGTATTTGCCTATTACTTTGTTCTACCTCATTGCGTTTGTTTTTTTTTCTTCTTCTTAAATAAATCCTTTATATATTTTATGAACATTTCCTGTGTTCTTTTATTTTCGATTTCCGTTAGCTAAACTTTACTATCCAACAAAAAAAAAACAATTCCAATAATTTTAATGAAATTTTTCTTTTTTGTTTCTGCTGATAATTCATGAGTGTATATAAGGATAAGACATCCTGGAATGAAGAAAAAAAAAACATTCTAATACATCTTTTAGGGCAGCAGCAAATACTCGTACATTATGTTAAGGTTTTTTATCTAATATCTCGTAAATAAAATCCCAGTCGATTGCTTTTAATGTTCATGTATGTGTGTATGATGCTGCTCTTCAAAGTGGGTGGTATGTTTGAGAAGTTTTGTTAGGAAATTATTCATATTTTTCTATGGTAAATCATTATTTTGTACATTTTCCGATACACATTATTTTAAGGAGACTTTTTATTATAAATTCAAAAAAGTACTTTTTGGAAAAATTTACTTTTTCATTAATTTTTTACTAAAATTAATTTGTTCATGGAAAAATGCATAAAATTAAGTATTTTTAGCATAATTAACACAAAAGTACTTTTCAGAAAAGTTACTTTTAGTTAGTTTTTGGAAAAGGTACTTTTGAGCTTTTGTACTTTGTTAATTTATTTAACAAAAATTTATTTTCAAAAAGGATAAGAAGATACCTTGATGCTTTACTTGAAAGTACTTTTTCATAGAAATTTTGACCATGAAGTCATTTTCTGAATGGAAACTTTGTATGGGGTATATGATCCACTGAGGCCCGATCATTACGAAAATCCGCAGTGATATTAAGTCTTATATAAAATTAAGTTTTGTCGACTTTTGAAGTGATACAAGAACATTTAACAAATGTTTGAGCTCAAAAGCCCTATTCGGTTGTATAGGGGCTATACGAAATAATGCACCGATTTTAACCTTCGTCCTTGGGTCAAAAGAAAAGCATGGGCCAAATTTCATTAAATTATATTGAAAATTGTAGAGTGTGCACAAGGTTTGCATGGACAGATGGACGGACAGACAGACAGACATAGCTTAATCTACTAAGAAAGGGATTCTGAGCTTTAAGGTCTCTGTAGGACCAATATTTTTGGGTCCACTATAGTGGTGTAGGGTATAAGATTCTAATTTTTTGAGACTTTGATTTTAAGTCTAAAAACTTTACAGTCCACCTACGCATCTTCAGTCAAGGGAAACAAAAAATAAAATACTGCGTTTGATCTTGATTCCAGCAACGAATTACTAAAACCTATTAACTACAAGGAAGAATAAATGATTATCTGGGCATTAGTGGCAGTGTGCGCCAGCATGAGATATACTATTAACAAAACATTCAAAATATTTTCTTAGACGATTGAAAACTGTAAAGCACGTAACTTTTCTACTTCAATGGTCTGCAGTTTTCTACTTTTCAAAATTAAAGCAACCGTTTTTTTTTTTTTTGATGGTGAAGTGAATTGAACTTAATACAACAACAAAAAACTGAACTCAACTGAATTGATGTGATGTGTTGCAAAGAAGCTGTAGGAAAATGAACTTTGAAATTGATTGTTGTTGTTGTTGTTGTTGGCTGTATGTACATGGCAGGTGTCTAAGAATGAACACAAACATAATCACTGGTTGACAGGGAATAGGGGAGAATGTATGTTGAGGTTGCTTAAAGCCGATAAAAAATATAAAATTAAATTGTTTTGTAAAGTCTTAACACTTTCTTTTTTCTCTTTTACACATTTAACACTTTACACCCAAGGTGTTTTGCTTTCATACTTTTCATGTAATAAACATGGTTGGCTTTGATACTTTATTATAAATATTTTCTTTTTAATATGTTATTGTAGTTGTTGTTGCTGTTGTCTGTTTTTACCATTTGGTTGTCCTTAAGACAATGTAGGAGTTGCTTAAGTGGTGTGAAGTGAAGTTTCATTTTATTCTTTCTTTGTTTGCTTCATGCAAATTTAATGATCTGAGGAGCTGTTGCAAGCAACTTTTTGTATAAAATTTTTCCACATTTTATTTTTGTACATTATTGCAACATAGTGTTTGTGTTGTTTTTTGTATGCATACTCTTCATGCTAACAATAAGTAATGTAATGAAGGTTTTTCTTTTATACTTTTGTTTATTTTTCCCCCCACTCCCTTTCATCTCTTCCCCCTACTTGGCACTTTGTTTATTCAGGGTTTTTAAGCTGGTTTAAGGTAATGACTTGCATCATCAACATTTGACTGAAACAGCTGCAACAATTTATATTTTAATGTGGCTTTATTTTGTATACAAGTATACATTACTGTATTAAATTCTTCTCTATCTATCTCTTTCATTATATTTATTATGGTTTTCTTGTATTCTTTGTTTTTTAAGAGAGCTCTAAGAGAGCAATCACCTTATATGTATTAGCTTAAATTAAAATTAAAACAAAAAACTGTTGCATCAGTGTAGGGAGTTACTAATTACTAACCAAACGTTTGTAGTTGCTACATTGTAATCTTTATTTTATTTATATACATATATAGTAATGAAACCCATTAACCATTAAACTTGCTACGTTTATGCATTGATTTAATTAGTAAGAAAAAAATTTTTACCTTTTAACTAAAATTAGTTAGTAAGTAGAGAAAATGTTGAGTTTGTGTTGTCGTGTTAGGAAATTCAATCAGTCTAAGCTGGTTTATTTAAAGGTAATTTACCTTATTTGTCTGTATATGTGTAAGTTTGTTGTTTTAGAGTTGAGTCTACTACAGACTAAAAGTATGCTGTATACCGTTGAGCAGTGTGGCATACAAATTTAATTTCCGTTATCAATTGGCCTTAGTATTTCCGTTTAATATATATTTTTTTGTAAACAACAAACTGCTACTCTTATCTTTGATTTTAAAACTAATAAAGTTTAAGTTAACTTTTCCAGTATTTCTGTTGTGTATTTAATGAATTGTAAATAATTTTAAGAAATAACTATTTTATTAATATTTTTTCTAATTTTAAAAATTTTTAGGTCTTTCTAAACGTCCCATGGGTCCACCGCATCGTAAAAGTAGTTTACCAAAGCATCAGGAGGTTAAGAAACGTTTTTTGGAAATTTGCGATACCAATTTTTCGGAAGAGGTGCGTCATGCTTTACGTTTTCCCGCCTTCGATTCCTATGATTGGGGTGATGCCGATATCATACACCTAATGCAAACTATGTTTATCGAATTAGGTTTTATAGAGAAATTTAATCTACCCATCGATACTTTGCGTGAATGGCTGTACGAGGTGTACAAACACTATAATGAGGTGCCGTTTCACAATTTTCGTCATTGTTTTTGTGTGGCGCAAATGGTAAGTTTAAAGCTTTTTAATCATTATTTAAATTTAATGTTAATGTATAAAAGAAACCTTATTTGTGTGTTGATGCTTATTATATTTCCTGTTTTCTAATGAATAAAGCAAAACCTTTCAATTTCACTTATGAAATTGAAATTTAGTTAATAAGGAAGTATACACACACACACACTCTCTACTTATTTATATTGATTTTTTTTACATAAAAGCAACCTGATAGCTAATGGAAAATTAAAATATAAAGAGAATAGAAGTAAAAAAAAAGTTAAATTAAATAGCTAACCTGTAACACAAAGTTGTTACTTTATACAAATTTTGTAAGATTTGAGTTTAATGTTAAATAATGTTTAAATATATGTATCTGTTAATTCAATAGACAAAAACCACAAAATCTCTTAGCCCAGTTTGTTAGTCGGTGCTTTAGGTTAATATCACCATCATCATACTCGAACAATTACATTTCTGGGTATTTGTTAAGCCTCTGTATCATTGGCTCATATTTCAATAAGGCAATGCTATTGGTATTGATGGGTTCGTTTGGTTCGATTCAGTTTGGTTTGGTTGACTGGTTGCTGTATTTAACATGTTTTTGGCTTCCGGCTTATTTGTCAAAAATGTTCATTAATATGATGACAATTTTTGTATATGTATTTGTACTTTGTTACCTTTGAATACAAATGTTGTATATGTATATTGAAGTATAAAGACAGTTACATACATATGTACATATATTAAATATACATTTCCTTTTAAGTTTTTAATAAAAAAAAAATTGAAAAAAAAAAACAAAATATATTTTTTCCCTTAATTAAAAGTAATAAATTCAATTACCATTTTCATAAAATGTAAAATTTCCCATTAAAAGTTAAATTTTTTCCCGGAAAATCAGTTGTTTACATGAGGTCTATAATGTAAAATATAATGACAAAAATAGAACAAAAACTTGAAATTTCTACTAAATGTTGCCTTTTTGAAATTGTTTACATAATGTCAACAATATAAACTATTGAAATATAAGTTTAATTTACATTTTCTAACTTATATTTGAAGATTTTACTCTAAAAGCCTTAAATTTCAATTGTTTACACACAGTTCGAAACAAATTACTGGAATTTTTTTATTGTTTACACCAAGTCAACAATTTTACCTTTAAAATCAGTTCTTTACATGAGGTCTATAAAGTAAACTTTTAGAAAATTAGAAAAAAAAAATTACAATTTCTACTAAAAATTTTCTTTTTTTAATTGTTTACCTAATGTCAATAATGTAAACTATTGAAATATAAGTTTTGTTAACATTTCTCTAACTTATATTTGAAGATTTTACTCTAAAAACCCTAAATTTCAATTGTTTACACACAGTCTGAAACAAATTACTGAAATTTTTCATTGTTTACAACATGTCAACAATTTTACCTTTAAAATCAGTTGTTTACATGAGATCTATAAAGTAAACTATTAGAAAATTAGAAAATAATTTTACAATTTTCTACTAAAAATTTACTTTTTCTAATTGTTTACATAATGTCAACAATGTAAACTATTTAAATATAAGTTTTATTAACATTTCTCTAACTTATATTTGAAGATTTTACTCTAAAAACCCTAAATTTCAATTGTTTACACACAGTTCGAAACAAATTACTGGATTTTTTTTATTGTTTACACCAAGTCAACAATGTAAAAAATATGGAAATTATTTTAATTTTCATTGGAGTTCAATGTTTTAAAGCAAAAAAAACTATAAAAAATCAATTGCATACATAATGTCAACAATGTAAAATAAAGTAAAAATGTCACAAAATTTAAAAAATTTAAACAAAAAACAGAAAAAGAGGGCTTAAAATTTTTATTAATTTAATTGTTTACACAATGTAAATAATGCAATGATTAAACAAAAGCACTTTTTTCCAATGTTTACACCATATCAACAGTGTAAAAAATATGGAAATTATGTTAATTAGCATCGAATAGTTACAGTTTCAATGCAAAAACTATGAAATGTAATTGTTTACATCATGTCAACAATGTAAAATATAGTAACAAATGTCACAAAGTTACAAAATTTAAACAAAAACCTGCAAAAGAAATTTTAAAAATTTTACAGTAGTTACAGTTTCAATTAAAAATCTATGAAATGTAATTGTTTACATTATGTCAACAATGTAAAATATAGTAAAAAATGTCACAAAGTTACAAAATTTAAACAAAAACCTGAAAAAAAAAATTTATTAATTTAATAGTTTACACAATGTAAATAATGTAAAAAAAACTGTCACAAAATCTCCAAGTTATAAAAGAGATTAAATATTTTAACCGAAAAGTAATGTAAATAATGTAAAAAAAACTGTCACAAAATCTCCAAGTTATAAGAGAGATTAAATATTTTAACCGAAAAGTAATTTTTGACTTTGTTTACATTATGTCAACAATGTTAAGAAAGTTAAGAAAATGTAAATAATGTAAAAAAACTGTCACAAAATCGCCAAGTTATAAAAGAGATTAAATATTTTAACCGAAAAGTAATTTTTGACTTTGTTTATGTCAACAATGTTAAGAAAGTTAAGAAAAATTTTTATTTTAAATCGATAAATTTAATTTTATTAAAATTTACTTTGAAAACCTTTTAATTCAATTGTTTACATTATGTCAACAATGTAAAATATACAAATATATGTTTTCTATAAGAATTTACGCAAAATATTAGTAAAATTTCCTATAAAACTAAATTAATTCAATTGTTTACACTATGTCAACAATGTAAATATATAAGAAACTATTATATAATTACAGAAATCATAAGATTTTAAAGTTTTTAACAAAAAACTTACATTTGGGCAATTAATTACATGAGGTCAAATGTGTAATAAATTACAAAAATTATTAAAATCTATTAGAGAATTTAAGAAAAATTTCCTAAAATCTCACTTTCAAATTGATTTTAAATACTAAAATTTCCAAAAATTATCTCATTTGTATAGTTTTTTTTAAATTTTGTCATTAAAAATATTTTACATACACAAATGCATTTGTACATGCACTTCATGTACAACAAATTTAGCACAAGTATTTTATGTTCTATATTTTTTTTCTTCATACATTTAAATAAAAAAATAAAAATGTTGATGTCGTCGTCAACGACATCATCATCATCATCGTCATTTTTTAGCCACTACAACGCCATCATAATCATGTTTTTAACAAAAATACAAAAAGCAAAAAAAGATAATAATAATAAAACTGAAAGAAAGTACTGGCAGGCCCCAAAGACTTAAGTATCCTTTTAGCATATTCGACCTAGTTATGAGAAGAAAACTGGCTTAATAATGTGTGTAAATGTAAACTGGTTACGAGTGGTGTCTCTGAATGAATGAATGTATGAATCTACAAATGAATACATGATGGTTAAAGCAGCTTAAGTGCAAAGAATTTATATATAAAACAAAAACACTGAAAGAAATTATCATATTAATGAGCTAGATAAAATAATGAGCTCAACAAGGTTTTATATATATTATATTTTTGAAAAATATTAAAAAATATAAAAAAGTTTTTAATTTAGTTTTTGTTTTAATATTTAAATTCTGAAACTTTTTCTTTAAGTGTAATTTATTTTATCTATTATACTATTTTATTATGTGGTTTTTGTGTCATTTTATAATGATGCATTGACAGTGTTTTTATTTAGAAAACAAGTAAATGAACTGTCATCAGTTAAGGCAGTTTTTGTGTTGTTGTTGTTGTTGTAAAGGACACCTTAAGCTAAAGAAAGTTGGAGAAAAATATCTAACTTACAAAAAAACCTAACCTAACCTAGAAAAATAAAAAATATACCGACATTTATGGGTTAAATATACTGTTAGCAGGCAAACTTTTACAAGGTGAGAAAGACAGACAAATTTAGTTCCTTTAAATAATAACTTTACACATTTATTACTCTAACCTTAAAACCATATCATTTAGATTGCCTTTTAATCCAACATCAATTATGCTCTTTTCTCCATAAAATTTATTATTCATAATCTTTGTTTTTTTTCAATTTTCGCTTTTCAAGTTATAGACCTGACAGCACTTAATGTGAATCACTAAACGATAAACACATTATGCTGCCAATTCAATTATATTAAAATAATCTATCGATTATAGATTGTACTAGTACAACTAAAATTTGCCTCAAAATATTTTAAGCAAGAGGCACATACACATACACACTCACTTAGCAAAAAAAAAAAGGCTTAATAAAATTAAAATTGCAGGACCATAAAGTCATATACAGCTGCTTGTTTGCAACCAAGACCAGTATATGGCCAAGAGTCATCAATTGTATACAACACTGAGCAGCATACTGTGTATTGTGGATGTTGTATATGAAAACTGTAACAATGTGGAAAAAATATTTTGCATTAAATGCTACAGGACATCATCATGCATATTTTGTTTGTATTTGCTTGTGTGTTTGTTTACTCCTATACATAACTTACGGTTGTTTTAGTAATGGTGTCTCTTTCTCGTCGGTTTGTTTATTTTTTTCGTTGTATCTGCTTACTAGATTTAAGGATTTAAGGCAAACTAGTAAACCACAATTCGTGGCCAAACCATCGAATGCACATTTACAGTTTCATATAAAAAAGGCCAAAAAAATACACAAACGTTCTACTAGTTTTAAATAGATGTTAGGTACACATTTACATTAGCCTCGGTTATTAATGCTTGTGTTTGTGTTGTTGTTGTTGTTGTTAATGCTAATTTTCCATCTGCATGCAAATAGGCTAAAAGAGTACAGATTTATGCTTAAGTCAAACAATAATAGGAAAATCAACAAACAGGACCAACAGAGTAAAAACGAATACATTGAAAAAGAAATTTAAATAAAATTTGTTACTTTGTTGGGTTGCAGGTAAAACAGTTAGACAGACAACTCCACAAAATGGCAGATGTTAGTAGTTACAAGGGCAACAGAACAGAACAGGGGGACATAATTTGCAAAATTAAAAAAAAAACTTGCATATGATTTCGTGTGGATTTTAAGAGAATAAAAGAGATGAGATTTCTGTAAAATGTTCAAGCAAACCTAACATTCTTTACAATGTTTACACGATGTCAACAACGATAAAATCCATTTTACTTAAATATATTTTAGATTAAAACTTAAACATGACGATTTCTCCAAAATTTCCAAACAAACGTTACATTCTTTACATTATTTACATGATGTCAACAAGGTAAACAACTAAAAAACTATTTTACTTAAACATTTTTTTCATAAATTTCAAGCTTTTACATAAAATTTACATTGTTTACATAATGTCAACAATGTAAATAATTAATAAACTTACTCAAAACCTCAAAACATAATGATTTCTGCAAAATATCCAAGCAAATTATACATTCTTTACATTATTTACATGATGTCAACAAAGTAAGCAAAAAGAAAACAATTTTATTTAAACATTTTTCTTATAAATTTCAAGAATTAACATAAAATTTACATTATTTACATAATGTCAACAATGTAAATAATTAATAAACTTAATCAAAATTATTATTTTGCCAAAAAATATTAAAGTTATTGTGTAAAAATTAAAAATGTTTAATTGTTTACATGATGTAAACAATGAAAAAATTAAAAAAAATCTTTTTAATTCAAACTATTAACACTAATTTGATAAAATAAAAAGGTGTAAAAAATTTGGCTATTATTTACACAATGTCAACAGTGTAAACTATTTAGAAAATAATTTTGTTGATAAAACTTTAATAAATTGTTAAAAATGTTACTTTAAAATGTGTTTATTAAATTGTTTACATTAAGGTAAACAATGTAAAAATTTCTATAATACTAATGAAAACATAATTTTCGTTAATGTTTTCAATGGTTTTTAACAAAAATTTTGTTTAGACAATTAGTAACATAATGTCAACAATGTAAACTATTAAGAAAATTAGTTTATTTTACGTTCTTTTACACGATTTTTTTTAATGTTAGTTTTAAATTCGTTTATTTCATAGTTTACATAATGTAAACAATGTAAATAATCAAAGAAATACTATAAAATCCAATATTGTTTAGTATATGCAAAGTTATTTAATAAAAATTTGTTCTTGACCATTATTTACATAAAGTCAACAATGTATAAAATTGCCATATAATGTCAAAAATCATAAAAAAAGAAAAAATTCCTAACTTAACTAAACTTCATCAAAAATTCTATACTCTGTACATTGTTTACCTCAGGTCAACAATGTAAATTTTTACAAAAACTATTGAAAAATTAACTTATTTTACGTTTTTTACACGATTTTTTTTTTTAATTTTAGTTTTAAACGCGTTTATTTCCTCGTTTACATAATGTAAACAATATAAACAATTAAAGAAATACTATAAAATCCAATATTGTTTAGTATAGCAAAGTTATTTAATAAAAATTAGTTCTTGACCATTATTTACATAATGTCAACAATGTAAAAAATTGCCATATACTGTCAAAAACCATTAAAAGTAAATAAATTCCTAACATAATTAATCCGCATCAAAAATTCTATACTCTGTACATTGCTTACCTCTGGTCAACAATGTAAATTTTTACATAAACCAGTCAAATGTTTAAAATCTTTAGTTTTACCACCAAAACAGTGAATGCATTTCTTTCAAAAACTTTATTTTATAAATGTTGTTTTTTGTAACAACTTAATTCCCATTTTGTCTCTATTTTGCAACATTTATAATAATTTTCTTTTTGTTTCTTGTTAAACACTTGATGCATATAATTTAAGAAAAAAAGCCAATTTATACTTAAAAAAGAAAACTTATTATTTCACTACGGTGCTAAAAAAAATAACTTTAAATTGTTAAACTTAAACTCTAGAGACATTTCGTTCGTCGTATTATTGCCACCAACTTTTAAGATAAATATATATTTATTTATAAAACTAACTAAGAAAGAAATAAAGAAACTCATGTTTGTAATTTCCTGTCATTTTACTCTCCATACTCAATGCATAAATACATATTGCAATGATAGCTGCTGTTACCATAGTGAGAAATTTTATTTTTGTTAAGAAACAAAAAGAAAAAAATTGCATTGCGAAAAAAAATAAAAAAAAAAACTTTAGCAAATCAAAAGAAATCAAGTTGTAGTAAATTGTTGACAGTTAAAAAACTTTTCATCAATAAAATAGCAAAAAAAAAAGAAAGAAAAAGATAACAAGAAAACGTTTTCTCCACAGACTTTTAACAAGCTTAAGTTACGTTTCAATTTCTGTAGAAATCCTTCAAATTATTCTTGATCGAATTTCGCTTTTTTTTCATTTCTTCTCTTATTCTTCTTTTACAAAATTTATTTTCGTATCATATTGATGGAAGTTAACAGCAAAAAAAAAAAAAAAAAATGGCAAGATTTTTTTCATATAAAGTTTTTGAGTAAATACAGAATTATTGTCTGTATGTGTTTGTTTATCTTTGTCTGTGTTGGTAAGTACATGAACATACTCAATGATTGTGTGATTTTAGGTCAGTTCTAAAGGGGATAATGTGCGTAAATTTAGTTTGTCAAATTATTTTTAGCAAATTTTAGAGAAATTCTCTGTTTGAAAATCCTTTAATTCAATTGTTTACATTATGTAAACTATGTAATAATTACTTTAAAAGCCAATTTTTTCACAAATAACAATTTTCACAAATAAAAACCTTAAATTCAATTGTTTACATAATGTAAAAAATGTAATAATTGCTCTAAAAGACAATTTTAATACTAAAAAAATGCAAAAACTTCTAAAATTAAATTTATTTAATTGTTTACATAATGTCAACAATGTAATTTTTTGGTAAAATATGAGTAAAATTGTGTTTATGTTTGAAATTTTCTTAATTTTATTTAGTTTTCTTTATCAAACTCCTTAAACTCAATTGTTTACATAATGTCAACAATGTAAATCTTTGTGTAAATTTTTAATTTTAGTTTAAATCTTAAAAAATTTAAAAAAAATAATTAAGTTTTTTGATTATATACCTAATGTCAACAATGTTAATTACTTTAAAAGCCATATTGTATACATAACGTAAACACTGTATTAATTACATTAAAAGACAATTTTAACACTAACAACAATCCAATACATAACTTATAATATTCAATTCATTCAATTGTTTACATAATGTCAAAAATGTAAAAATTATTTTAAAAGACAATTTTTATTACAAAAAACAATTAAATTTCATAAGAAAATCTATTTATTTAATGTCAACAAAGTAAAGAGTATTTTTTTAAACAAATTATGTTTTGAATTTTTTACATTTTGTATATAATAAGGTTCATAAAAGTAAAATTTTGAAAAAATTTCACATTGAAGTTGAATATAATGTCAACAATGTAAACAATTGATTATTTTATAGTTCAACTAATGTTTACAAAGTAAAGTAAAAATGTAAAGAATTTTTTTTTATAAATAAGGTTTTTGAATTGTTTACATTTTGTCAACAATGTAAACAATTGATAAAACTAGCATTTTCATGATTTCAAAAAAAAACTGATCAGAAAAATGTTTCACTCAAAAGAAAACTCAATATGTTTTACTCAGTTTTTTGTTAAACTTGTGTTGAGATTCGAATAAAGAAGGATAAAAATCTTAGAAGAACCAAAAGTTTTAAGATCTAAAATCTTCATATTTTCAATAAAATTTCCCAATTTTCTTATCAAATTTATTGCTTCAAATATTTAAAACATATAAAGACAAAAAATCAACATAAATACAACACACTACAAACCAAATAAAGTTAAAGGAGAAAAAAAGCAATAAAAAACAAAACAAAACTTTGACAATTTTTTGTATTTTTGTTTATCAAAAGGATTTTGGACTAGTAATAATTTTTAATACTTTTTTCTGGGTAAAAAAAATACATACCCAGACAGAAACAGAAGAAGAAGTAAAAAAAGCAAGACAAATCGTATTGAAGGGTAAGAGTGTTAGGAAAAATAAACAAAACCCCTTAAAAACAACAGCTGGTATTTTATATTCTTAGCGATTTAAAGTCTTGTTATTCACATAAATATTTTAGTTACACAAAATAAATTGAATTTGAAATTTTTATTTTTTCTTACCCAGTTTTTAACTTAATCATTTATACTTAAGTTACATGAATATATTTGTTGTTCTTTCTTTCTTTTGCAGATGTATGGCATAACACGTCAGGCCAATTTATTACAACGTTTGGGTGATTTGGAGTGTCTAATTTTGTTGGTATCCTGTATTTGTCATGATCTCGATCATCCTGGCTACAACAATATTTATCAAATAAATGCTCGTACAGAATTGGCTTTACGGTAAGCATGGAATAGGATGTAGTAACTATAAATGTGTGTGTGTAAGTGAAACATACTCTAAAGAGAGTGTAAAGGACTGTAAAAGGGACAAGTATTACTATACTACTGCCAATCATATATGACTGAGTGTATGTCCATTAGTTTTCACTTTAAATTCCCAATAAGTGTATGGAAAATCATTTTAATTACCAATGTTTGTTGTGCCATACTTATGTACATACATGCATAAGTGTTGGTGTATCTGTTAGATACTTTATAATACAGTTTGTCTGCTTGAGTTCGAGTTCAAGTGCATGATTTGGGGAAAAGTTCATGTGAGAAAGTTGAAAATGACACAAAAGTACACATATTGTCTTTATATGACTTAAAGCATTGCAAATTGAAATGTTTTGTCACTTTTGGTTGCCGCTATACATACACATTTTTAAGTGTATATCCTTGTATGTAAACAATCTCTCCCTCTCGTTTACATTAACTTTATACTGATTGATGGATGTGTATTCGTTTTACATTTATCGATTGACAGTAAATGTATTGATTTTTTTCTCGTGTTGTGTTGATATTAAAAATAACAGGTTTTTGATTTATTTTGAAACAAATAACAATAGATAGTTACAAAATATTTTAATACCAAACTGAGCTGTAGTAAAGCCCACAGACTATAGTCTAGTCTAGTCTATAATCTAGTCTACAGACTAGTCTATAGTCTAGTCTATAGTCTAGTCTATAGTCCAGTCTATAGTCTAGTCTATAGTCTAGTCTATAGTCTAGTCTATAGTCTAGTCTATAGTCTAGTCTATAGTCTAGTCTATAGTCTAGTCTATAGTCTAGTCTATAGTCTAGTCTATAGTCTAGTCTATAGTCTAGTCTAGTCTAGTCTATAGTCTAGTCTATAGTCTAGTCTATAGTCTAGTCTATAGTCTAGTCTATAGTCTAGTCTATAGTCTAGTCTATAGTCTAGTCTATAGTCTAGTCTATAGTCTAGTCTATAGTCTAGTCTATAGTCTAGTCTATAGTCTAGTCTATAGTCTAGTCTATAGTCTAGTCTATAGTCTAGTCTATAGTCTAGTCTATAGTCTAGTCTATAGTCTAGTCTATAGTCTAGTCTATAGTCTAGTCTATAGTCTAGTCTATAGTCTAGTCTATAGTCTAGTCTATAGTCTAGTCTATAGTATAGTCTATAGTCTAGTCTATAGTCTAGTCTATAGTCTAGTCTATAGTCTAGTCTATAGTCTAGTCTATAGTCTAGTCTATAGTCTAGTCTATAGTCTAGTCTATAGTCTAGTCTATAGTCTAGTCTATAGTCTAGTCTATAGTCTAGTCTATAGTCTAGTCTATAGTCTAGTCTATAGTCTAGTCTATAGTCTAGTCTATAGTATAGTCTATAGTCTAGTCTATAGTCTAGTCTATAGTCTAGTCTATAGTCTAGTCTATAATCTAGTCTATAGTCTAGTCTATAGTCTAGTCTATAGTCTAGTCTATAGTCTAGTCTATAGTATAGTCTATAGTCTAGTCTATAGTCTAATCTATAGTCTAGTCCATAGTCTAGTCTATAGTCTATTCTATGGTCTTGCCTATAGTCTGGTCTATAGTCTAGTCTATAGTCTAGTCTATGGTCTAGCCTATAGTCTGGTCTATAGTCTAGTTTTTAGTCTAGTCACTAGTCTCGATTTGCTATATCGTAATAAGAGGAGAATTTTTCTAAGAAATTTCTAAATAGAATTCAAAAGAAACTATAAAAAATTACATTATATTATTTAATGTATCTCTACTGACTGCAAAATATATGTTTATTTTTAATGCATTTTCTATATATAACTACAATTCCTATATTAAAAGAATTTTTTCCCACAACAAAACATATTTTCACTTACACACATTGATAAATCATTTTTATAAAAATAAAAAGAATAACTTTATTTAACTTAACATTTTTCAATATAAATTTTCTTCTACTAATATATATTTTATCTTTATTCCAGCTATAACGACATATCGCCTTTAGAAAATCATCATTGCTCGATAGCATTTCGTTTATTGGAACATCCAGACTGTAATATTTTTAGAAACTTTAGTAGAGAAGCATTCAAGTAAGTTAAACACAAAAAAATTTTATGAAAAAAACATTAAATGTGGAAAAAAGACTACGAAGGAAAAGAATTACATTTATTTTATGGTTTATTTTACTGAACAAGAAAAATATTTGTATGCATTCTGTTGTTCAGCTCAATTTTCAACAAGGAAAACTTTTATACTAGAGTTTTGTGGAAAAAAAACAGAAAAAACACACATAATGTCTAAGTGGTACTCGTATAAAATCAAGCAACTAAAAGTTTATTACTTTTTTTTTGCACAGAAAAAAAGGTTACCAGGTTTTAAATTTTATTAAAATAATTAATTTAAAAAATGTTTTAGTTTTTATTTAAAAATGTTGTATTAATTTACTGAAAAGTAACATTTAGTTTTTTTATTAAATCCTTTAGAGTTTTGAAAAAAGTTTAAGTTTTACCACTGGCCTCCCTGATTATCTTTCCTTAAGGGTAGTAGAGTGTGTAAATTTTAAGTGTATAATATTTATAATTGTATGTACATACGTTTAAATGTTTATTAAATATAATAAAACTCATAAATAATCATTACACTTACTAACTAAATTTTATACAAAAAACACCAGTAGCAATAACTTTTAGAAATTTATTTATCTAAAATAATATTTTAATGAGAAATATTTTTATTATTTCTCTCTAATTTCTAATTACACTTAAATAAATCTACTCATTTATTTATATAGAGTTAATTTATGGAATTTTTTTGATTTGTAGCATATTTTTAGGAGATTTTATTGCTAAAATGTTTAATTAACATTAATTATAAACAATAATTTCCAATTACGAAGAAACTTAGACACAGAGAGTTGACAGTTATAGTTCAGATCTAGAAGAAGATTAGGCACAGAGAGAGTTAGAGTGAGAAATTGTTTGTTATAATTCAATTCTATTTTTATTCTAGTTCAGTTCTAGTTCAGTTCTAGTTCAGTTCTAATTCAGTTCTAGTTCAATTTTAGTTCAGTTCAAGTTCAGTTCTAGTTCAGTTCTAGTTCTAGTTCAGTTCTAGTTCAGTTCTAGTTCAGTTCTAGTTCAGTTCTAGTTCAGTTCTAGTTCAGTTCTAGTTCAGTTCTAGTTCAGTTCTAGTTCAGTTCTAGTTCAGTTCTAGTTCAGTTCTAGTTCAGTTCTAATTCAGTTCTAGTTCAGTTCTAGTTCAGTTCTAGTTCAGTTCTAGTTCAGTTCTAGTTCAGTTCTAGTTCAGTTCTAGTTCAGTTCTAGTTCAGTTCTAGTTCAGTTCTAGTTCAGTTCTAGTTCAGTTCTAGTTCAGTTCTAGTTCAGTTCTAGTTCAGTTCTAGTTCAGTTCTAGTTTAGTTCAGTTCTAGTTCAGTTCTAGTTCAGTTCTAGTTCAGTTCTAGTTCAGTTCTAGTTCAGTTCTAGTTCAGTTCTAGTTCAGTTCTAGTTCAGTTCTAGTTCAGTTCTAGTTCAGTTCTAGTTCAGTTCTAGTTCAGTTCTAGTTCAGGTTCTAGTTCAGTTCTAGTTCAGTCTAGTCAGTTCTAGTTCAGTTCTAGTTCAGTTCTAGTTCAGTTCTAGTTCAGTTCTAGTTCAGTTCTAGTTCAGTTCTAGTTCAGTTCTAGTTCAGTTCTAGTTCAGTTCTAGTTCAGTTCTAGTTCAGTTCTAGTTCAGTTCTAGTTCAGTTCTAGTTCAGTTCTAGTTCAGTTCTAGTTCAGTTCTAGTTCAGTTCTAGTTCAGTTCTAGTTCAGTTCTAGTTCAGTTCTAGTTCAGTTCTAGTTCAGTTCTAGTTCAGTTCTAGTTCAGTTCTAGTTCAGTTCTAGTTCAGTTTCTAGTTCAGTTCTAGTTCAGTTCTAGTTCAGTTCTAGTTCAGTTCTAGTTCAGTTCTAGTTCAGTTCTAGTTCAGTTCTAGTTCAGTTCTAGTTCAGTTCTAGTTCAGTTCTAGTTCAGTTCTAGTTCAGTTCTAGTTCAGTTCTAGTTCAGTTCTAGTTCAGTTCTAGTTCAGTTCTAGTTCAGTTCTAGTCAGTTCTAGTTCAGTTCTAGTTCAGTTCTAGTTCAGTTCTAGTTCAGTTCTAGTTCAGTTCTAGTTCAGTTCTAGTTCAGTTCTAGTTCAGTTCTAGTTCAGTTCTAGTTCAGTTCTAGTTCAGTTCTAGTTCAGTTCTAGTTCAGTTCTAGTTCAGTTCTAGTTCAGTTCTAGTTCAGTTCTAGTTCAGTTCTAGTTCAGTTCTAGTTCAGTTCTAGTTGGTTCTAGTTGAGTTCTAGTTGAGTTCTAGTTCAGTTCTAGTTCAGTTCTAGTTCAGTTCTAGTTCATTCTAGTTCAGTTCTAGTTCAGTTCTTTCAGTTCTAGTTCAGTTCTAGTTCAGTTCTAGTTCAGTTCTAGTTCAGTTCTAGTTCAGTTCTAGTTCAGTTCTAGTTTAGTTCAGTTTCTAGTTGAGTTCTAGTTGAGTTCTAGTTGAGTTCTAGTTGAGTTCTAGTTCAGTTCTAGTTCAGTTCTAGTTCAGTTCTAGTTCAGTTCTAGTTCAGTTCTAGTTCAGTTCAGTTCTAGTTCAGTTCTAGTTCAGTTCTAGTTCAGTTCTAGTTCAGTTCTAGTTCAGTTCTAGTTCAGTTCTAGTTCAGTTCTAGTTCAGTTCTAGTTCAGTTCTAGTTCAGTTCTAGTTCAGTTCTAGTTCAGTTCTAGTTCAGTTCTAGTTCAGTTCTAGTTCAGTTCTAGTTCAGTTCTAGTTCAGTTCTAGTTCAGTTCTAGTTCAGTTCTAGTTCAGTTCTAGTTCAGTTCTAGTTCAGTTCTAGTTCAGTTCTAGTTCAGTTCTAGTTCAGTTCTAGTTCAGTTCTAGTTCAGTTCTAGTTCAGTTCTAGTTCAGTTCTAGTTCAGTTCTAGTTCAGTTCTAGTTCAGTTCTAGTTCAGTTCTAGTTCAGTTCTAGTTCAGTTCTAGTTCTAGTTCAGTTCTAGTTCAGTTCTAGTTCAGTTCTAGTTCAGTTCTAGTTCAGTTCTAGTTCAGTTCTAGTTCAGTTCTAGTTCAGTTCTAGTTCAGTTCTAGTTCAGTTCAAGTTCAGTTGTTTAGTTTTCAGTTCTAAAGTTGAGTTTTAGGAATCTAATAGTTCACTGTTGCGTCTATAATTTTTGTAGTGTCTACTTTTTCTCGTCTGTACAAATTATTCTATTAAATTTTCTAGAATTCTATTTCCATTTTCAGTAAACTTCAAAATTGGTTTATTTTAAAATCTTTAAAATGACTTTTAATGTATAATTTTGTAAGTGAACTTTTCTCTGATACACATTTTATTTAATTTTGCAAATTCTATTCATAGAAATTTTATAAATTATATATTATCTTCAAGATTTTAAAGTTTACAAAATTCCTAGAAATTGTTAAATGTTATCAGAACATGAATTTTCGACAAGTTAAATAAACATTAACAGACATAAAAAGGGTTTTGAAATAGAGAAAAACCCAACAAACATGAAATAATTTAACTATAGAAAAAATTGACGTATTTAACATTTAAAAGAAAATCTTATTATAAAATTTTGGTATCAAACATTTTAAAGTTTATGACTGTAGAGAATGGGGGTTCGTTTCCCATTATGATCTCTTCTAAGAAAGTTGTAGTTTCAAAGCAATCTCAAACCAAAATGTTTGCTGGGTTTACTTTAACAACTATACACATGTATATGTTTCATATAAATATCTACACACTCCTGTTTATTTAGTTTAGTTATTTACGTTTATAATCGAAAATAAAATCTAAATAATTAATATTAAAGCAATTGTAGAAAACAGAATTTGTTTATGACAATTTCTAAATGATGGTTTTAGGCTATATATTCTTTTGGTCTAATGAATATATAAATCTCCTTTTAAATATGTGTGTGTTTTTTTGCATACATATACATACACAACATAACCTCAATACTTTGCAATAAACACTTGCAAATTTACAAATTTAAATGTCAAAAATGAGTTTTGTTACCGAAAATTACTACAGCTGCCACTTGTATTATTTACTTGTCTTGTCTTAAGTTCATTATTTTATGTTTAAATATAGCAAATTGTGGTTTTTGGTTTTGAAATTTTTGAATATTCATATTTTGAAAGAGAGAGATATAGTGAGATAAAGTAATGAAATATTTTATTAAACCAGAGCACATATACACATATTAATTTATTTTGTTATAAAGTAATAAATATGTAAATGGGTTAAATTAAGGAAAGGAATTTTAAGGAATTTTGGAATACATATATTTCTATTTTTTTTTAAATCAAGCTCACTACCAAGATACAAAAGTAAATTTAATGAAATTGATCATGAGTATTTGTAACTACTCTGGAAAGCTTGTCTCTCAAAATCAGTAAAATCGCTTTAGTAGGAATAAAGTTATAAATCAAAATTGTAGAACTCCCTATAAAGCCCCTAAAAATATGGTTTAATTTCTTTAGAAATTACTTAACAAGCAATGAATTCCCTTATAAATTGTATTTTTATCTTATTATAAAAATATTTCATTTCTTTTCTTATTACTATTTTATTTTTGCGTAGTTAAGCCATCAACACTATCTATTTTATTATCATTTCAAACAGACAGAAAGACAAACAAGCAGATAGTCAGAGAGACAAACATACAAACTATAAGAGAACCAGTTATTTGTAGAAGTAATTTAATCTTTTTAATTGAAAGTGTTTTTTTATTTAAATTGTAAGTGTGTGTGTGCATCAGAAAGGGAAAGAGGAAAAGTAAATTCATGTATGGGTGGGTGTAAATGTTGCTGACTTTATTTAGTATGATTACAATGTGTCGGGTATCTTGTACATCATCTTGTGTTTGCCTCATATTTTCTTTCTCTCTCTCTGAAAAATGCTATTCGCCAAGTGCAAATCCTTAAGGAACTGACTGCCATTGCATGATGACTTTAACAGCATCGAGTAACGTTTTTTTTTTGTTTTCTTTCAATTTGGTTTTGTTGTAAACCATCAAGCCATTGCGTTGAAAATTCAGTTTAAAAAAAGTTTTTCTTTTTTTGCAACAAAATAATATTATGAGGAAAATTGCTTGATTTGTGGGGATAGGGGGAGAAAAATATAAATAAAAACATTTCAAAATATTTCAATTTCTTTTATGACAGTTTATGTCTCTTTTTGTGCTTATTTATTCTCAAGTGAGTGTATTTCTTTAGCTTTGGGTTTGAGGCTCGTGGGTTTTCAGTTTACAAAAAAAAGAGCTGCTGATGTAATGTTGTTATTGTTGTTGTTTTAAAGTAAAACAAAAATTACTTAAATTAAAACTCATTAATCTTAATAATGTATAAACTTTTTTATTTTAAATTTTTTTGCAACATTAACATTACATAAACATAATTAATTAGTAAAGCTAAAATATTTTTTAACTTTTAACCCTTAACCGGTACTTCAAGATTGAAACTAATATTAAAGAACTTTTTAATTATATTTTGTCAAGATCAAAATAGCCATAACGATATTTTTTCAAGCTTTACATTTACAAGGACACTTTTGTTCCATGAGTAGCGTTTAAGGGTTAAATAAATCACATATATAAAAAGTATTTTTTATAATTATTATCACTACCATATTCTGCACTTTTCCTCAGGATGCATATTATTCCCCGGACGACATTTATAAACATCAGCAAATTCCATAAAGTTGCCCAAAACATTATTAACTCTCTCCCGATGACTGGCATGTAAATGTATTTGTGTGGTATCACTACTGCTGTTGCCACACCAGGTTTGTGCAAAGCTTAGGAAAAACAATTTCAAATCCTCCTGATCGAAAGACTCATCCATTTCACTTTCTAGAAACGTTTCCAAAGCTAAACGTAAACCCTCAGAATCGGCTATATTTTCATTGATCGTAACATGACCATTATCGTAACGTTCATTGAGATAACAATTGGATCTAACGCCAAACTTAATAATGGCCTTAACACCCCAGGCATTGGCCACATTACCCAATTTGTCATAATTCAGACCATCATAGTCAAAACCATGTAATATTTCATGGGCCAATATATAGGCCAAACCACCATAGATTTGGGCTGGTTTTAAACACTGATCATATAAAGGTGACTGCAGAATACCCAAAGGTATTTCTATGGCATTTTTCTTTAAGCGATAATAGGCATTGATATCTAAGGGTCCATAGGATTGGTCTCTATATAAAGAAGTTAAAGACAGCTTTGTTTCCACTTTTAGGGAACTTACCTCCTTTACCATATGGGGTATAGTTTTGTTTAACTGTTGTGTAGTTTTCCATTTAGATAAATTGATCAAATTAACATCATAATTATCTCCCATTACAAATTGTTCTCTTGTACTTAATTCCAAAGTGGGTAAGAGTAATTTCATGGCTCTCAATTTCTCTCTGCTTACGATCTTGGTGGCTGGATCTCTTTCAAATACCACTGAGGAATTTAAAAGTTTCTCAAATTGCTGCTTAAGATTATCAAAGATTTTGCTTAAATGCTGCTCGGTTTGCTGCAAAAATTCCTCAGCATTACCATGACGCAGTTGCAGGAACAAATGAGACAACTCGGAAGGCATGAAATCATTGAGTTGCATTAAACATTCCTCTTTTTGCTTGATAAAACTATACTCTTCATGAAGATTTACTTGAAAATTGGCCAAGAATTGCACTAAAAAATATTTGGCTATAATTTCAGCACTAGATTTTGTAAGGAAACGAGACAATTGTTTTAAATACTGCTGATCAGCTACTATTAGTAGAGAGTCTTGATAGTTGTCAGGTAATTTAAAATCCTGCATTAAAGTATTGAAATATTTCAAAAGATCTATGTCAGGTATTTCAGCAGCTAAGGAAGCTAAGGTTTGAGGCTCTTTCAAAACCACCGAACGCTCATTATTGACCAATTGCATTAATGATTTTTCAAATTCTATAATTTCCTCAGCAATTTGATTGGCTTTTCTTACTCGTACACCCAAATCCATCATTAAGAGTTTTATATAACGCTTATAAAAAAATTCTGATTCCTCATCCACTTTAGTATCCGATTGTCGAGCCTTGAGCAGCTCAAAAGAGGGAGGCATTATATAGAATATTAATTGTTGAGAATTTTGCCAATTGGGTTGTATTTTACTGCTCATTAAAGCCTGGGCACCATATCTACGCATTTCTGCTGCCACTTGTTCCCAATTGAATAATTTGTCCACATTGTTTACACTAAAGTTTCTCTGCAGAATGGGCCAATTGCTGGTAATATTTTTTAAAATATCAGTATACACCCTTATGGCTTGTTCATCTTGAGCTTTAGATTTAAAAGCTCTTTTATCCAGACAAGATTTATAAAAAGTAGCTACTCCCTTAGCGGTGTCATTGATTTGCCTGCCCTTTTCCATTTCCTCAAAATATTGCAACAGCAAATATTTATTGGACGCCTTAATGGTGGCCAAAGTATCCGTGGGTTTGGCAAATCTTAACTGGGAAGAGGCACGCCAATTACCGCAAGCATATTTCCAAAAGTCATCACAAGGTTTTTCATCTACATCAACATATAGCTCCGTTTGTCTTTGTATATTTGACCAAAATGCAGAGTCACATTGTAGCTGGTCAGCTGAATGTTTAGCTTTAATGATTTTTACAAAGATTATTAGAAGGGCGTAGAGTAAAAATTGTATTGATGGCAGACGCGTTTTCAACAACATGACGACTTTACGAATTGATTAAAACAACTGATTGAATTTAAGTTTTTATTTTGCAAAGTTTTTTCTTTTTTTTGTAGAGAGAGTAATTAGTTTACATATTTTTTTTAAATTCAAACTGATAAGACTTTATGGGGAAATCAAAGATGAGCAAATTTAAATAGAATCTATAAAAATATATTATTGAATCTCTTGTTATATTGTATTCTATGCTCTTTTGATTTGATTAAAAAACGTATTTTTTTATATGAAAATTTATAGATAAGCGTTAAAGTAAAATTGTTGTTGTTGTTGCTATTGTTGTGGTGTTCTGTTTTATAAATTAAAAATTTATTCAAGTTCTCTTATAAATTTTAGAAAACAAAAAAAACAAAAACATGTCAACAGCATCTATAAAGGTTTGCAAAAAAAGAGTTGCCATGACTTGTAAAATTAATATAAACAATATAGACATTTTTGGGATTTTTTTTTAAATCAAACTTAAGACTCTTCTTTTAGTCTCTTAAAAAAATTTTTTATCTTAAAAATTGAGTTTGTTTAAAATTTCCTTTGGTCACCCTAAATTACGACTTTTAAAAATCAAATTTATGTATGTATAAAGTCTTTAAACGTATGTATTTATTTTGAACCCTTCAGTTTTACAAGGAGTCAATGAATTCTTTTAACTTACTTAGGCCGCCAAAGGGACGATTGATTTCCTGTTTGCAGTGCAAAGAGTACAATAGTTTCAAAGGATCCTATGATATCTTTGAACTATTTGCAATGTGCAGAGGAAAACATTAGTCCCTTTTTGTCTTCTGGTAATCTATTTGCCACTTTTTTGTACCTGGGTAAACTAAAGAGTAGTAACTTTAAGCTTTTCCCTCACTATATCTTAATAAGTAAAGTTATATGACACAAGAAACTGCAGGGTTGTAAAATATGTATTCCTGCATCCATGTATGTGTATGTGTGTGTGTGCTTGTGCTTCAGAGTTAAAACATATTGTTTGCTTAAATTGTTTGAGGTTTCCTATATGGTTTTTGTGTGTTTATTGTTTTTGTTTTATTGTTGTAGGATGCTTTAGCCAAAGTCTTTATAAAGTTGGTCAGTAACTAGTTCAAGTTTGTTGTTTTTCTCTTCTTCTTTTTTTTTGCAAACTGCTGTTGTAGTAGTTTTTTTCTTCTGGTTTTCTGTTATAGAAACCAAATATTGTTGCTGTATGTTATGAAAACTGTCAATTAATTTTTGAGAATCCTATAAAAACACATGTTTAATTTCCTTAAATGTCATAGGACCATGAAAAAGGACAGTTTATAGATAGCAGTTGTGATAGTTTGGGGATAGTTTTTTTTATAGTTTTTATCTTTTTTAGGAATAATTTATTAAGGCATTTGCTGCCAAGAGTACTTTTTATGTAACATTTAAATTCTTTAAAAGGTACTTTTCAAAAGATACTAAATGGTATTAAGCTTCAGAAACTCCAGCAGCAGGATGCATCCAACAGAATTTGGACTATTTAGAAAGAACAGATTAGAAAGTATTGCCTTAACTGCTTTATAGGTGAGTACTTGTTCCTTCCGATTCCTATTTGTTTTGAACGCTGCAGAACGCTCTGTGGGATACAAGTCACTTCAGACCAGGGTAACCGAAATTGTCTTGATTTGTTCTGTTTGGTTGACAAGTTTTAAAGAATTACAATATAATTCTTAAATCTATTGCTTTTAATAAGTTTCTTTAAAAAGTTCTTAGAGTTTTTTCAATTTCAAATCACACTTTTTATTGAAGAAAATTCTCAAATATTAGTGCATTTTCAAAGCTGTAGTGCAAAGTATAATGCTGTTAATTTAAATTGCTACTCTTTCACCATACACCCAACTGACCATCCATCACCACCCTGACCCACCAACCTGCCTTTTCAAACATGAATAATTTTTCTTAAGTCCTTTACGTATTACACTTATACTTTGACAAAACAAGCGTGACTGTAAAATGCAAACTGAAGAAGAGAAATTCAAAAAATATTTAGTTGGATAAATCTTGCCGGAAATAAAAGGGGTTTCTTACTTACAGAAGAAAAAAAAAGTTTGGGACATTTTTCTTTGAAGAGGGTTTAAAACTAGTAAGAATCTTTATCGAAAATAAACTTTATTTTAGCTTTAATAGAGATTTAACTTAATATGTTTGATTTAAGGGGTAATCTTGGGTTAAACCAAGCGTATACTTAATATTTTTTGTATGAATTTCAATTAATATTAAGTATACGCAAAGGTAGTCAAGTTTGAAAATGGTTAAAAACCAATATGATTACAAGCAATTTAGGGGAATTTTTGTATATTTTTTCAACTTTTTTATTATGCAGACTTGCAGCAAAGACACAATTTTTTCTTGTAGAATATTTTATATAATTTTGTATGCTTTAACAAAATTAATTTAAAATTAATACCACTGAAAAAAAAATCACATAAACTCTTTAAATGTTAAAACAAACTACTATATATTGTTTGTATTACAAAAATCATATACATACATCCTGTTATATTTGCGCAACCTGATACACAATTACACCTTAAATTATATTAAACTCTAGCTGATGATAAAATTGTAAGTCATTTCCTCTTTGTTCCACTATACACGACGTTCTTCACATTTTCTATTAAAATTGCAAACAGAAATGCAAACAGATAAAAAGGCACTAGCACAAGAAATGTGAAAAATAGTGCTAGTAAAATATACATACATTCGTTCAATTTTATAAGACTGCAACAACAACAATAACATACATACATTAAAGATTGTGTGATTCTTAGCATACATATTCATACTTAAATAAATAAAAAGTAACAGAAAGAAGAACCCTTACCTGAAGATACCTTAAGCGAGAATTTAAAGGGTATAAGACTAAAGCCAGCCTTCCCAGTTTGTAGCGTTAGTCCTGGAATGTAGAAAGAGAAAAAAAGAACATGAAAATAAAATCTTCTATAGACAAAATCACGGCACTTTACTAACATACAGACACTTATAGTCATAATGTATACAAATACACAAACACTCATGCTTTCAAATACATACGTACATACAAAATTTTTTATCTCTTGGAATATAAAAGAGGAAAAACAGACTTAAGCCTGTATTGTTGTATTCAGCCTAAGTATATGTGTTAGCAACAGTTTGTTTGTATTGTATGTGTGTTCATGTGAAGGACTGATAGTAAAGAAAGGAGTGTGTGTGTGTGTGTGTAAGTTAGTAATAAGCTTAGTATGCTTCTATAAGCCAATTTGCGTACACACTTACACACATGTTTACATGTTTTTATACATATCTATGTATTGGCATACTTTGCGTGTTTAATGGGCTTTTTTTTTAGTTTATTACCAATAACTTTAGTTCTAGAAGGCCTAGTTATATATGGAATATATTATTTCATTGAATTTGTTGTTATTTCATATATAGATTTCCCTTTAATTTTTTTTTTGCTAATAAAACTCTGAACTTGAAATAAATTTTTAATACTTATAACAGATTATTTTTCATAATCTTATTAAAAGTTAATAGGATTTATTCAAAGCATTATATTTATAAAGGTGTTTGATTAATAGGCTTAAGAAAATAGGGTATATAAAGTTACCTACATACATTTTACAGTATTATTTAATTTATTAAATATTGTTTATTTAAAAGTAGCTTTGTTTAAAATCTATTTTTTTAACAGATTGAAATATGACTTGAAAGTGTCGGATAATCCTTAAACTATCTCTAATTGTTTCAAAAATTCATTTTATTATCTCTATAATTCACATGTTTTATTCTTATCTTTAACTATTATAATCCTTTTTTTATGATTTTTTGTCTTCTTTTCTTTTTGCTGTCATTGTATTTATGTCACATACTTTCATAATTTATTTCAACTTTTAATTCTTAAAAGACACATATTACTGTATTATAAAAACAAGTAGTTGGTCGTCACCGTTTTTATGTTACCCTACATCTGCTATAGAAAGAAAAAAAAACTTGTTTCTGAAAGAGGGTTAATATGGGGATATGGAACGATCTTCCTCGAATTATATCGCGATTTACTGCAATTTCGGGGGAATATTTGTATGGGAACTATGTGAAACCGTTAACGGACTTTAACCACAATCAATAGGGTTTGTCTTTGAGCTAAAGTTAACGGACTTAAAACACAATTAATAGGGTTTCTCTGTGAGCTAAAGTTTAAAACGTTTTTATATGAATAGGAGAAGGACAGACGGACGCCCATAGCATAAACGACACCAAAAATTATTGTATAACGACTGAGGTTTTGTGTTACAATCATCAGCACAAAAGTATAAAAAGTTCACACTGTAGTGATGTAGGGTATAAAAACTATTAAAAATAAGTACTAAATCACATACGTAGTGTCAGATAACATGAAAAAGAACCTAATAAACAAAAAATTTAAAAAAAAATACACAGGCCGACAAAAAAGTCGAAATCCTAAGACCAAGTTATATGTTTCTAAAGGATTGAGCCGCATTGAATCTAAAGCTTTAAATTAAGATATCTCGAAGAAGAAGGAAGATATATATGTTAGATGTTAAGCATATATTTCAAAGCTGAAAGAATGAACTTTCAGATGACGCTATTATAACATCTCAAAAGATCCAAAAATACAGTTTTTTTCAATGGGATCTCTCGAATCCCAGATATGATGGAAATTCTTCATGCCGTTCAATTCTTTAGAAAAGTATACTTTGGTCCCTGGGTTAAAAAATTGCCGACCTGTGTTACACTTTTTGATTTCCTCGTAAAATTTAAAAACTTTCAGTTAGAACCTTTTACATTTCAGCTTCAGACTAAAAAAAATACATAATAACAAATAATCGTTCTTCTTGTTCCTTCTCATGAGTATGCATCATGACGCTAATTAATACCCATGGCGAATGATTTAGTTTCCATTCATATCATTTGTCTAAATTATTTTCATTTAACATGCTAAAGACGAGTTGATGGAAATAATGACGATGATGACGACGACAACAGACATAGGAATAGAGTTTTTATTTAACATTTATGTTTTTGTATAAGGCGGAAGTAGAAAATGCAAATAAAAGTGGAGTAAAAAGGGATTTGAAATAAGAGAACAAAAAGCTACTTTTTTATTGTTAATAGAGCTATAGTGTTATACATTTAGAAACTTTCTTTAAATGTAAAATTTTCACTAAAATCTATTAAGAAGTTTTATCTAATGAATTAAGAAAATTTAAGTTTAAATTTAAAAATACGCTTTTAAGTACAGAAAGAAAAAAATCTTGTCACATTATAGGGTTAAGGTTGTTATTTAGTTGGCAATTGACGTCTTTAATCTTTTATGTTTCTTAACAATTACTTATTAAATGCCTGCTTTACATTTTCTTGCAAAAGAGTGTAAAAAAAGGAGAAAAAAACAAAACATTCTTAATACTTTCATATACATTTTACTACAGCTTAATTATAATAAGTATTTATAATTTTTATAATAAAACAAATCCCTTGTAACATGTTTTGAAATGTTTTTTTTTTTGCCAAGTACAGGCATGTTTCAGTTATTTTAATTGTAAGAAGAACGAAAACGAGTAGACTCTTTTGATTAAGAAAAGTGAAAAAAAATAAGAAAGAAAGGAAAAAACCCCATAAAACATGTTGTTATTAAGATTAAATGAGCACTTTTACGTTTTTTTTATATATATATATATTTTGTAAAGAAAATCCAACATCAAAAGCTTTAAAGGAAATGAAAAAATTAAGTATAAATAAGAAAAAAAAAAAAAATATAACGTAGAAAAATTGCAAAATATTTTATAGAAGAAAATATAATTATATAAAATTTTATTTATTTAACAAGCTTTTAAGTAACTTATAAAACTACACACTCTACGAAAAAGTACAAAATCCTTATTTAAGTGTAACGAGAGTAAAGTGTTAATTTCTTGTGTAAAACTTGCTTAATTTAAAATTTAATTGCCTGTTTAATTGGAGTACATAGAGAGAAAACAGATTCATTTACATACAGCTTTTTATGCAAGTGCTGCTTGTATGTATAAGAGGTTTTTCTAATAATTCTAGCTAAAATATGAAAAGAAATCCTATTAGAAGAAAATTATATTATTTAAATAAATAACAAAAAATATACATACATACTAGCATATGCATACATATGTATGTAGATAAAATAAACTTTTTTTAAAGGAAGTTTTCAAATACAAGTAAACATACATAAACGTATGTTTACTCTAGTATATAAAACCTGCTCCTTGCAGTTGATTTTTCTTGTTTTTGTTTTTTTCTATAAATATTTTATATTTTCTACCATATTTTTTTTTTTGCACAAAAACTAAACTTTAAACCTTTAGTTTTTTCTAATGCCGGTTGTTGTTTCATTTTGCCAAATACTACCAGCAACTCAAGACACCCAATGTCTAACTCAAGTGTTATATTTGAAACATACGTTGTTTTTTTATATGTATATGTTTCCCAAAATTACCACACATTTTTACTCGAGTATTATGTACTTAATAATATAGTGTAGTTCGTTTATACTTCATATAACTAAAAACTATAAGCAGTATAGTTTTTTTCTTTCAGAAACACTACATCAAGTTAGTTGGTATACTAGTTACACAAAGATGTTTGAAAAAGTTACGACAATAAAAAGTTTTATTCAAAAGTATCGTCCAGACTCTAGACAAGACTATAAATTTATGGTTATAGTCTTGTCTATGGTCTAACTATGGTATAGACTATAGTCCGTACTATAGGCCAGATTATCATCTAGATTATAGTGATAACTATAGTCTGGATCTTACTCAAGATTCTAGACTGGATTTCAGTGTAGACTGTAGTCTATAGTCCATACTATGGACTATAAGACTATAGCCAATACTATAGACTTTAAGACTATAGTCAAGACTATAGTAAAGACTATAGTCATGATTATAGTAAAGACTATAATCAAGCCTATAGCCAAGATTATAGTCAAGACTATAGTCTTGACTATAGTCAAGACTATAGACTATAGTAAAGACTATAGTCAAGACTATTGTAGACTATAGTAGAGACTATAGTAAAGACTATAGTCAAGCCTATAGTCAAGATTATAATCAAGATTATAGTCAATACTATAGTCAAGACTATAGTCCAGACTATAGTCAAGGCTATAGTTAGTACTATAGTCAAGACTATAGTCAATACTAAAGTCAAGACTATAGTCAACACTAAAGTCAAGACTATAGTCAAGACTATAGTCAATACTACAGTCAAGACTATAGTCAATACTATAGTCAAGACTATAGTCAATACTATAGTCAAGACTATAGTTAAGACTATAGTAAAGACTATAGCCAAGACTATAGTAAAGACTATAGTCAAGGCAATAGTCATGATTATAGTAAAGACTATAGTCAAGACAATAGTCATGATTATAGTAGAGACTATAGTCAAGATTATAGTCAAGACAATAGTTAAGACTATAGTAAAGACTATAGTCCAGATAATAATCCAGACTATAGTCGAGACAATAACCTGGACTATTGTGAATGCTTAGCTAATACCACAGTTACTGCTTTTCTTAAAAACTAAGAATATTAAGGTCTGTATAAGAAGCGTGACAACCGATTGTAAAATACACAATATAGTTTTCTTCTCAACGCACCTACAACACTAGTAACAGCTTAAAAAATGGCAGTAATAAAAAAATACAATAACATGCAGCGGTAACAGAAAAAAAAAAAACATTAAACGGAAATGTTAATAAAGTTTTCTGGGTATAACACTCACCTACATAAGGATATATGTATGTCGGTGTAAATGTATATTAACTCTCTATTTAGGGGGATACCAACAAACCCCTTCTCCTTTTACACCACCATTCACAGTTCACAGTCAGTGACGCACAACAAATTACACGCTTTCACACACCATACACTAAACAATAAGGAGAACGTGCAACACCGTCAACAACTACATATACATACATACATTTTACATTTATAAAAAGTATAGTACTGTTTGAACTGAGTTCTAAAACAATAGACGGTGAAATATTTTATGCATGGGATTTTATCTGGCAGTTCTGCCTTTATTCTTTCCTTTTCTATTACAATTTTTCTGTTTTTTTTTTTGCTGCTATAGTTTCGTAGTGTAGTTGTAGTTACTGCGGTGTTGCAACATTATCGCTGTATACCTTTAAGGTGTAAACTGGCAATATGTTTTGTGCTGGTTTAGCCATAAATAAGTGGAGAGTTGGGCATACTACAGAGAAAAAATTACAAATGATTTTGAATTTGCAGCTTAAACAAATTAATTTCCTTTTCTTAAGCAATTTTTTAAGAATCTTATAAAGTGGGAGAAAGGGCATAAATAACCATGAAGTATGTTAGAAATCATACAATTGTTATAGAAAGGGAAGGTGTGACAACTTTCAAAGGTCTCTAAGAACTAGTAATCCCGAACTTAAATTAATAATATATATTTAGAAAGGGCTCTTATTTAATTATAGCTAGAAATTAAAATAATTTTTTGCATATCCTTTCATTAGCAACACTTCCCTTTGTTTTAAATAGCAACCTTTTTTAGCAGAAAACATGCAGCTGCTTCTTGAGTTTTGCATTCTTCCATTTAAACATTTAGTTTTTTTAATTTTTTTTTCTCTTAGTATTATTGTACTTAAACATGTTATTACTGGCGTTTAAGTATAAAATGACTCATATCCGTTGCAAAATAAGAAAATCCATCAAAAAAACGAACAAATCCAGATGCAACTATAATTTTCCACTCAAAATTTAGCTGGCAAAACTATTACGCATTGTAAACACATGACCTGAATTTAAGGGATTAATAATGATTTAAAACATGTTTTTTCTTGCAGCCAAATACGTGAAGGCATTATACGTTGCATTTTGGCCACCGACATGGCACGTCACAATGAGATCTTAACCCAATTCAAGGAAATCACGCCTGTGTTCGACTATTCCAATCGCGCTCATATTAATTTAGTAAGTTAAGAGATTTTTACTATAGAGAAAACATTTATCTACAACTTTTTTCCTTTAGCTTTGCATGATTCTCATTAAAGTAGCGGATATTTCGAATGAGGCTCGTCCCATGGATGTGGCCGAACCTTGGCTGGATCGTTTACTGCAGGAGTTTTTTGCCCAAAGTGCGGCCGAGAAATCAGAGGGACTACCCGTTACACCCTTTATGGATCCCGACAAGGTTAGCCGGCCTGGTTCGCAAGTACGTTTTATAGGTTTAGTGCTATTGCCGCTATTTGAAGCATTGGGTGAACTAGTGCCCGAACTGATCGATTTTATTATAGTTCCTGTACGTGTAGCTCTAGACTATTATAGGTAATATAAATACAAGCCATAATTTGCAACTTAAATACTAACATTTTCTTGCTTTCCTTAGACGTTTAAATGATGCTCAAAACAAGTCGCGCAAATCGGTGGCCGATAATAACTCCGCCGTGGCTTCCGAGAATAATAGTGGCGGTTCTGATGCTAATGCCGCCTCTACTAGTACCACCGGCGGTTCGTCCGGTGGTGGGGGTACTAATGTCGGTACTTCGGGTGCTGGCAACTCTGGCGGCAGTATTTCACCCCAAATGCCACGTTCTCAATCGGGCATTAGTGTGAAGTCCCGCCGGAGTATACCCTCCCAAAAATCAGCCTCACGTACTTCGGTAGATGAGCCTGGTGGCATGCCAGCCGAATTACACGATTTACCCGAGGGCAGTGAGAGTGGTGATTCTGAGACTGCCACTGAAGTAGATGTAAGTTAAACTGTTCCTGCATAAAAACAACATATACTGATTCTTTGTTTTTTGTTTGGCAGGTGGCCGAGAAAACTTCCAAGTTTAAGGTAGATACCGAAGGCACCAGCAATCGTTCCAAATCATCCGCCTCACGTAAATCGTCGCGAGAGAAAAGACCCTCCATGATTGGAGAAATGTGCAGCAGTGGCAGTGGGCAAAGAATACGCAACTCTTATGGCAACATACATGGCTACCACTCCAATCGCAGTAATTTTGGCTCTAATCGAGCCGTTAGTCTAGATCAATACAGCACAAATAATCGTCGTTTATCGGATGGTTTGCAACAGGTCATTTCCGACAGCAATGTCTTTTATAATCGCCATAATCGTGGCAGTTTAGAGGTGTCCTCAGTCAATTGTCGTGTGGTGGAGGACATGAACATGAATGCCACTGGAATTGTTACAGTTTCTCAAGCCTCGGCCATAGCTACGGGTCGAGTGGGAATTGGTTCGATGCAGCTAAATACTTCCCAAATTGTGCCAAATAGTGAAGGTGCCAGCACTAGTACTGTAACCTCACTGCATGCAACCACCGCTGCTAGCCAAGGGGTTGCATCACACTCTACAACCAACACCACTGCCCCAGTCACTCAACAAAACATCATGTGCATTACGTCTTTCTCCAATGGCAACATATCTCCTACGCAGCTGCCACAGTCGCGTCAGCACTGTTGTGCCGCTGCCGCGGCGGCAGCTGCAGCAGCCGCTGTTGGCAGTAATGGACAAAATGGAGTGGGCTCTAGTGCCACAGATAATCCCGCCGCTTCTAAGAGTTCGTGGAAAGCACGTCTTAAGCAATTTTCGGACTATTTTAGTTTTTCTTTCGACAAGAATTCCAAACGTTTCAGCAGCACACGCAGCAGCCCTTGTTCGGTACGCAATAACAATGGTGGCCATGGCGGTATAGTGGACACCAGCACCACATATATAGATCCGCTAACGGGTAAACCAACCGCCATGTGTTGTACCATCTCCAATAATTTGCAATCACCCGGTCTAAGGCAGAAACATGTTTCCCACCAACAAGAATTAATAGCTGCAGGGCGTCATCGAGCTTATAGTTTGGATGTGCCCTGCAATCGCAGCAATCCCCGCTATAGCAGCAGCAGTGGCGGTGGAGGCGACAGCAGTCGCAAGTCTTCACGCCATGATGGCACAGCCACTGGAGATGAAAACAACAGCAACAACACGCTTCACAGTAGTAGTGGGGCTGGTAGTGATATGCCCACCTGTATGCCACCACCCATACGTATCGGCAGTGTAGATGCCAGCGATACTATACTAATAGGTACCGGCGGACTAACGACAGCTTTAACACCTGCAAATCTAGTGGAGGCTGAACCCAGTTTAAGTATTGATTTGGGTATGCCCAGTAATTCATCGTCGGCCGAACCGCCGAAAATTTGACAACGCGGGAGCTCAGAGACGACCACAAACTCCTCGAATGGAGCCTTTGCAGCACTGCTGCAGCAGCAACAACAAGAACACCGTCTGCCGTCGGTGACTGCAGCGACAACGGGCGTACAAACGTCCAGCTGCAATGTCTCCTCATCAATATCGATGACAATGTGGTCGGCTTTGGGCCAAAGATTAAGCGCTTTGGTGTGTCACTGTTGTGAGCGGAAATTGCCAGAGCCGGAAAATGTGTAAAACGATGATAATAACGAAGAAGACAATGATGACAACATCAATAATGAAGCCAATAATATACAAATAAACTAAACATGATCCATTTGCATTTTTTAGCTAACACACAGCAGAAGATCATCATTCATTCATTTTAGCAAACCCCCCAACAGTAGAGTAAAGAAAGAATGTAATACAAAAATTAAAACAAATTTTAGTCAAACCTATAAAGGAACCATTTAAAGCCTTTGAAGGATGAAAAGTATAAAGAAAAAAAAAATTATGAAATGTTTTTAGTAAATCAAACACAATCCATTACAAATTCAAAACAATCCTATAATGTATGTTGTAAATAAGTTTTATTATTAATTGTAGTCAATGTGGTATTAAAAAAATAATAATAATTAAAATAACTAAACTAAATAATCCTAGATATTATGGAAATTAACACATTTTTTACACACATCACTTTTATAATTTAAAAATTCCCAAAATTTAGTTATTTTTTTTATTGTAGTTTGAATTTTTATTTGTTTATAAACTTATAATTTGTGCAATTTATTTAGATTAATTTTAGTTTTAACTTATATACGTAAGAATGTAATAAGAAGACCAGTCCTTTTTATTTAGTTTTAATTTCAGTTTATTAATTTTTTTATTAATTTAATTAATAAACCTTATTGCATTTTTGTGTGTAAGTTAAATTTAATAATATTTAAACAAAAAAAAAGAAATTATATATATTGCAACTGATATCAAATCTTAACGATATTAAGAATAAACTTGAAAAGTCCTACAAACCAGTAAGAATTTTGTGTGATTTATTTTTTGGGTTTTTATTGAAGTTTTTTTTATGGAAAATGTGGAAAGGTTTTTTTTTTAAATCTATTTAAATATTGAATTTCAGCTTTGAAGTGATTCTCGCCCTGTATATTATTTCATTTTATTAAAATTTTCCTATAAAATTCGGCTCAACCATACAAGTTTATAATTAGATTGCTCTATATCAGTTAAAAAACAAGCGCACAAATTGGATTTTAGAAATATGAATAATTTTTTTTTAATAAACTTTTGTTTTATAATTTATTTTGTCTATTTATTATTTTCTTGAAAAGTGTTGAAAACAAATCATTGTTACACATTTTATACGGCAAACTACTACTGGCTTTTCCGGTGACAACTTGAAAAACCCGTAAAACGAAATTTTAATTAACATTTAAATAAAATTATTAAAAATTTACTAATATTAAATTAAAAAAATATATAAATGAAAATTTTTACCAAGCTGGAACTTGGTTGCTGTAAAACCTAAATACCACCTTAAAAAAGAAAATAATTTTTGTCTCTTTAATATTAAATAAAAGGTGTTTAAATATATATATATATATAAAAATAATAAAAGTTATTAAAACGTATGTGCAAATCTAATTAATTATTAAACAAATTATTAACAGAAAATAAAACATTAAATGTCTTTATTAGATGTAAAAGTAGTTAGAACATAAAAAACTTTTCGTTTAAAAACACACAAAAAAAAAATAAGACGATTTAAAGTTAGAAATCTTAAAAATATAAATAAATTACCATTAACTACAAAAAAAAAAACTAGAAATAATTACTAAATAACAAAGTTAAACCCTAAAATTTTAGAAAACTATTTTTTTGGTTAAAAAAAAATATTTATTTTTTCTGGTTTAAACTAAAACTAAAAGACTTAAAGCTTGAATTTATACATATATTACCAAAAAAAGAGAGATAAAACAAAAAATCCCTTAAATAAAAAAATTAATATTAAATTCTAAATAGAGTTGTATTTTAAATTTCAAAACATTTCCAATTTCCTAAGGTTTTTTTTAAAAAGTTTAATATTTTCTAACTAATTTACTCTACCAAAAAAAATGCAATTCTATTAATGATACTAGCGTCAGTCAATTACATCACTTCCCCATTTTTTAAAAGACATAGACCTAAAACTTCATTTGTAATTAAAAATTTAATTAAAAATTTAAATATAAGTGAGAAAGAAAATTACAAAATAAATTTACCCACAATATAACACTGAGAATTGATATTATACCTACTTAAACGTATTAAAATAAAAAGAAAACTTTTAGAAAGAGCAAAAATTACTAAAATAGTTAAAACAATAATAACTAATTAACTAAAATAAAACAAAAGCACTTAAATCTACACCCAAACATTTACATAAATAAAAAACATTAAAAAACATTATTAATAGAATTCAAATTGAATTTGACTATTAATAAACTAAAACTAAGTAAATACTAGAAAGAGTACGAATTACTACCTAAAACTACCTACCTTAGTAAAAATTTAACAAAAAAGCGCAAATAATTAACAAACCATTTAATAACTACATCTTTGCCCCTAAACACCCTAAAACGCTCGAACTCTCTTTCTAACGGTGTATGTCTCTCTCTATCACTAATACACACCCACACTCATTACTTATATACAAAAATACATAATATACAAATTATATACATAGTTAGTTATATTACCTGTATGTTTGTTATTTCTAAATAAAACAACAACAAAAAATTATTAATAATACTATATATATATATATAAAAAACGTATTTAAATATATACATATTTACTGTATATTTAATCATGTAGTAGGTACAATTATGGTAAATAAATAAAAATCCTAAAATATGGACCAAAAAAGTATATTTACCCTAGTGGTGGGCTAAGAACAAATATAAAATACAAAACATTTTAATAAAGCCTTAAATTTATGGATAGTCCAAGTAAAGAGAGAACAAAGAAGGCAATCTCAATTGAAATGATAATTACTAAAACTCGCTCTCTCACGAAAGAGCCAGAAAACAGTCCTTTTTTAATAAGTCTAAGGGGTTAGATTCTGAAGACTAAAATGCAAGTGTTGGAAGACAAGCAAGAGAAAAATAAAATTGTCTATTTAATGAGTGGGAATTGGTTTATTTCGTAGACTTAAGAAGAGAGTAAAAAATATGCTCTCTAAGTTTATAATCCATTGCCTATCTCTGATGAAAAATATCTTTCTTTAAACGAGTGTGATATAAGGCAGCAAACGGCAAAGAGCGCCAAATTAGCTCGCTTATCCCACGTAAGTGTGCGAGCTAACGAACAACAGAACTCTTTGCCTATTTCTATCGATTCTCACATTGACTGCAGAACCTCTTTTTCTTTACGTTCAAAATATATAGAGCAGCCATCGGCAGAATTTGATATCATATATACATAACAGAAGCTTATTCTTCTTATATTTCAAAGCCCTATTCTTGAAGATCTCCCAACAATTTTTATAAGATTGTTGTTGAAATGCGAAAATGTTGAACTGTTTTGTTCCAGACTTTTAAAGAGAATATGCATGAATAGTGTGAATGTGTGATGAAATGTGATTCATTCTCTTGCTCTACAAATGAGCTCTCTTATCTTACGTACGTGTGAAATCAAACGAACAAGAGAGCTCTTTGCCAGTATCAATTATTTAGGCCAGTGAGAAACGGAACATTACAAATATGTAAAGAAGCCATCGGCAAAACAGCAACAGAGGTTTATCGTGATTCCAGTACCAAATTCTTGAAGACCTCCCAAAACTGTTTATAGGATCGGCAAGGTTGGACTCATTTATTTATGTCTTTTAAAGAGAGTATGACTGAATAGTCGCCAACACCTTTCGCTAGTTTTCGGTATGTAATTGTGATCTACATTGAGTATAATTCATGATCATCAGTTATATATGTATTTGATATTTACGATTATCAAACACTGATCATTAGATTGTCAAACACTGATCATTAGAAAGTTCACAAAAAACCAAGTTTCTTTATAAAACCATTTAGATGTCACTCTCATGAGGATCAATCTGCAACACGATAATAAGAACTCTCGCATATGGCCCGTATAAAGTATGAACTTTTTAGAAATAAATTTCTGCACAGAAATCTTGTTTCTTCGAGAATACATTTAACATTACGAACATTCGCTCAAGGAATAGGGAATGTCCAAAAGTCTCAATCGTAATAATGTTGGTCTCACTGGACCGATAATCGGTGATCTTACAAACTACATAAATATTTCTCTCATAAAGGCAACGATATTGAGTTCAAGAGATAACAATTTTGTATAGTTGACGATCATTAGACACTCTGCATTCGATCAAGGAATAGCGGATGTCGAATAGTCTTAATCGTTATAATGTAAGAGCAGTTTTGCGTACTCTTCCGTTGGTCTTACTGGATCAATGATCGTTGAACTTACAAACTAAATATTTCTCATATAAATGCAAAGATATTGAGTTAAAAACGTTAGCAAATTTGTGTAATTGACGATCATATGATGATCTGCAATTTTAAAGAACTTTTTTGGGATATGATTATCAATGGCAGATTAAGCGATAGAGCTGAGGAATCATTTATATATAATCTAATCGATTAGGTTTTATACGTTTTTAATTACATTTTATGCTGTCTTTTAACGCTTACATTGTGTTTACATTAATCTACCCCTTAAGCTTAAAACTTACACCCATATATAAAAATTTCTCTGTCTTCCTGCTCCTAAATTAGATTGAACTGCTTTCTTGAAATAATATTTAAAAAAAAAAACAAACAAATCTAATAATAAAATTCTTTTCAGGTACAATTTACAGACAACTCTAGTTTAAAATAAATGTAAAAAAATGCACTTTAATTTTGGAAACAAATTTTTTTAATTATGATTATTGTCTGATGTTAGAAAAAAAACACACACAAACTATAAAAAAGTATTTGAATGTATAAAGAAAAACCAAAGGTTTCTGTTTTTTAGTTACAACAATTTATAACAAATACAACAACAACAAACAAACTTTAACTATCTATGGAACTATGCTAAACCTAAATTTATTTTATAATATTTACTACCCTCCAGTCAAACAAAATGTAACTACCAAAAGCCTTTATTTATTTACACAAGACTTAAAAAAAAAATAAAACAATTTTAAAACTATACAATAAAAAAATGGATATAAAAAATAAATTAATAAAATATTAAAAAAAAATTAACGATTATTAAAAGAAAAAAAGTATTGTAAAGTAATAGTAACAATAAACATTTTAACAAAACAAAAAAAAAACATACTTTACTTAATTAAAATTATATAAAAATAAATAATTATTTCAACATACATATGAAACAAAGAAATTTAAGTGTCTAGTATTAAATCATATTCAAATAAATAAATTATATTAAAAATTAACATTATCCACAAACGAAACAAAAAAAAATCATACTACCAAACATGACTAGAGAAAAGGATTTGGAAAATTTCAACAGGAAGAGGTAAATAAATAAAGAAAATGTGTGGCATATTTATAAAATATGTGGCATATTTATAAAATATGCTACTGTTAGTTATCAGGAGCAACATTAAAAGAGAAATTATAAATATTGAGAACAACCATAGAATTTTTTGTAAAAGCATATAAAATATGCTTTTAATTAAACAAAGAGAACAAGAGAAAATTAAAGCTCTTAAAAGTGTTAGTAGTTCATAAAATTTAGCAAAAATTAAAAAAATTGTTGTTGTCATAAAAAAACTTAAACAACTTTCTTATAAAAAATGGAATTTATTGGAAAAAAAATCATGCATTGAAAGTTAATTTAAATTTATAATTTCTTTAAAAAAACAGCATTTAATTTGTTATTAAAATTATTAAAATAAATTAAAACCAACATTTAAAACAATAAAAAATATACTGCATGTAATACAATAACTAATTCTTATTAATTGATAAAAGTTTGATGGCTTGATTTTGGATCGATCGCACCAAAGACAAATGAAAATTATTAAAAAATAACAAATTCTCTTAAAAAAAAAAACTTTAAATAAATAGTGTGACAAATAATTTATTTAAACAGATCATGTCAAACTGAAAACCACAAATCTTTAAAAAAAAATTACAAGAAACTAAAATGATCATTAAATTAAAAACAAAACAAAAAAAAAACTTTAACAAAAAAGTATAAAATCAATCACTTTAATAAAAATCATTATGAAAATCTAAAATTCGCAATTGTTTTATTTTCAACAATTACAGCAAAAGATCACTCTATAAGTCATTATCAATAAAGATCGTTGTGTTTTCTCATTGTAGATCATTTAATTGATCTACATTACATCACTGCAGACATCGTACACAAAAAATCCAATGAATGAGTATAAAAATTTATATTTACATTTAAATATTTTTTTTGTTTTAAAGTATTTAAAAAGAAAAATGCCACTTTAATTGAATTTCATATAAAAAAAAAAAGATTTTTGTCACTTTATGACCCTAAAAGAGAGCATCTTTTTAAATATAAATGATAAGATATTTCTAAAAAACAAAACAACCAACAATAGGGTTGCCAACTTGCTCAAAACGAGAAGTAATTCGGGACACGTAAATAACATAACGGTTTTTGAAATATAACTTCCCTGTTATTAGCATAAACACCTACACCTGTGCATTATACTTCTCTCTCAATCGCTCCCTTTCTTTCTTACTACCGCTGCTTACACTTTTGATCGTTAGTAAATTCCCTATGGTATAAAACTGGTTTAGAAAAGACAACAACAACTATAAAGATCTTACTAAATATGTACAGTATAGTAGTTGAAATAAAAAAATAAATGTTGGGCAATGACGAATTTTAAATACCCTACACAAACAATAACATCGGTATTTTATAATTCAAGTTGATCCCACATGTGCGGACATCCGATCAGTGGTAATTACTCTATACTCCCTATAAGCGGAATAGGCTTTGATTTTTATAGGTTCGCAGACTAAATAATCTGCTTGGAATAAATGCAGATTATTTATGTCTTTAGTCTCGATAATACTTTTACTGTAATATCAACATCAATTTGTCTGTAGTGCTGACTATAGTCTATTTATAATCTCGGCTATATCCTCTAGACAAAGCTGTAAACAGATTATAAATAGACGAGGCTATTAGCAAGCTATAGTAGGGAATATAGACAGATTTCTCTCAGGACTAGAGAAATACTAATCAATACTTTAGAAAGACTATATAGTCATTCTAGTCCCGAGTGAAATCTGTCTATAGCCCCAACTATAGTTTTCTAATATCATCGTTTACTAATAACCTGTCTACAGCTCAGTCTATAGTTTCTACTATATACTTTATGGTCACGTCCATAGTCTGCCTTTATTCTCACCTATACTCAGGACTAGAGTAATACTAATCAATACTTTAGAAAGACAATATAGTCATTCTAGTCCCGAGTGAAATCTGTCTATAGTCCCAACTATAGTTTGCTAATAGCATCGTTTACTAATAACCTGTCTAGAGCTCAGTCTATAGTTTCTACTATATACTTTATGGTCACGTCCATAGTCTGCCTTTATTCTCATAGATAAACTAAATTTACCGCCTTAATTCAAATAGCAGCTACATACACACAAACATTAAATGAGATCAACATTAAATTATTTTCAGTAATCACTTGAAGTCGGAATGACAGTGTGAGAAGACTGAACTTGATTTTAGTTTGAGTAAAACATTTGCCGCATTAACAACGTCTCTTGTCTGGTAAACAAAATAAACGTGAACGTCATTACTTGTCTCTATGAATTATTAAAATAAAAGAAACGAAAAAAAAAAACATTAAAAAATGTTATTGAAGTCTTCAAAATTAACAACCTTAGTGTTGTTGGTGGTTTTATGTGTGATTCAGTGCGAAATTTCAGGTAAGTTTCACAATAACTTTGGAACATTCCCAAAAAAATAACAAACAAAACAGCTGAAATAATATACTTATAATAAAATATATAAAATACATAATTACCCCTGCTTAATAAATGACCCTAATTCTTATCATTTATATTCATATTCTATATTCTAAGAAATGTTTATTTTTCTATTAAAAAAACACAAATTATTGAAAATTTTATTATCTACAGCTTCTTATAAAACTGAAGTAGAAATAACACCAGCACCTCCCGAGGAGCCTACTACCAAAAGATCTTGGTTTAAAAAATGGTTTGGAGGTTCTTCTCAAACCACTGTAGATCCCCTATTAGAAGTTACCACCGCCAAACCAACACAAAATGCTAATGTACCCCAGCCCTCTAGTAACAATCAAAAGCCTCCACCATTAAATATACCCACTGTGTCCGCCGGCAGTAATAAGCCTCCACCATTAGTTATATCTAATGCTCCCCTAGTGCCTTTGGGTCCTCGTCCTGATACGCCCTCTTCCTCGCCTTTTGGTGCCGGTCCTCCTCAGTGGCCTCAGGCTAATAATAATGCTAATAACGCTGCTAGCTCCACCACACATAATACACCTTTCGGTGCCGGACAGCCTAATCCACCACAATGGCCACAACCACATCCTGTAGGTGGTGTTTTGTCTACCACTGTGAAACCTCCTGTGCAGCAATACTTTAATAATATGCCCAATAATCAAAATGGACCTGGTGGTCAACCCAATTTACCCAGACCTGGTGCACAACCTAATATGCCTCCCGGATTTGCTCCTTATCATCCACCCAAGTCTCAGCCCTCCGGTTTGGATTTAAGTTATGGTGGTGGATTTAATGCTCGTCCTCAACAGGGAGGAAAACCCGGCTCTGGTTTAGCTCCCATGACAACACCCGCCCCGACCTCCACTTCCACGTCAACTTCTACAAGTTCTACTACCACAACTACTACCACTACACCCCGCCCTCAACAATTGGATTTCGATTTACGTGGTGGTTTTGATTCGAAAAAGCCTGCTTCTCCTCAACCCAGCAACAAAGACCAGTTTCCTTCTTTGCCAGCTCCACGCAGACCTTCCGTAAAAGAAGATTTTCCCGCCTTGCCTGTACCTAAATCCCCCACTCCCACACCCTCTTCCCCCTTGAATCCTTCATCACCTTCAGCCTGGAATAAGCCATTGCCCACACCAGCTAATGTACCCAGCAGCTCTGTAACTACAACCG
Source organism: Lucilia sericata (assembly GCF_015586225.1). Lineage (NCBI taxonomy): Eukaryota > Metazoa > Arthropoda > Insecta > Diptera > Calliphoridae > Lucilia > Lucilia sericata. The sequence continues at coordinate 968,204 of NW_023994047.1, forward strand.
TACGCTCACCCACTCCCAAGTCTCCTGTGGCTGGCTCTGGTGGTTCCACTGGTGGTGTATCGTTTGTTCCCCATACCGGCACCACTACCACCGTACGTCCTGGTTTTGAAAATCAAGGCAATAATTTGGCTTCTGATGATGAAATTCGTTCCCTAACTGAAACCCTCTACACTAAGGAAGTCAACAGCCAATTGAACTTGGTTACTGTTAACGCTCAAGGCAAGACAAGATCCATTGATAGCACCGATGAGGCACCACAACCGTAAGTTGGATTTAATTAAGAAGGTCGGAATTCAGTATACAATTTTCATTTTTCTTTCCAAAGACTTTTAGATGTTGACCCTAAAGCTTTAGATTCACCCACTATTGCCAAAATGCGTTTATTATTCAATAACTATGAAGAGGATACTTTGGTGAATGAGCATGTTACCCCCATAGAACGTAAAGAGGAAAATGATTTTGTTGATGCTGTCATGGCCACCAATGTCATGAGACAAGCCATGTTGTTCCTGCAGCAAAAGGGTAAGAATGTAGAATGTTTACTAAAATACATTTTTAACCACTGTTTATTTTTTTAAAGGTATTGTTTCTCCCGATCCCAAGACCCACCGTGATTTGGTTAAAGAATTATGGTTTACTCAATATTCCCGTGGTAGCGGTAAAATTGGTAGCTCCGGTTTTGAACATGTTTTTGTTAATGAAGTCAAGAACGGCACTATTATTGGTCTACACAACTGGGTGTATTTCCATGATGAGGAAAAGGCGGGTCACTTAGATTACAAGGGTTATCTTAACCAATTGGATTTGGGAACGGTAAGCAATCGAATATTTTTATTTTAATATGTTATGACTTATGAGCTGTTTACTCTTTGCAGAAAGGCAAAGTCATGAAGGTACGCTTTACCCATAATGGTTTAAATAAACCAGTCAATACTTTGTTTATTGGCACCTCACCCGAATTGGAATTGGCTTTGTATACGGTGTGCTTTAAGTTGAGACCTGATCGCACTTGCCCCGTTTCTTTGGGTAATAATAAATTTGGTGTTGTAACCTATTCGTGGCGTTATCGTGGCAAGAGTTTAATAGGCAGTGCCTATCCCGAAATTTAAGTTGTTGTAAAACGAAATGTTTTTTTGTATAAAGTGACATTTTTATATTAAAAGAAAAAGTTTAATAAAAATTAAATTAAATTAGTTTAGATTTAACTAAGAGAAATACAACCTTGTTTTGAAAATAAACTATAAGGTGTAAAACTTGGCTATAGGCAAACATTTTTGGTCTGGCAACATTGAACTAGTTACTATACTGCTGTATTAAGCAGGGACATCAACTACAAGAAGAAGTGTGTTAAAGTGGGGAGGTTAAAGTTAGGGAATTTTATTTTTGTTTATTATAAGATGTCAAGGTGTAACTATACAAGGTGAAATCTGTGGCGAATTGTATTATGATAGATAACAAAACTCACCACAAATTTGGTAAATTTGGGAAACGTTTTATTTACCTCACACGATAATATGTCAAAATTATTGGAAATCATAGCATTTTAACAAAAAAATGAATATGTTCCTTTAGTATTTCTGCAAAGTGGTAAGTTTCTTTGTCAACACAAAAACAGCGTTGCCACACCTCAACTTTATGGAAGTGATTAAACAAAGAAAAACGCCTATTACGGTAAAAACAATATGGCTGCACCATTTTTAAGTGAATTCGCCGGTTTAGTGTTGCATTAACTACTTCGCTTATTACTAAATCAGTATCACAGCAACTGTCGCCGCGGACGCACGAATAACGGGAAACGAATAAACTGCGCAAAATTTATAACGAAAACAAACAAATTGTATTTGAAAAAACAATAAATATTTTAAAAAATTGTTATTAAACTTAACATATAAATTAAAACTATAAAATTATTTAAAAAATTGCTTTAAAATATTAAGTTAAAACCACAAAAAATCTGCTCAAAGAGTGGGTGTAATTGAAGAAAAAAAACAAGCTGTTTTTACGGCAAATTTAAGTGAAAAAAGTGAGTAAATAACAAAAAAAGAACAAAAACAATAAAGTGATGGTAAATTTTGTGAAAAATCTTTGTTTGTATAGGTGTATCTCTGAGTAATGATGGTGTTTTTTTCTTGTGGGGTTCATTTGAGCGTTTGTTAGTAGTAGAATTGGTATTATTGTAATGTTTTCATTTAGAGTCTACAACAACAACTAAAATATACCTTTTAGTGTATAGAATATAAAAAACAAGAAGAAGCAGACAATAAAGGAATCAAACACAAAAGAAAACATGAATTTAAAAGTCGGATAAAATCAAAGAAATTACAAAGCAAGCAAGCTTAATTAAAATAATAATAAAAAACTATTAAACATTAAAAATTTCACAACCGGATGATGATTCTTATTTAATCAAGCCGACAGGATTTGAAAAAATATATAAAACTTTCAACTTTAATTGTTTAATTGCATGGGAAAGTTTAGAGGGGAGTTTGGTTTGGCAAAAAAAAAGTGTTGCCAATTTTAAGTAGAATTTAAAATTACACTAAGATTTAAGATTTAAAAATCTTGTTTCTTTTGAAGCATAATTTGGATTTTTTTTCGCAAATATGCCCAAATCAAAATTTTTGTCTTTTATTTTTAAATTTGTAATTTGATTACCGTATTTGGTTTTTGCTGCTTTAATTATTACCAACACAGGTCATCATACTTATTTTTTTATTTATGGTTTTGTTAACCAAAAGTTTCATATTACACAGTTTTTTATACACTTAGCTTAAAACAAATAAAGGTGTAAATAATTTATTTTTAATTTTTTTTTTTCGTTTGTTTAAGCTCACCTATCAAATTTCATATAATTTATGTTTTTTTTTTACCAGAATTGCAGTTTGCATTGAGTAATCGTCTCTTTCTAAATATAACCCTGTCCATAAATTGTTTTTTATATTTTTTGTTGTCATTGCTATTTCTGTATTTGTTGTTGTCATTCTTATTACACCATAATAACAAACACTCATTATAAAAAACTAGTTTGAAATTCAATTTATTGATATTAAAATATTTTTTTTTTTTTTTTGAAATGAACAATGGAGGTTTTTATTTTACTTCAAGATTGTTGAATTAATATTATTGGTTATGGGTAAAAAGTTAATTCGCAAAGTAATTAATTTGTAAAAGATTTCATAATTTAAAAATTCTTTAGAACGCAAGGACTTAAATTCCTATATGAGATGATTTTTTTCTTTGTTTAATAATTATAATGTAAATTTATATTTAAAACCGCATTATTAAATTTAATTGCCTATGTAAAAATACAAAACCAAACCCTTTATAGAGAATATTTAAACCACAGGTCTCAGCCTAATGAACTCAAACTAGCCTAGCAGAACGTGAATAGTTTTTCGTACTGAAGTATCAGATCATTTCCTAATTTATGCTTATTTTAAGTTTGAAAACTGTATTAACAGATTAAAAAGGGACTATGTTCCTTTGAACTTCCAACAAATTTCAGAAAGAGTCTTAATTTTTTGAAATATTTGTAAGACCGATAAGAGAGATTACGTTTTGAATTTATAACGAATTAGAATCAGAGCCTTCAATTTTAAAGATACTTGAAGATACAGATATTATTTGGCTTTTTGTTTGATTGAGATGGCCATAAAGCACTGTGACCTGTGTTAAGGTCCTTTGTGTTCTCGTATGAATCTTAATGTCAGTGAGAGATTGAATATTTCATTAAGCGATAAAAATGCGCCTCCCAGAATACTCCCTCTAAAAGGCCATAGTAGATGACAGTCACAAAATACATGTTCGGAGGTTTCATCCTGCAGTTGATAAAATCTACATAACCTCGTCACATTGTTACCAAGAATGGCATCTAAGTCCACAGTGTCTGGTATAAAATCCCGTTAGTAATCTTAGGTCACTCTTGCTAAGCGACAATATCTTTTGGAATTTACCCTTTGTTAGCGTTTTGCCTGTCTGAGTCCTGATATTGACCAGTGGCGGAGAAATTTGGATTTAACATAAGTATCGCATTTTTCCCTAATGTATCCTTTGAATATAGCAAAAAATGGTTGCGGCCCAATAAAAGGGCCCCATGCGTCCCTATTTGCCAGACAATCTGCTCTTTTATTGTCAGACCATCAGGTCTGACTATACTACTATACTACAACTCTCCAGAGATCCGGAACGATATCTGAATTGTTCACATTGGTTATATGATCTCATTACTCTTATGATTAAATGTCTCATACTCTTATGATTAAATGTTATATTAATACTCAGAAACTTATTAGAGAGACGACGTGACGCCGTACTACCGACAAGAACTGTAATGATCTCTCATATATTTACTTCTTCGCACCTGTCAGATCTTCAATATATGAATTTGACAAACTGCCCCTTAATGCGAATGGAAAGTGGGACCTTTAATTGTAAAAACCGGAGACTGGACAGCAGTTCTACAGAGATACAGAAATAAAGTCTTTATTATATATGTATACGATCTCATACTTGGAAGATCATAAATCTCCTAATTTATATCAATTGGCCTATGAATTAAACACATTATTATTGCAAAGTCAATTTTAAAATATCTAGATTAAATTAAGGCAAGATTCAATCAATATAACAAATCATAATTTGGTATCAAACTTTGTTTAAACTTAATTAACTTACATTACAAAACCACTAAATTACTCTTTCTTTTATTTTACAGTAATTACTAAACTTTTAAAAACTTGGCAATCCTGAAATACTACAAATTCGCCTTGAACACACACACAAACATTTGTATCCTTCGTTTAACGGGATAACAAGTAATTGCTACTAAACTCAACAGCCAGAAGAGAGATACAACACAATGATTGTCAAAAAAGTATGGTGAATTACACAATGTCTTATCATTTGCTGGCTCGCTCTTTTTGCACTCTCTCTCGCTCTCGTTCTTGCTCTCAACAACCATCACTGCAATGTCGTCTATTACAGTTTGAGTGAAATGTAAGCAAAACGCACGTATACGCGAAGGAAAGAACATCGTGCACGGTTAAACGCGAGTGTAGTTTTGGAAGGAAAATAAAAAAAGGAAACACAAATTCAAATAAAAAATATTGCAAAAGAAAATATTAATCAAAAGTGGAAAAATAATAGAATAAAAAAAATCGATAAAATGCAATTAAATTATCATACAATATATAAAGTAAATAATATTTATATATAAATTAAATGATTGAAAATTACAAATAGAAAAAATATTAAACGAAATAGTGCGTGTAAAAGAGTTTTGTGTGTCTGTGTGTGAATTTTTTTAAATAGTTGTAAATGTGTGTATGTAGATAATGGTATGTATGCCTGTATGACGGTCGGTCGGTTGTTTGCTCGAGCTACGAGCTTAACAATAATGTATGTTGGTTGTATAAGTACATATTTTTGGGTGTGAAAACGAAAGTGAAAATCTAGCACAGCAGCTACGAGGACCAAAAACAACGAGGACGAAAAAGTAAAGAAGACAAACAGGCAGGCAACTACTGCTGTTAGTTAGGCAGGCAGGGTGAAGGGAATACTTACTAATAGTATTTAAACGTTATAGTTATACCCTGAACTGATCTTTTTTTGTGTAGCATTCTTCATACCCATAACAAAATCTTCAACATCATCATCATCACCAACATCATTTTGTTTTTCATCATCATCCTCCTTCATCATCATCATCAAAAATCTCATACTCATCTCTAGGGTGGATTAAATGTTACATAAAAACAAGGTGTAAATAAAGTGTATAAGACTGAGTGTGTCGTCTCTATGTGTAGTAATAACAACAACAAGAACAGCAACATTTAAAAGAAATTAAAACAAATACAACAACAAAAAGTGCATTTTTTTGTAACGAAAACAAAAGTGAAATATTAAACAAATAAAAAATAATTATATACTACAACAAAAGCTGTAAAGTAAAACGCAAATAATTTTATAAAAATAAAACAAAAACATTTTGTCAGTCAATTAATATTTAATAAACACAAAAAAGTGTGTATACAACAACAACAAATTAAAGATAAAATAAAACTGAGAGATACAAAGACACACATGAAAAGGGAAAATAGAAGAGAATATAAAAAAAATATATAAAAATAAAATCAATTCTTAAAGGACATGACTGACTGGCTGGCAGGCTGGTAGCCTGGCTTTGTATGAGTGTATGTTAAGCTCTTTAGAAGTTCATGTGTATGTATGTGTATGCATGTGTATGTGACGTCAAAAGTCGTAATCATTGTTGTTATACATAGAGGAGATATTATTAAAGTTTTATATTGTTGATGTTGAGATTGTCTTTGCTGCTGCTGCTGTTTCTTCAAATGTTTCTTCACACCACCAACAACGACGCCAACAGCAGCAACACCACCACCTCCTACAACGTTGTGGCGTTTGTCAAACGCTCCCACATAATCTAAGCTTCTTCTATATTTACAGTTACAACTCTCCCTATAAACAACATAAAAAGAGTTTCGAAACAAATAAAAGATAAACGAGCGAAAAAAAGGAATAAAAAAGGAAAATGACAAGAACATAAAACTAAAGAAAACTTAAAACAAAAATAAAACAAGTGAGAGCAAGTGTGCGTGTATTAGAGTTTTTTTTCTGGTGAGTGAGTTTTATTTTAAATAGAAATACAAAAACTCACACACATACAACAACAACTACAAGTACTTTAGCCAAGTACTTCTTGAAACAGCAACCAACCAACCCCCCCCCCAAACAGGAATCATACTTAACCTCTTTGTTCACCTTGTTCCAAGCCAAATAGCAACAACAACAACATCAACTAGACACAAAAATTAAAAAAAGCTAAAAAGTAAAAGAAACACACAAAAAAAGTGTAATAATAAAAAAATAATAAAAATAATAGCGTAAAAAATATAAAAGAAAATATCATAATGGAGCAGCCCAGCATACTTGTTAGAATTTTACACTCGATACCGCATGTGAACTACACATTTCAACGGGTTAATGACACCTTCAATCCGGACAGCGATGTTTATCTAGAGGTGAGTGAATTGTTGTCATTTTTGTTTTTGCCTTAAATTAGGACAACTAATTAAGTTTATGTTTTTTTCTCGATATGATTGTGTCACTTGGCTCCTTTAGAGTTGTTTGTTTAAAATTAAAGCTGTTTAAGCAAAAAAAACTTTTTATCTGTTTATTTTTTTGCTGAAAAAACTGCATAGTGTCTGTTGTTTTTTGTCTGAGATTTTTTCTTGTCTCTTGTTTTTGCCATCTTTTTTTTCTTTCTGAAATTTAAAGCAATTGTCTACAATGTTGTTACTAGGGTGATCGATTATTCGACATTTTCCAAAAACCGGTTTTCGAATAGTTCGAATAGTTGACATTTCAAAAAAACCGGTTGATATTTTTCAAATTCAGAAAAAACCGGTTAACCGGTTTTTCATAATAAATAAAAAAATATATGTTAATTTGAAGAAATTAATGTTTATGATTAAATTTGATTAATAAAACATGGCCCGAAATGATTTTTAACAGTTTAACAGATTATAACTTTAGATCTAGTCGTCTGATTTACATTATTTCTTTAATATAAAAAAAAATTAGGAAAAAAAGTGGACACTTCTGTTAAACATAAGGTACTATGTAATCCTAGCTTATTCTAAAGCCCTTTTAGGAAATTTTCATAGGCATTCCAACACTTCCATAATATTTCAGCGGTAAATTAATTATTGTAATTGGAATATAATCTTAAGATTAATAAAATTTTATTAAACAGTTATCAATTTTACAAATAAATTTTTTTAATTAATTAGGAAAATCAAAAAAGTTTAACCAATGGTGCTTTAGAAAAATATATCCTAGTTCCTGGACTCGAATATTTTTAAACGGGCTGTATTATTTACTTCAAAATTTCATTTAAATAATCTTTGAATACAAAGCAAATAAAAGTATTCGAAACCGGTTTTTAAAAAGTGAAAAAACCGGGTTATTCGATATTCGAAAAATCAACATTTAGAAAAAACCGACACTGGTAAAGCAGAAAAAACCGGTTTTAAAACCGGTTGAAAAATCGAGTCGATCACCCTAGTTGTTACGTTTTTCTTTTGCTGTTGTGATAAGAATTTTCAAAGTTTTGCACAAAAGTAGAAGAAAATAAAGTTTTATGTATCAACATTCAAGTGTTTGCATTCACATGCCCACATCTTTTCTTTCTAACTTAACTAAACTGCTACAGCAAAATTTTTTTAACGAAATCGATAACCCAGCGAAGAATTGAATTAATAAAATAATTTTCAAATTTCTATGACAAAATTTAAAATTGTTCATTGTTGTATTTGTTGATCTTTGCCATAATCCTAAGATTTGCATATTCGACAATTCGGATATATCGCCGAATTCGGGTCTCTGCCAAGGCAGGACAATTACAGAGAAGCATTTTTACAACTCCTACTGATATCATAGAACGGAAGACCAATGCGTCTAGCATGGTTTAAAATTTACAGATACCAGTAACAATCGATACCTGCTTACCTACTTGTGGTCTTTGGAGTCCAAGGAGATGTTTAGACCTGCATGGAAATATATGTGGCCAAAGCGCTCTAGCTAATGAGCACGTGTGTTCACGCAACCATCGGTTACGAGCAATAGAGGAGCAGTTTTCAATAATGTCCTACAGAAATCATAGATCGGAAGATCAATACGTCTAGAATGGTTTACACTCCCCAATGACAATCGATACCTGCTTACCTAGTTGTGGTCTTTGGAGTCCAAGGAGATGTTTAGACCTGCATGGAAATATATGTGGCCAAAGCCCTCTACCTAATGAGCACGTGTGTTCACGCAACCATCGGTCATGAGCAATAGAGGAGCTGTTTTCAATAATTTGCCTCTTTATTACAAGAAGTGGAAAACCGCAGAACTGATCTATACCCAGTCCGCTAAGAGTGGTGCCAGCTATTGCAAAGGTGTCAGCAATATTTTTGTCATACGAACTCCCGTATCCCTTGACCCAAATTAGGGTCAATGTCTCGAATGTCTCTCGTTGAGAGACGTCCGGCATTCTAGATGTGGAAAACACACCAATTAGAGATTTAATAGCAGCTTGACTATCGGTATAAATTATGATATCCCTGTTAGATCCGATCGCTGTTATTTCACCTTGAAGGATTCTGTAGTCATCATTGAGTCAGATAGGACAAGATCAATAATCAGTTGCGAAACAATTTCGTTCACTGATCGACGTGTTAATCACTTAATAAATTATGACAGGGAGTGTATGCATTTCGACTTTCGCTATTCGAGTCATGAAATATGCAAAACTGTCTCGAGATTTAGTTCTCAGCTGATCCTTGTGATTAAATCAATTTCAGCCTGAGTAACAGTGCAGCCATTAGACAATCTAATGGAAATCAAGAGAAACAATCTGTAACAATTTCGAAGCCGTAATTGTGGACTGAGATCCCTGTTCCGCAAGGCCTTGTTTTAATCCTAGTTTTTTCTCTTTGCTTTGCTGTTGTGAATGAATAATTTTGAAGAAAATTTTCCCATTTGATTTTGATAAATTAAACAATTTTTTGGTTTAAACTAATTTCTTAAAATATTCTTATCTGGTTAACATAAACAATAATGACCCGTTATTCAACTAAAAAAATAAATATTACTCTAACAGTTTTTGTTGACAATTTGATAAAACTTTTCCAAGTATGTAGAAAAGAAGATACAATAACTTTTGCAACAAATAACAAACAAATAGTTTTAAAAAAATATTTTCTAAATAAAAACTCATGTTTACATTTCACAAAAAACGAGTTGATAAAATTAAAAGAAGAAGAAATTAGATTTTAAAGTAAATATTTTATATAAGTGTTAAAAATTTAGCCTTGAATTTTTAACATAAGAGAAAATGTTTATTAATAATGCATACAGTTTTTAGAAATTAAACAGAGGTATATGTATTTGTTTTGACATTTACATTGCTGAGTTTAGGTTAAATATTTTCTTAAGCTATAACAACACTCAGTACCTGCTGTGATGATTTATGATTTATGCAGTATTTCAAAATTTAAGACGTTTACGCTTCAATGTGACAAATTCATTTGCATTTGTTTTTTTTTTCAGTTTTATTTTTATCTTTACACACTAAGACAGTAGTATAGTGGTTACATCCTATATATACATAGTAGTTGTAGTAGTATAAAACAGCTATAATGTAACAGTTATTATTCCTTATACAAAGCCACTGGATACAATTTTTCCGTCTCTAACAAACTAGTGACAAGTACAAACATATACATATGTAGGTACATATATCTTTTGCTGACTTTCTCTGTTTCAAGTGCCCCTCAGTGACTTCCTTTTGCCTATTTAGACATGTCCTCGCCGGCATAAAGGCAACAACAATAATAACTACAGTTGCAAATGTGTGTGTGTGTTTGGATAGTTGTATGCGTTGAAATGTACTATATCAGTATGACAATTGTTTGTCATTTTAAAAACAAGTCCTTGAATTGTGTTATAAATCACACCTCAATCATAAGTGTTACAACAAAAAACACTCAAGAAAAATGCAAATAATGTCATAACAGGTATCTTTACACACATAATTGTAGCAATATTTTTTTCTAGGTTAACATGTACTTTGTCACATTATCCTTAAATTACAAAAATGTAGCAAAATTTCTATTCTATTTAGATTTATAGCAAAACCTTTTTAGTTCAATTAAACTTAATAAAAGTTATTGTTATTAAACAATGTTTCTAAAAGAATTTTTTCTTTATTATTTGAGTCTGCAATTTCTTCAATTACTTAGGTCGTTAGTCATTTGTGGCATTCTTCTTTTTTTTTGTTATGCGCTCTTCAAGCACTCAATTAGCAACACCACACCATACCACGCCTATACTTACTCTTATGCCATATTTAAGTGCAGGCCTAGGTTTGCATTGCTGTTGTATTATGACGTAAAAGCCCATAAATGTAGCCGAAGTAGCGAAGTTTATTTTAATTCAGCAGCATTTAAGTGCAACAAACGAACAACAACAAAGCAAGTAAAAGCAAAATCATACATTTTTGTGTTTAACGAAAACGTCAGAGACATCCTTGCCATTGATTGTCCTAGTTTTTGCACTAAATTGCACGTCATTGGTTTGAATACTAAAAATAACAAAACTAACAACAACACCAGCAAAAACTCACAACAAAAATATATTTCAACATTTCCATTATTGCCGTTTTTAATAGTGTTTTTTTGTTATTGTTAATATTGTTGTAGTTGTTTTTATTATGTATGCTGGTAATCCTGCAAAAAAACCAAACTGAATGAACCTTGTTGTGTTTTTTTTTCGTTTTTCAACTCGTTTTCATTTCAAACCACTCACTCTCCCTCTCACTACGGCTTTAACTGTAACATCAACAAATTACTTAAATGTAGAAAACGTCATCAGTAGTTGTAGCTGTAATAGTAGTATGTAGTTGTACGAGTAGTTTTTAGAAGGATAAATTGAGAATCAAAAGAAAACAAGGAATAACAAAAAAAAAGTAGTACACATGTACATAAAACTGAAATATATACTCTACATTAAAATTTTTGTTGTTGACCAAACTGATGAGTGTTCACACAACAACAACAGCAACATCTACTGACAACAACAATATAAAATTGATGATAACTTTTCCATGATGATGATGATGATGACGAGGATAGTGATGTGTAATGAATACATATACAAATAGGAATTTACATATGCCGACAGTTCGTGGTGTCATTATGTACCTTTAGGGATACTTATTTGAGTAATTCATTTACTCTCTGCCAATACTTGTCATTTAAATTAAAGATTTGGTTTAAATATTAACTAAAAGGATACATTGACTCCTTAAAATACCGCAGGGTCTTAAAATTGTGAGTACGTCCATGTGTGTGTGTGTTAAAATGTTTTAGTAAGCCAAGGCTTTTAAAGTTATGTAGTCAATATTCAATAAACTACTTTTGATCTGTTAAAAATGACATACTGCTGCACCAAAAAGTTTACTTTCCACAGTGGTCGAACTTAATGATCTGGCATCATTAAATTAAAAAAACTTGATGCCTTAATTAGCCAATTTTTGTATAATTTAGGCATCACGCCCACTTCTCTGAACCTAATATATTGCGGTAAAAATAAGAATTTAAGAATAAAAGAGTGTTTTTTTCCGAGGAAAAAGTAACACCTACTATATATTCCGCCCATTTTTATTTCTATTACTGAAAATGTAGTAAAAACTGTTAAATACTGTTGAAAAAATATAAACATTTAAAAATATTCCTTAATAACTATTTTGTTTTGTAGCAAGTGCCACGCCCACTATTTTAATTATGCCCATTTTTATTAAAAATAAAGTAAAATGTAAAATGAAATTACTCGTTTACAATTTTATTACACTATTTATTGACTATATTAATTAAAAGAATTAATTTTAATAAAAGATTTTACGCCCACTATTCAGACCCCGCCCATTTTTATATATTTCGCCCATTTTTATTTCAATTGCTGAAAATGTAGTAAAAACTGTTAAATTCTGTTGAAAAAATTAAACATTTAGAAATATTTAGTTTTGTAGCAAGTGACACGCCCACTATTTTAATTAGGCCCATTTTTATTAAAAATAATTTAAAATGAAATTACTCATTTACAATTTTAAGACACGATTTATTCTAGATATTAATTAAAAGAATTCATTTTAATAAAATATTTTACGCCCACTATTCAGACCCCGCCCATTTTTATATATTTCGCCCATATGTATTTCTATTACTGAAAATGTAGTCAAAACGGTTAAATATTATTGAAAAATATAAGCATTTAGAAATATTCTTTAATAACTATTTAGTTTTGTAGACAATGCCACGCCCACTATTTTAATTCCGCCCATTTTTATTTACATTATTGAAAATGTTGTTAAAACGGTTAAATACTGTTGAAAAAATATAAGCATTTATTAATATTCCATAATAACTATTTAGTTTTGTAGCAAGTGTCACGCCCACTATATAAATACAAAATACACATAATTGTAATAATTTCAAAAATTTCTATATTTTCATTTTTATAGAAGTTGCAAAAAATAACTGATTATATGATCACATGGGTACCTATTCCATTTTTTAAGATCAAGGTGGAAAATTTTTATAATAAATTTCCATAGATTTTGAAGATTTTAAACTCTAATAAACCACTTTGTCCTTTAATAAAACCCATAAAAACTCTTTAAATTTAAATTCATATAGACTTCACCTAATTATTTACTCTACAGCCTGTTTTTTGACCTCAATTTTCTTAAAAAGATCATATGGGAATTAAAATGAAAAGTTGCAGTATAAAATTATTGAGAATAGTAGGTTGTAGTGTGCATAAACAGTTCCAGTTTAGCCTCAAATGAATGCCAACAAATTTGCAACTTATGTATTACACTTAAAGTAACAAATTTCTTTGTTGATTATGTTGACGTTGTTGCTAATGCTGTTCACTAGTTTTCTGTTCCTTCATTTTTGCATCTTCATCAACATATTTGCGGCTTTTTATATTTCTCCGCTACCATATGTCCTCTGGAGACTAACCAATACAAACCACCAACCATTACCCTCTCAGCGTTTTTACAACATCTCAATCATTATGATTTTGTGTACTAGAAAACTATAGATAGATAAATATACTATTTACGTATGTAAGTATGGTAGATATGGTTGTTATGTTGCATCTTTACTAGTTTTTTTTGTTTGTTTGTATGTATGTATATTGTAGATGGTTGACCTAGTTGCATGACCTGAATGTTTATATAAAATATGCGAAAATCTTTTCAATATGCCAGTTTTTTTTTTTTGTTTTTGCCTTCTTAACTATTATGTCAATTTACATAATTTGTACTAAGGGATTTACAAATAACTACAAATATGTTTTATATATGTACATTAATGTAGTTTTGTACGTTAAAAACATGATGTATATGTACATGCAACATATTCATAAATACATCAATACAATAATCGGATTTCATATAAATTAATTCATGGAAAATATTGCTGGCATTAGTTATTATTGTTTATTGAACGCAAAAAAATTGAACGCCTAGTTTCATTTTTGTACATATGTTTAGTTTAAAATGTTGTTACATTTATGCTGCAAAGACTTGTTCTTGCAACCTACATTTAATGATGCCACTTAATATACATTCATGTAAATAAAAAAAAGAAAGAGGCGTTACATCTACGCGAATGTTATTTGTAAAAGTTTATATCTTCGGATGCAATTAAATTAAACAAGTCGTCAAAATTTGAAAAAAAAAGTAAAAATCCCGAGAACAAATTATACTTTTCTAAAGGATTGAACTGTGCTGAATCCGAATCTGACCTCAAATGTTTTATACCATCTGAAAGTCTATTCTGCCAACTTTAAAAATAAACTTGATATGTTGTTATTGTGAAACCACTAAAATGGTCTGCCCTCTAGTTTCCGTTAATGTAGACGCCACGCCCACTATTTTGATGCCGCTTATTATTTTAATAACAACATATTGCGGTAAAAATCAAAAAGATAGTTGTAGTGCACATTATTTTAATATGACTCATTATTTTAAAGGATAAAATAGTTAATTTTTAAGTTAAACACCACACCCACTATATATTCCGCCCATTTTTATTTCGATTGCAGAAGAAGTAGGCAAGACATAAAAATACTGTTAAAAAATCTCTATTTAACAGTTAAATATTTCGAAATATTCCATAATAACTATTTAGTTTTGTAGCAAGTGTCACGCCCACTATATTAATTCCTCTCATTTTTATGAAAATTAAATTAAATAAAATTACTCGTTTACTATTTTGGGATACAATTTATTATAGATATTAATTAAAAGGATTCATTTTAATAAATGATCCCGCCCATTTTCATTAAGAATAAAGTAATAATGAATTATATATTCCGTCCATTTTTATTTCGATTGCAAAGGATGTAGTCAAAACGATGAAATACCTATTTAACAGTTAAACATTTCTAAATTTTCTATAATAACTATTTATTTTTGTAGAAAATGCCACGCCCACTATTTTAATTTATTTTAAAAATGAAATCACTCGTTTACAATTTTGAGACACGATTCAGTCTACAAATTAATTAAAAGGTTTAATTTTAATAGCAAATGCTACGCCCACTACTCAGATCCCGCCCATTTTTATTCAGAATAAACTAATAATTAATTATTTGATTTTTGCTCTGCTTTTTAATACATTAGTTAAATATTTATTGAAATAGTCCATAATAAAAGGTGCAACGCCCACTTTGTGACCCCGCCCATTTAAAGATAGATTACACACAATTGTAATAGTAAAATAATTACGAAAATTTTCATTGTTATATTAATGATCATACTGAAAACCATGAGTTTTCAAGCTGTAAGGGAAGATATCTCGAAGAAAAAAGAAGATATATCAGAGTAGTCTTAGCGCTATTATAATATGTCATAAAAGGCCAAAAATGGACATGATATCTCGAATCCCAGATCTGTTGGAGAAATTTTGAGGCCAGATACGGATTCAGCGGATACTTTGGCCTCGGGATTCAAAATTTGTTGACATGTGTATATTAATATATGGAGAAATAAAATTAAATAAAAAATTTTCTTAATATAAAAATTCGTTTAAAAATAGATTCTCTTTCTTATAAAGTGTGGCAAGTTTTCAAATATTTCAAAATTCATATATCAACCTAAGTGGAAAATATTTCAAATTTATTTCAAATCAAAACCAAAAAATTAATAATAAACACACAAACTGTCAAAATATTTTTGTTTATAAACCAATTTTTCTTCTCTACATCTGTTACAAAATATGAAGAGGAGGAGTAGTGAGTGCTGCTGAGGTTAAGTAGGTGGTGGTTAGGTATTGTTGTTGATTAATTAACAATTTATAATAATATTTTTTATACATCATTTTAGGTTAAAAAAAGAAAAAGAATAAACTACTTTCACTTTTATAGGAAAATTATCAAATTTCAAAATTTTGCCTTCAAACATTTTTCATTTAATTTCGTTTTTTTATAAAAACACCCACTTATAATTTAAAGTGCTTACTAAGCAAGCTTCAAAACAACATAATGTTAATAGCAAAACCGGTATCTGACAATATTGGTTTGACTTTTTAAGAGCTCTTTTCTCAAATTAAACATGTATTCATATTACAGACTAGACTAGGGAATTTGTAAAGAGTTCCTCCAGAAATGTATACATATGCAAGTTGAAAGAAAATATGTTTAGATAACAAACGCCTTATATATGCATTTATGAATTTCAAGTGTTTTTTTTTTTTTTTTTTTTTTTTGTTGTAAAATTTTTAAATTCATATTTTTTTGTAGCTTTTACTGGGTTTTTGTCTTGATGTTGTTTTTTTTTTTTTTGTAAATGCCGCCACCGCCCTATATTATGATACACTATGGACTCGTTTAAACTTTCATTGTAGAAAAACAACAAATTTCTTATATACAAAAATTCAAATAAATATTAAACACTAAATGGAATGAGTAAAAGAATGAATGAAGAATGACTGATATGCTGGTTAGATAAAGTATATCTACTCTGTATGTATGTAGACCACAAATATAAATTAAATATACAGACAAATATCGTATGTATATTTGTTTAGTATATTGTATTGAATTCCTTTACCATATTTCATGATTATTTTCTTTGTTTGCACTTTATGTTTTTTCTCACTCTCTCTGTGTTTCCCTCGGTTTCTTTTCAAAAGTTCTAAAGAAAAAAAAAATTGTAACCAACCATTATTATTGTTGTGCTACCCTGCTCTGTACTGCAGTGTTGAAGATGTTTAAGTTGTAATCACTCAAAAGAAAACATATGCACTTTTCTGACACATTGTGTACATATTGTAGGTCGTATTGTTTTCATATTTATGAACGTAATTTACTGATAAATACACTTAAACGATAGTGACATTTTGCCTTATTTTTTATCACACATTTAGGTTCATTTCATTTATGTTTTTTTTTTAATTTTTTCTTCAGTTGTCATATTTAACGAATTACATGTCGATAATGGAAAGTGCATGAATGCATGTATGTAAACTGAAAAGAATGATTTGTTTCTAATGGTTATTTTGTTATTAATGTTTAAATAGATACTAAGTGTTGACAGTATGTTAAATAATGTATTGATTGTTTGCTATCTTTCAATAATATAAATTTCTTCTTTTCGAAACTATGTTGCAAACAAATTTTTATGGTATTTAATGGTATTGTATAAGAATTCTGTGGTAATAAGCGGAAATAGCAAAAAAACTTTTTACTATAAAAATTTTCTTTCAAAAACCTTCTTCACTTAAAAGCTTTTCACAAAATATTATAATTAAAGATACTAGTACTGAATAAAGAGTTTTTTAAAAAAGCCCTTTTTAATATAAAGCTTTTTATAATAAGCTTTTTTAATTTAAAACTTTTACTAAAAGCTTTTTAATATAATATTTTTTTGATAAAAGCTTTTTTACTAAAATATTGTTTCACTAGACAAGTCTTTTTCTGAAATTTACAAAGAAATTTTTATAATTTGTTTACAAAAAAGCTTTTTCCACAGAAAAACCTATTAGAATTAAAATATTTAATATGAAGCTTTCAAATACAAAGCTTTTTATTAAGATACTACTAGTGAATAAAAAACTTGTTGTAAAAAGCTTTTTTTAGTAAAAAGCTTTTATCATAAAATTTTTCAATATAAAGCTTTTACTAAAAGCTTTTTAATATAAATATTTTTACTAAAAGTTTTTTCACTGACAGCTTTTTTACTAACATATTTTTTCACTAGATAATACTTTTTCTGAATGTTTCACCCTTTAAGTTTTCTCGACAAAAGCTTTTACCAAGAAATTTTTATAATAACTTTTTTACAAAAAAAGCTTTTCCCGCAAAATAACCTTTTACAATACAAATTTTTAATATAAAGCTTTTTAGTGAAATCTTTTTAATATAAAGCTTTTAAATAAAACCTTTTAAAAAAATTTCCACTGACAGCTTTCTTACTAAAATGTTTAATATAAAGCTTTTTACTAAAAACTTTCTGACAGATTTCTTCCTAACATACTTTTTTACTAGAGAAGCTTTTTACTGAATTTTTTTCTTATTTAAATTTTCTCGAAAAGTTTTTTTTGCAAAGAAACTGGTTGATTTTATACTTTTTTGCTAAAAAGCTTTTTCCACAGAAAAACATATTACAATTAAAAGCTTAATATACATCATAGCTTTTCCCCAGAAGTGATAAAAGAAATAATCATGGTTTTTAAACTGAATATAAGCTTATTTTCGAAAAGAGCTTTAATGAAAATAAAAAGGAATACTAATCATTTGACAAAAGAAAACGAATTAAAGATAGTTTTTATTAAAGGGTGCTGTTGCCGGGTCAAATATTGACTAAAAATAAAACAAATGCCAAGGGTCTTTTTGACAAGGCTTGTCAAATTAAAGTGAAATTATAGTTTGAAAATTTAGTTCAAAGAAATAAAAACTGTAGCCAATTTGTAACGGCATGACAACATTACTCAGCATCCAGAGAGACAGTCAAACCAACAACAGACACGTAGACATGTTAAAAACATCTTGGGCATCTGCGCCGGCGCAATACAACTGCAGACAACAGCTGCTGCCCTTAGAGTGTATGGATGTTATGAAGCGTAAAATTAATAGCAATTAAGACAAAAGGAATGTTAAAAACATAAGTATTTCCTTTAAAATGTCTACTAGAGTGTTTATTTTTAGTTTCTTTAGGCACACAGACCATGACTCATATAGACGAGACAATAAGGATCATTTGAGGCTGTGAGTTAAGGTTTGAATTAAAAAACGGTGACATTTAGTTTTATGTTACAATTGAAAAAAGTAAATAGTGATTTGGGTTTTCTTAAATGTTTTATGGTGCTAGGCGAAGAGAGGAAGTTGTCTGAGAAATTTTATAAGGCGAAGTCCTTTTGAACTGCAGATATAGGATTTATTCTTACTTCAGCCGACTTCACCTTGACTAGGATCAGGGATAGGCAGAAACTGACAAATGAGACCTCTGAGCATATGCATTTGTGAAAGCAAGAGAGTAAGAAAGCTCATATGAGATCTCCTTGCTTATCACTGTTTTAAACTAGAGAAATAAAACGCTTAGGGGAAAACCTGTATAAGTCACACAGAGTTTAATCATTTTGTTTATTTTCTAAACAAAAATATAAAATTTAATTATCGTTTAAAATTTTCTAAAATTTAAACTTTTATATAATGATATTTAAAATATTTTGATTTAGTGGCTAAACAAGTTAATGCACTAATCCCTTTTAATTTATTTAAGACTCTTTGCAATACATTATAGGAATTTAATTTAATTTCATGAAAAAACTATTTTAATTATTGTTTTGCCCTGTGTGTTTAAATATATACATATATTTTCTGCATTTTAAACTAAATCTAGTTTAGTCAGTGAACATTTTCAACAGAAAATTACTAAAAACTAAACGTATGAATAAATGTATAAATGAATGACTCAGGGAAACCCCAAAAGTGTCGAAACACACTTATCATTAGTTTCAAATAGTTGTGGTTACAAATCGTCTAATCGGCTTTAATTTTATTTGCCATATACCAAATAAAAAGAGGGAGGTGTGAAATTTAAAACTTTGTAGCCAAATTGCATCAAATAATTTTTCGTATATGTATATATCCACTAAATCTAAGCCAAATAAGTCTAAGCTCTCAACAAAATGAGTGCAGCCAAAGAGGGGATATGAAAATGTGTATGTGTGTGTGTATTGAGTCTGAAATTGACACTTGAAATCTCTATTTATGTTGAAAATTTCACTAATTAAAAGCATGTCTATTAGGATCAAGTTTTTATAATTAAAAAAAGTAGAGACGGATCAACTCAACTGGCTAACTGGTCACTGCTATGTAGCACACACGATTTTTTGTTGGTGGCTGTTTAAAACACGCACATGTTTTAGTATAAAATTTTAAGCTTTTTAATGGAAAAATTTAAAATTTGTTTAATAAAAAAATATATTAACATCAGATAAAAAATAATTACTGGCAAAAAACATTTATGCAAGCTATTTAATTATAAGTTTTTTTTTTTTTTTTTTGTTTAAGTGGTAAAAAGTAATAAAAAGTTATAAAGTTTTGAAAGTAAAGTATACAAAAGTTTATTTAATTTTGCATTAACTATTTAAATAAGTATTTCACTTGGTTTCCCATTATAAATTTAAACAAATTTCTAATTTTATTACAAAAAAAACTAATTGAACTTTGAAAAGTATTTAAGTATTTGCCATTTGCATTAAGTAAATTTTTTTTACAAATTTCTGTTTTATAATTAGATTTGTATTTATATTATTGTTGCTTTTTCTATTTAATTATTAAGACATTTAGAGTTGTGGTATGTGTGTTCATTTTGTTGTAATCAAATGTTCTTGTTTTTATGCATTTCAATTTGCTGCTTAATCACCAGCATGTTGTTATGACAATAGAGGACTTTGTTCCTGATTAGATGTTGGATATGTGGACCATAAGTCTTTATAAACATCTAAACATATACATATTTGTGTACATTCTACACTCAAATCTTTAGATTAATTGTTTTTTAAAATGCGGGTAGTTTTGAGTGGCAGTGCAATAAACTTTAAATGATAAGCAGAGAAACCGGAAATATGCCATTAAATTTTATAGTAAGTTATTGGATTAATGTGTCTTTAAATTTAGTAAATTTGGCAATAATTGTTAGTGCATATTTTTGCTTATTTTAACTTTAAGAGCATATTTTTGCCCTCTTGGAAGTTTTGGCTAGGTCATAACGATAGGATGAACCACAGACTTCTAGGGTTGTGAGTACCCTTTCCTCCATGGTAGGAGTTGAACGAGAAGTAATTTCTATTAGGTTCCTAATCACAACAAGGATAAGATAGATCGGCTATCTGAGGTACAGAGGAGAAAGTTGAAGAAGATGCTCCTGAAAATAGTAATCGGTTAATTCCAGGAAATTTTAAAGGAGTCCTGAGTACCCTTTCATACATGGCGGGAGTTGAACGAGAAGGATGTGCTAGAAGGGTGAACTGAGCAACCTCAACCGTTTAATACGGCTGATGGTTCCCTTACTGAATCCTCAGTTGATAATAACAATGCCTAATCAAAACAAGGATTAAGTAGATCGGTTATCTGTGGTACAAAGGAGAAAGTTGAAGAAGATGCTCCTAAAGATCGTAATCGGTTAATTCCAGGACATTTTAAAGGAGTCCTGAGTACCCTTTCCTCCATGGCGGGAGTTGAACGAGAAGGATGTGCTAGAAGGTTGAACTTAGCAACCTCAACGACTCGTTCAAGGATTGTAAACTCAGCAACACTGAATTTACACAAGTCGCTATTAAACAACCTCTAAGAAAGCCTCTACCAATCCGAAAGAAGAAGCTAGACTCTGAAAAGGGAAGAGAAATAAGCATTATTCGTTGTGCCGGAGCGACTCGGAGTTCAAAGAACAACGACCTGGGTTTGTCGAGTCAGCAACAACGACTCTTGTTGCTGTTACAACAACAACCTCGAAGAAAAGGGTGTTTGAAATAAGCCTCTACCAACTCGAAAGAAGAAGCTAAACGCTGAAAAGGAAAGAGAGCCGCCATATACTCAAGAAAAGAGACTGCAACTGTTAAACATTACATGGAAGTTCTTTTCTAATAAAAGCATATTCTTGCATATTTTATTATAAAAAGCTTATTTAACGCATATATGTTCACTGTTTGAAATAGTCAGTTAAATGTTAAGGTTTTTAGCAATTCGTCATTGCACATTATGCTAATACATGTGTCGAATTATAGCTCATCTTTTAGTCTATTTTACCTAAACCATTCCATACAAATCGAATGTTTTTGTATTCTCCACAGAAACAAAACTGACAAATAGCACTGGAAATCTAATTTAATTTGATTTAATAAATATAGTAAATGAATAAAGTCTCGTTAAAATAATAATTGAAATAAATTGAATTAAATTTTTTGATTTCACAAAAATAGACATTTACATGCCACAACTATAAACATACATATATACATATGTACAGAGACATGGTGACATGTGGCGTATTTTTAAACGAGGCTAGACTGCATACAATTTTAAAATTGATTAATAATATTTTTTGAAAAAAAAAATATAAAATAAAATATAGAATTTATGCTGCTATTGCCATAAAAAAGACTAGTATAAAATTTAAAGGAGATGTACTACGAAACACATTCAGACATACACACACACACAAATTCTAAAATCACTATTTTTTATATTTTTTCAGAAAACACAACTAAAAGTCACTTTTACATAAAGATGTTGTTAAACAATTTACTATGTAGGTGAGAAAGATAGACAGACCAGACATGTTTTGTTGTGTTCAAGACACACAAACTAAAAGTTAAAAAAAAACATTTTTATATTCTTTCTCTAGTATAGATTTTAACGCCCACCTACAATAGAACTATACTATATTTTACTAAAAGTATTTATAACAATTTAAAAATGTTTTTGAACTTGAACTTTTTTTTTTACAGACAAGAAAGAGGGTTTCTTAAAAAAAAATTCTGAAAACAACTTGTCAAAGATTAATGGCTTAATTTTTTATGAAATCAATGATGATGTTTTAATGGTTTAATTATCATTGCTCTTAATATTTATAACACAATTTAAACTAAAGGTTATTTAAACCAATAAAAAAAAGAAACTTAATTTTATGGCTCGTAAAAATAGCATTTCAAATAAAAGAATTTTAATGTTAAACAAAAATTATTTTAAAATAAAAACTATTTGTTATTAGCTAAACCCTAAGGTATATGACAACAATGTATGCAACTTGCCTTGTTACTAAAGTTTTCCACAACTGTCAGTTATAATTTTTATTACATTACACTACACCTCATAGTTAGTATAGCGGAGAATTTACCATCTATTTTTGTGTTTTATCTCCATGTAAATTTACACTTTTATAGGTTTTTGTTTTGGTCTTGTTTCTATTTGGTTTCTTTAAACTACTTGTAAAATGTCAATATCAGCTGTTCATTGACATTTTATAATGTCAAAAGTGTCATTGATATTAGAGAGACAATAAAACCCAAAACCAAACAAAAAAACCCAAAAATTTTATAAATACACACAAACACTTAAAATAAAAATAAATAATTACACAAAACTTTAATAGCAATCACACTATAAAACATCTGCTGCTGCTGTTATAAACAAAATCCCTAATGTAATACACAACTAAATGTATATACATACATATGTACATATATTTGTAATAATTTTAAACTACCTAGATTTATTTAGGTAAATATGTTTTAAATACTATTTGCTTTTTGTATACATTTATGCATATATGCATTTTGAAATTAAAATTATTTATTTACTAACATTTCCGTTTGCTATGTATAATAAAAAAATCTTTACTTAAATCAATTTCCTTTTGAAGTTACTTTTATTAAGTATTTGTTGTGTTGTAAATGCAGTTATTTATCTAGCTATTTTGTCTGTCTATCCGTCAGTCCTTACCTAACTCTGTTCGTCTGTCTATTTTTCTCCTTATTTGCTGTATTGTGTGCCTCAAGTTTAAACACATAAAACTTGCTTACAACTTCAATAATGCGTATAAAATTATTAAAATAATATTTTATTTATTATAGACTTAATAAGGAATGTAGACAGTAAGAAGACTTTATATGCATAAATACAGATAAATAAACAAAAATAAAATAAATCATCTTCATAAAATTTTTCCATATTTAATTATGGCATTCAACACTTTGGTATTTTAATTTTAACTATTCACTTTATGGGAAGAGTTATAGAGTCTTTAATAGGCGATATACTAAAGGTCTGCAGTCGAAAGACTTTCATATCAGAGATAGGATAGAAAAGTATATAGTAGAGATTATAGATTAGACTAGACCATAGACTAGAATATATACTATAGACTAGAATATAGACTAAACTGTAGACTATAGAATAGAGTATAGAGTAGAATATAGATTAGACTATAGACTACACTATTGACTAGACTATAGACTATACTATAAACTAAACTATAAAATATACTATAAAGTGGACTATAGACTAAACTTTATAATATACTAACCTATAGACAAGACTATAGAATAGACTAAACTATAGAATAGACTATATACTAGACTGTAGACTAGACTATACTATAGACTAGACTATATATAAGACTCTACACTAGACTATAGACTATGGACTGGACTGTAGACAAAACCACAGACTAGACTATAGACTAGACTACAGACTAGACTATAGACTGGACTATAAACTAGACTATAGACTAGACTATAGACTATACTATAGACTAGACTATAGACTAGACTATAGACTAGGCCATAGACTAGACTATAGACTAGACTATAGACTAGCCCATAGACTAGACTATAGACTAGACTATAGACAAGACTATAGACTAGACTATAGGCTAGACTATAGACTAGACTACACACTAGACTATAAACTAGACTATAGACTAGACTATAGACTAGACAATAGACTAGACTATAAACTAGACTATAGATTAAACTGTAGACTAAACTATAGACTAGACTATAGATTAAACTGTAGACTAGAATATAGACTGGACTACAGATTAGACTATAGACTAGACTATAGAATAGCTATAGACTAGCTATAGACTAGACTATAGACTAGACTATAGGCTAGACTATAAACTAGACTATAGACTAGGCTATAGACCAGACTACAGACTAGACTATAGACTAAACTATAGACTTAACTATAAACTAAACTAAAGATTAGACTGTAGACTAGACTATAGGCTTAACTATAGACTAGACTATAGATTACACAATAGACTAGACTATAAATTAGACTATAAACTAGACTAAAGATTAAACTATAGACTAGACTTAGATAGACTTAACTATAGACTAGGCTATAGATTAGACTATAGACTATACTATAGACTAGACTATAGACTAGACTATAGACTAGACTATAGACTAGACTATAGACTAGACTATAGACTAGACTATAGACTAGACTATAGACTAGACTATAGACTAGACTATAAACAAGACTATGGATTATAGACTAGACTAGGCTATATACTATAGAATAGACTATAGACTAGGCTATAGACTTGACTATAGAATAGACCATAGGCTAGTGAGAGTTAGAAAAGTCCATAGTCGAGTGACTATCGAATAGTTTTTATCCAAAAGACTATACAAGAGAAAAAACAAGACTAGTTTCATAAGAGTTTATCTATAATCGACCAACTATAGAAAATTCTATAATCGAGAGACTATAGAGAACTCTAGACCCAAAGTTTATACAAGGAGCTATAGAAAAAAATCAAGAGACTTTAGTCAAAAGAGGAGTGTTTATAATCGAAAAAATCGTAAAAATTACCCACAATTGTTTGTTTACAAAATTTATTGAAAAAACTACTTTTGCACTTCAAGCTAATGAAATATACGTTGATTCAACAGTTTTGCAATAATGCAGCAAAATTATCAATAAAAATAAATATAAAAAGTAAATAAATACTATAATTATATAGCATTAAATGCAAACGTTTGTGCATAAATAACAGCTACAATAACAAAAAAAAAGAGAATTATTAAACATTTACCAATATTCTGTCAAAATAAGCTAAATGATAAATAAACATATTCCCTCTGTACGTGCATACATACATACATATTTATGAATGTATATGACTGTTTATAGACAATATTTTTTGTTTTATTTATAATATTTTCTGACATAAGTGTTTAAACAACAAAATGAATGAATGGAATCGATCTTAAATTGGTATATATGCATACTTTTTGTTAAAAAAAAATATTAAAAAAAATCACAAAAAGAAGTTCGTACTATTATATAAACTTTTTATTCATGGAAGTGTATATTTTCCAATTTCATACTTCTCTCAATTTCCAATTGTGATTCAATTTTTGGTTTATGGTTTTTGTATGTTGTACGTTTTCAGCAACGTGATTTGCATTTTAAAAAAATATTTTTTTGTTTTATTATTCTTCTACTGAGAACGCGTGACTGAGTATGACTTGGTACAAAATGTATGAAATTTTGTATTTAAACAAAAAAAAAATATTGTAACTACTAAAAGAATAAACATTTACATATAGATATACATAAGTAAGGAAAATATTTAAATTATGAATTATTAATAAAATAAAAAAAATCTTGCACAAATAAAACCGTTTACAGAGCATTAGGATTGAGTATGGGTTAGTGAGTATGTGTAGGTGTTTGTGTTAAGTTTCCATTTCCGTTTCTTTTTATGGTTTTCTTTCAGTCATACATATTTGCTAATTTTCTTGCACAAAATGACCTACCAGAGACAAATGCAGTTTGTAGAATCTACATAAAAGTACCTAATAGATTTTTTAGTACCCAAAAAATTCCAATTGCCAAAATGTACCTTTTACATTTCTCATTTAAATCCATTCTTTATTTCTATGATGCGTAAAATTTCATTCTTTTGTTTATCTATATACGATTGTTTTTGATGATCAAGATAATGATGATTATGGTTTTTTACTTTTATTGTTTTAGCTGGTATTCGGTAGTTTATTATATGAGTATTTGCTAGTTTATATACAACACGTGCGTGCCATATGGGAATTTTACCATGATGCTTACAATTCTAAAGGGATTTCTTTTTCATTCAAGACATTAAGTAGTGTCTGATGTTCTATAAGAACTCCCCATTTTGTATTTGAAATTTTTTTTTTTTTTTTTTTTTTGTGAGTCAAATTCCCATTAGCAGTTAGCTACGTTTGGCCGGTGTGTGCTGTGCAATAAATAAATAAATATTTAACATTTGCAGTTTTTATTACAATTTTGGTTTTAGAATTCATATTAAAACAAAATATAGAATTTATCATTAAAAAACACCCTATACCTAAAAGAGTAATAAATAAATCAAATAATTCAGTTTTGCCTCCTCTTCCACCATTTTTCAAGTTTTATTTACTTTTCTCATACATACATTTAGAATTTAGTTTTGGTATGCATCTGTTTCAAATAGCGAATCGGTTGGTATTGAAATGGAAAAATAAATAAATAAATATATTGAAATGTTAATAGGATGCATAGGACGAATTTCAAATGAGCTATATTTGAACTAAACTCCAATCAAAATCAATGTTGCTACACTTATAGTCACTTAAGCATTGCAGAGAGAAATTAAACATCACCTAAGCATGAATACGAAATAAACTCTTTTACAAGCTCTATTGTTCTCTCACTTTCAAAGTTACTCTCACACATGCATATCAATATATGTATGTATGTAATAAGTCAGAGAATTCTCTGTCTAGCACTGATCCAGAGAAATGATTTTAAACATTATTTGCCTTATAGTTTCTAAAGAAACTCCTCATGGGAAACAATTTATTCAAAGTGAGATTGTAATTACTATACAATTATCACTTCCATATAATAATATTCTTAAAAAATAAACAATTTAGCTAAATCTTTCTAAATGTTACCTACAGTAGTAACACCACCAAAGGTAACACTGTAGCGTAAAACAAATAAAACCCACAATATAGTAAAAACAAAAAAGTTAAACAAACAAATACATAAACGTTAAAAGGAAATCCCTTTAAAACAAAAGTGAAAAAATCCATTACTCCCTGCGAACTTTGCATACATTTTGTTAGTAACTGCCTTTTGGGGGATTTGTGATCATGCAACTACAACAAAACTTTACCACAACAATATGGAAAATGGAAAAAATAAACAAAAAAATTAAAAAAAAAAAACTACCCATGAATAGAAACAATATGCAACAATACCAGTTGGACTTGCCGGCCAGGCGAACGTCTGTTGTTGGTTTGCTGTTGCTGCTACTGCTGCATGCTGCGGGCATTGCTGGTGATGTTTATCTGAATATGCACACATAAACAGGGAACAGATGTGTCGGCGTTTTTAGGACCTTTTTTTGAAACAAAAAATATTTTGTTCCATTTTTATTCTTTGTTTTTTTTTTATGAATCATTTTGTTTTCTGTATTTGTATTCATTGGTATTTTTTGTGTTGTTGTTTGTCTGCCGTTGTAGTAGTAAATTCCTGCCATTGCAGTTTTGTTTTCCAGTAGGTATTTTGACAGCAAGATTTTGCAGCAGATAATAAAAGAGAATCCAATATTAAATGGTTTCTAAAAAATTGCATTTAATCTTCGTAAGCAAATTAAATGGTTTTAGTAAATCCAGAAAAAAGAGTAGAATAATTGAATTTTAAGGGGTAAGAATTTAAAATGGATTTAAAACTGTCTACGAAGTCAACGGGATTTTAATTGAGTAATTGAAATTTTAAGGGATAAGAAATTAAATTTTAATAATTAAAATAATTTGCAAATATTCTACTAGGACAAGGCTTTAGACTATACTATGAAGTAGAGTATAGACTAGACTATAAATTTGAAAATAGACTAGATTATAGAGTAGACTATAGACTAAACTAGAGAAAAAACTAGAGAAAAAACTAGAGACTAAACTATAGACTAGACTATTGACAAGACTATAGACTAGACTAAAGACTAGACTATAGACTAGACTATAGACTAGACTATAGACTAGACTATAGACTAGACTATAGACTAGACTATAGACTAGACTATAGACTAGACTATAGACTAGACTATAGACTAGACTATAGACTAGACTATAGACTAGACTATAGACTAGACTATAGACTAGACTATAGACTAGACTATAGACTAGACTATAAACTAGACTATAGACTAGACTATAGACTAGACTATAGACTAGACTATAGACTAGACTATAGACTAGACTATAGACTAGACTATAAACTAGACTATAGTCTAGACTATAGACTAGACTATAGACTAGACTATAGACTAGACTATAGACTAGACTATAGACTAGACTATAGACTAGACTATAGACTAGACTATAGACTAGACTATAGACTAGACTACTAGACTATAGACTAGACTATAGACTAGACTATAGACTAGACTATAGACTAGACTATAGGCTGAACTATACAATAGACTAGAGGTTAGACTAGGCTATGTAATATACTATAGACTAGATTATAGATTAGAATTAGATAAGGAACCAGTGAGAAATTTTTAAAAGTTTTCTCAAACTTATTCAAGTTTTTACAAATCTTTGGAATTTTAATAAAATCACTGCATTTAAGATTAAAAAAATTGTGCGCAAACTAATAGAAAATATAAAAATTGATTTTAATAGCAAACAGCTGCCGGTAAGCCACCAATTTTTTTTTAATCACCCATGATTTATTAATTAAAATTATATGAATTTAAGATAGAGACAGAAAGAAAGAAACGCCAGCAATAAATTAATACCAACTTAATTTTTATAAACAACTACTCGAAAATATAATTAATCATCTTTGTGTGGTGTCTCGTAAAAGATTAGTTTAATCTGCCCCATACACCAATATGCACAAATATGTATGGGTAAACTATGGATCTAAGCATAAGTGTGAGTAACTAACAGTAACTAAATAGAAACCTGATTGAGTTTTTTTTAGTTTTTCCTCTTAACTCTTTTTTGGTAAAGTTTTCTTTTTCTAAGATATTTGATCTGAAGTTAAGAAGCAAATGTACCAAATACCAAATGACTTTAACAAGCAACCACAAGCCAACACCAACCACACTCTCTGTGGGACATATAAACAGCTCCAAAAAAAAAAAAAAAAGACGTAGAAAAAAATCTTGCTGCAGCATTTGAAGTTTGTTGTGTTTATTTTAAAGCCCAGAAAATCATATAAAAACAAAATCCAAAAAAAAAGAAAGCACACGAAAAAAAAACAAACCTTAAAATCCCAAATAAAACAAAAACTTGTTTTCAACAGTCTTGCTAACTATTTGCTGGTAAATAAACAAAAAAAATTTTTAAATAAGTTTTTTTTTTGTTTTAAATTTTGTTTACATTTCGAGCTTAATTTAACTAAAACTTGAAAAGTATGTAGCAAGAAGTTTTGTTTACTGCTGCTGCTGCAAATAAAGCCATAATAAAGTCAACAAATTACAGTTAAATTTTTTTTATAGTTCAACGTACAAAACGTTTTAAATTACGGTTTATTTTGCTCTCTTTTTTTAAACTTTTATTTCATTTCTTAATGACAGTTTATGTCATTTGAGTTTATTTAAATGTGAAAAAAGTATAAAAGAAAAATTCTCTAAAAAATAACTTTTAATGGATATTTAAAGCTTTAAGTTTCAAAGTTTTCAATAGTTACTGCAAGATTAAAAAAAAGTGTATCAAAACTTTTTGTTTAATAGAATATATTAAAGTCTTTAATTTCAGCAATACATAGAGGGAAAAAGAAATATACTCGCCTGGTACCAAATTGACATCAAACTGTTTATAATTCTTCAATAACATTCGTTGTCAAAGTATATACATACGTGCGACAACACTATGTAATGTTGACAACATTGCAACAATTCGTTGTTGAAAACTAAATTTTATACACATCCGTTGTCTAAATGTTAACAAACGTGTTAAGCTCACTATTGACAAACAATCCGTTGCCAATAGTGAGCTTACTACGTTTGTTAACATTTAGACAACGAATGTGTATAAAATTTAGATTTCGACAACGAATTGTTACAATGTTGACAACGTTGCGTTGTTAACATTGCAACAACGTTCAAACGTTAGTTTTAAAACGTTAGTTTTAACTACAAAAATATTTTTGTTAAAACGTTATTAAACTTTAATTTACTTAGACATTCTTTATGATCTTTCGACTACTATTTTGTACATTTCTTATGTAAATTTTTATTTCAAAAACTATAGAATTAATAATTTTAATCACGCAAATATCCGCCAAAGTTAACTTTGGCAAATTGTTATTACAGCATTAAAATGAACACTTGACTTTAATGTTTTTGTGTTGTTTTTACTAAAAACAAATTCCATATGAAGTTTTACAAATCAAAAGAATAATTTTATATTCTTAATTTGGCCTGATTATATACCATTTAGTTTTTATATTCCAAACGACCTAATTGTAACATCATTTGGGTGTACAAGTATGAGTGTTAATACAGTTTTATAAAACCGATTACTGGAACATAGTTTAAAGGTATTAAATGTTGGATCAAAAAACATTTTCTAAGTTCTTTAGAAAAGAAAAAAATACTCTCATAAGAATATTAGCCAATAAAGAACGTGCTTGAATACAAATAAAAATTTTTACAACTAATTTTCTGTCCACAAGTGTGCTGTAAGCATACGAATTTATATTATTTTTTCCTTAGATAAAAAAATTGATTTATCCTTGCAAAATTGTTTAAAGAATTCAATGCTTGAAGGTATCTATCTATATAAGTATATAAAAATGAATGTGTGTTTGTATATATGTTTATATGTATGTATGTTTGTTTGGACTTTATAGACAGCTAAGCGGCCTGAACGATTTTTCTGAAATTTTCCATCTGGAAGGAACTATAGGCTACTTTTTACTTCAAAATTCACACTA
This sequence comes from Lucilia sericata, assembly GCF_015586225.1. NCBI lineage: Eukaryota > Metazoa > Arthropoda > Insecta > Diptera > Calliphoridae > Lucilia > Lucilia sericata. The sequence continues at coordinate 999,782 of NW_023994047.1, forward strand.
ACTATGAACAACTTTGACATCCATATGAATGCATGGAAATAAAATGGGCAGCATTGCTGCAGTGGGCGTGGCACTTCCCATATAAAATACATCTTAAATTGATATATCTGAGGAAATATAATAGCTAGAGACCTCTATTTTTTTCGAAGGTGCTTTAGTATCAACATAAAATAAGAGTACTAGAAACAGGAGGCGTGGCACCTCCCATATGAATTAAATTTTAAAATTCGTTTATCTGATAAACTATTTGAGATAGAATCTTAAAATTTTGCACGAAGACCTTTAACATCGATGTGAATATTTATGAGGAAAATGGGCGGACTTGCAACAGGGGGCCTTGTTCGTTTATCTTAGAAACTATTAGAGGTAATATTGTAAAATTTTGTTCAAACAACTTTGACATGCAAGTGAATATTTGGGTAATAAATAGGCGGACTTGAGTTTAGAGGCGTGGTACCTCCCATATGAATTAAGTGCAAAAATTCGTTTAACTAGGAAACTATTGCATCCAGAATCCTAATATTTTGTACGAAAAACTTTAACATTTAGGTGAACATTTGAAAGCAAATGGGCGTACTTTCATAAGGGAGGATTAGCACCCCCCCAAGTGAATTACATTAAAAAAATCGTTTATCTGTGAAACTATTAGAGCTAAAATTCTAAAATTGTGCACGAAAACGTTTGACATCCATGTGAATATTTGGGTAATAAATTGGCTCCTCCCATATTAATTAAAAACACTAATTCATATATCTTGAAAACTGTTAGAGATAGAATTTTCAAAAATCGTGGGCTTCTTATTTGTATAGACTTTAGGGTAGCAAAGCACACTGGGTATAGCAAGTATCTTAGTATATGTAACTGTATGCGTTTATTAAAAATTTCTTTCCATATATTGCAATTTCTCATATAGTTTTAACAAACATTTTTTTTGCCTTTCTTTCTTACTAACCAAACTTTAGTTTCTTTTAATCCCAACTAAATTGCTTACAGAAGCAAAGAGAATGTAGTTAAATAAGACTAAAGCTAAATTGAAGATTCAGCACTTTTAAACTACTACTAATACTACTACATTTTACTCGTATGCAAAACTGCATAGGAAAAAAAATTAAGGCAAAAAAAAAAACTTAAACAAATATTGAGATTAATATTTTTTTATGATTTTTACTAACTGGAATTAATAATTTTTCAAGGCATAGAAACAACAACACAGCAGCAACAAAGTTCTACATTCCAATTAGATTTATTTATATAGGGAAATTTTACTTTGCTCTTTTGAGTGGCAATTAGAAAAAAAAAAGTGCTATAGTTGGTCAGAATGAATAAGTACTTGGAAAAGTAGTTGGTTTATTAGAAATGATAACAGAAATTATATTTATTGTATTGCTAAAAGGGAAGAATACTTAATTAGTTAAGTTGTTATAAGGTTTGTGTATAGATGAAGCAATTAATTAACAAGTTTTTATTAAAAAAAAACAAATTATGAACATTATTTTAAACAAATTTTTAAAATACATAATATTTTTTTTTTTTTTTTTTGGTGAGTACATAGTATCAACTGTAAAAAAAATACCATTTAAATGTACAAATCAAATATAATTAATATCACTGAGAATTAATTGTTTTTAAAATTAAAAAAAAAAATAAATCCCCGACTAAGGGTGGGCGTAACAGTTCTTGTTTTATTATATAAACTTTATAAACTCAAATCACATTCAACATGTACAATATATTTTTAAACAAATTGTTTAAGCTATATAAGAAAAAACCACCATATATACATATTATATGTATATTTGTATTAAGTATAAAACTTTTTTTTTAAAACAAATATAAAATATTTATATTATTTTAAATCTATAATGAAAAAAAAAATCTCCGCTAAAGCCGCAAAATATACTAAATATACATACAATTATAGAAATAAACTAAAGCAAAAAAAATATGTTGGAGTTTAGTCATATTAAAGCCTTAAATTGACACATTGTACAAGCAAAAGGCCATAATATATACTACAACAACAACAACAAAAAACATATGTAAAAACAAATATGGTAATATATATGTTTAACCGAGTATGTATGTTCATTGACATTGCAAATGAACATAATTTTTATTAATGTTTCTGTTGCTATACCCTTCCCCCTTCCTTTAGCATAAAGCTGTGAACATGGCTTGTAAACTACATATTTAGTTTATTCACTCGCATCCATTTATGGTTTTAGTTAGTTCAACTATTTTCCATATGCTGTTGAATATTAAACAATTATAAAATTGTATAAATTTAACAAATACAAATTGTTAATGTAATAATAAAAAAACAAACACAAATCATAGAAACAACATCTTACATATTTAAAAGACTATCCACTATATAGCCCTAGAAGATGAGTACAAATTATAAAAAAAAATCTCCAACAAACGGTTTATTAGATTATCAAGCTCTTGAGTATCTTTACTTTATAGAAAGAAAAGTTATGATGAAATAAGTAGCACATTTTAGAATTGTGAAATTAAAAAAATAAAGAACTTAATTAGAAAAGTACTTGAATAAATTAGCTAACTGTGTAACTTTAATTAGACTTGTTAAAGAAATGTATTTCCTTTTTACAAAACCTTATTCAAAGTTGAAGAGGAAATGAAGCTGAACTGATTTTAGTTCTAAATGTTTTTAAAAAGAAACTAAAAAGTGTCTTCTTTAACATATAATCATAGCTATGAGAGACTGGCAACTAACTATCAACTAGTTACATAAGTGGTTACTAAGGATAGGAACTATAGCTCCAACAGTTTAAATTCCGGAAATAGCAGGTTATTTTTATAAAACATTAATCTAAATTCTAAAGTGATCAAAACTAACCAAGAACTAGTCATTTAGTTAATTGATTCTAGTTTAAACAAATTATTAAAGATCTAGTGATTTAACTGAAATAACTCATTGTGGCTCTAATAGTTTAAATGGAGAAGCATAATGGAAAGTAAACTAACGTTTTCAACCAATTCTAGACTTAACAAACTAACAAAGAACTAGTTACTTAACTGGTTACATAGGGATATGACTGATTACTGTTCTCAAGTTCTGAGTCATAGTCTTAACAAAGAACTAGTTATATAACTAGTTACTTGGAGATATGACTGATTACGAAATAACTCATTGTGGCTCTAATGGTTTAAATGAAGAAGCATAATGGAAAGGGAACTAACGATTTCAAACATTGCTAGACTTAACAAACTAACAAAGAACTAGTTACTTAACAGTTTACTAGGAGATATGACTGAATACAGTCCTTAATGCTCACTTAGCGAAAGAATTCACTGTTTTTTCTGAGTCTTAATGGAAATTAAACTAACGATTTCAACCAATTCTAGACTTAACAAACTAACAAAGAACTAGTTACTTAACTGTTTACTTGGAGATATGACAGATTACAGTTCTCAATGCTTACTTAGGGAAAGAACTCACTGTTTTTTTTGAGTCATAATTGAAAGTAAACTAACGATTTCAACTAATTCTAGTCTTAACAAATTAACAAAGAACTAGTTATATAACTGATTACAGTTTAAAAGTTTAAATGAAAAAATATGGGAGCCATTTTTTACCTTCCGCCCGAGTTCGCATTATATTACCTATTCCCTATTAGTTAGACAATGCAAGAAGGATCTGACAAGACTTGGTCGCCTGTCTGACATTACCCTTGTTTGGGTCCTCTGCTCTTGATATTTCTAACGCCTTTTCAGTAGCGACTCCATTAGGTTTTATCAAGAGCAGTATCCTCAGATACTTTCTTCAAAAGGCTGAAAATAGGTGGAATAACCTAGAAACACACAATACAATACAATACACTTTATAAACCGAAGTTGGCGGGATATATCGAGGCAGTTACAAAGACAGGGAAAGGAAGAAATGATCTTCCATCTTCTCTGTGAATGTCCAGCTCTAGCCGTTAAGAGAAATTGTTTTTTTGGCAGGTACTTAATATCCAACCTTAGTGAGATATCTGGATCTAAGCTTGATGATATCCTGAGATTTTTCACAGCTACAGGCTGGATCTAATACTATGCAATAATATATATCTGACGAGTGAAGTGGTCCGGTTAAAACGAAGTCTCTTCGACTTTACTTGACAGTTCGCGTGTAGTGAACTACCACGTTAACAAAGCTCATAATATGGGTAACGTAAGTCCATGGCAACCACTACTTGAGCTACTTCTAATAATGTATGTATGCAGCTAGAATCAGATTAGTGGTCGGCATTAACAGAGAGTTCATTTATTTGCCTACACCCTACACAAAGTCTAACGTGATATGAGTAGTCTTTAGATGAGTCTCATTTCCATGTGACAACCACTAAACGAGCTTCAACTAATATTTTTCTCTCTTCTGTACAGTGTCTATACAGTCTTGTTTTAAGTACTAGTTTATCTAAATCTGGATTTAGAAAAAAATTTTACATTTACAAATGACTGAGAAACTTAATTACTCATAAAATCAAATGTAATTAGTGACAATGTCAAAACAGCAGAACAATTTAAAAAAATTAGTTTCTATGAATTTTAATAAAAAAATAAAACTTTTAAAACAAATACACTGAGAAAAATTTTAAGAAAAAGAAAAAATATTTTATGCTAAACTTGCATAACTTTGACCAAAAAAAAGTGAACTACTTGGCTAAGAATGACTTAATTACTACTGTGCTTGTTTTAACAACTTTGGTAGTGATGTTTAAAGCCTTCCAAAGAAGTGAATGCATTCCTAGTTTAACACAAAACTGAAGAGATCATTCGTTCCTATGTCATTGAGTTCTTGAGAAGTTATTTTTTGTTATGTATTTAAGAAAATTTCTTATGTTTCAAAAAATCTATTTTTATCGTAATACAAGTTATAACATTTCTAAATGCAATTTGTATTAAAGATTCTATTAAATAATACAATTGCAGCCTTGTCAATTGTTGACAGTATTATTGACACATTGAAAAGTTATTGTAAACATTTTTGACATGTGATAAATTGCTGCAAAAGTTTTGGGCTAAACATTATTTATTTAAGGCAAGAACATAACTACAAAATCGAAACTATATTTGTGTGTGTGTGTGGCATAAATATGTTTATATGTATTTGGCAATTGATTTCTAGTTTTGTTCATTTTAATTAAAATTCATTTAAAAATTGGAATTATATATACAAATCATAATAATATTTAAAATATATATTTCAAAATATCCATTAATTTTTTAAAGAAATCTGTTTATGGTACAAGTGTTTTCTTTTTAATATTTTATGTTAAAGAAAAATATGCTTTTTTGCATATCTCAGGTTAAAAGTGGTTGTAGTATTATTGCAACATGCTACAATTTACCAGTATCATGATTTATTTGAATGAAAAAGAAAGGAACTGTAAAACAACAAAAACAAAATGTATCGTAAATCCCAATTGAAAGCTGGAATATAAATGGCAATTGTTTTATATTTTTTTGTTGAACAAAAAAAGAAACAATAAAAAGGAAAACAGTACAAACAAAAAGTATAACAAAATTATTGTGTTGTACAAAGGCACTAGTCTACAAGTGTTCAATAGTGATTCGAGTATCCAAAAACTACAGGGTAGCCAAGTGGCTTTAAGAAATCAAGAAAATTTCAAAAAGTTGAAATATTCTAATAGGCTTAAATTCTTTAAAATTAATTTGTAATCACAAGCGGTTACTTGTCTGTAGTTCGTTGTACTATTATGTAGCTAGTCTTTTAGCAAGTCAAAACCGGTTATATCCTATAAATTTTAGATTTTAAATATTAATTTTTTCCATCAAATGTGGCAACCTTTAAAGAAACAAACCAAAATAACTTGTTGGCAACCGAAATATTTTCGAAAAAAAAAATATTCAAACAAATAAACTCCACTATAAAAAAAAAACTGGAGTATACACATGTATGAAACCAACATATACTCTCACTCTTACAAAAAACAAAATCAATGTTAAATGTTGGGGCAGAAGTTCAGTCGACAAACAATATGCTTAAGTAAATTAAGAACCATATGTGTAACAAATGACTGACAGACAGACTGCAGATTTCCCATAAAAAAAACAAGCAGAAAGCTAAAGACGTAAACTAGAAATCATAAACTTAAAAACCAGAAAAGCAAAATACTAAAAATTATTTTGGTTAATTTCTTTTAGTTTTCTTAAACAATAACAACAAGAAAATCTTGCTAAATACTTTTCCAAGAATTTCATTTTTGTAAAAGTTAAAAATAATTATTTTCTTTAGAATAATTATATTGAGAATAGTTCATGAATAACTACATGAATTCAAAGCACGTCATTTTTATTTCCGTTCTATAGCAAAACTTTTTTTTATAGTGCTGACTTGCTGCCCGCCTGTATAATGTCAATACGGTAGTTTATGCATTTCCTCTTTTATGTTCTTGGTTAAATTTAAATTAAAATTGTAAAACATGTAACTTGTGTATTTATAGTTTATTTTCTTTCATTTTCAACTTTTTGTTGTTGTTGTATTAATATCCATATAAAAGCAGGTTGCTTTTAAAACTCCACCCACTACTGCTCATTCATCCATTCATTCATCGCTCTATGCAATTTACTTCACTTTCACACCATAGAAAGTGTAGAGTATAATGGAGTCGGTTATTGTGTTCTTTGAGTGTGTGTGTTGCAAACAGAATAATGTTGAAATAAAAAGGAAAATCGCAAACAATTGAACTTTTATTCGTGTTAAGTAAATACAAGTTGTATGAAGTTGTAGTTTCAATTTTAGTTTAGTTTTTTTGTACAAAAGTACAAATGGACGGACAAAAAGACAGACAGACTCTAGCATACAAAGATGAAAGTACTTCGTATAAAAATATTATTATATGTACCAGCACTCCAAATATATGTATTAGGTAGGTGCAAGAGCAATTTCTGCTACAGACATGAAAAATTAAAATTTTAGAACACTACTAACTTATAACTTTAGACTAGCATAAAGGCTACACTATAGACTAGAACGTAGACTAGACTATAGACTAGACGAGACTATAGACTAGACTATAGAATAGACTAGACTATAGACTAGACTATAGACTAGACTATAGACTAGACTATAGACTAAACTATAAACTAGACTGTAGACTAGAATATAGACTAGACTATAGACTAGACTATAGACTAGACTATAGACTAGACTATAGACTAGACTATAGACTAGACTATAGACTAGACTATAGACTAGACTATAGACTAGACTATAGACTAGACTATAGACTAGACTATAGACTAGACTATAGACTAGACTATAGACTAGACTATAGACTAAACTATAGACTAGACTATAGACTAGACTATAGACTAGACTATAGACTAGACTATAGACTAGACTATAGACTAGACTATAGACTAGACTATAGACTAGACTATAGACTAGACTATAGACTAGACTATAGACTAGACTATAGACTAGACTATAGACTAGACTATAGACTAGACTATAGACTAGACTATAGACTAGACTATAGACTAGACTATAGAACTAGACTATAGACTAGACTATAGACTAGACTATAGACTAGACTATAGACTAGACTATAGACTAGACTATAGACTAGACTATAGACTAGACTATAGACTAGACTATAGACTAGACTATAGACTAGAGCTAGAGACTAGACTATAGACTAGACTATAGACTAGACTATAGACTAGACTATAGACTAGACTATAGACTAGACTATAGACTAGACTATAGACTAGACTATAGACTAGACTATAGACTAGACTATAGACTAGACTATAGACTAGACTATAGACTAGACTATAGACTAGACTATAGACTAGAACTTAGACTAGACTATAGACTAACTATAGACTAGACTATAGACTAGACTATAGACTAGACTATAGACTAGACTATAGACTAGACTTAGACTAGACTATAGACTAGACTATAGACTACTATAGACTAGACTAGACTATAAACTAAACTAGACTAGACTATAGACTAGACTATAGACTAGACTAGACTAGACTATAGACTAGACTAGACTATAGACTAGACTAGACTATAGACTAGACTATAGACTAGACTATAGACTAGACTATAGACTAAACTATAGACTAGACTATAGACTAGACTATAGACTAGACTATAGACTAGACTATAGACTAGACTATAGACTAGACTATAGACAAAACTAGAGACTAAACTATAGACTAGACTATAGACTAGACTATAGACTAGACTATAGACTAGACTATAGACTAGACTATAGGCTAGACTATAGACTAGACTATAGACTAGACTATAGACTAGACTATAGACTAGACTATAGACTAGACTATAGACTAGACTATAGACTAGACTATAGACTAGACTATAGGCTAGACTATAGACTAGACTATAGACTAGACTAGACTATAGACTAAAAACTAAGAATATTTTTCTAAGAATTTTGGAGATAATTGTCAAGATTTCTTAATGCAATCTGGTTAGTGCGAAGATTTAAAGTAAAACTCCTACAGAAATGAATTTTTCCCACACCAATAAATTTTTGCATTTAAACTTTTGCACTCTACACGTTACACTCATAAGTTGTTTTTACACATCTACAACGATTTTTCTTGTTGTTCTTGTTGTTTTCGTACGTACGTGATTTAGTTGTAAAAATCCTGAGCACTGATGCATGGACAACAACTATGAGTAGCAACCAAACCGAACAAGATACAAGTATAAAGTATAAAGAAACAGTTCAGGTTTATTTTCATGTATATGTTTTCTTGACATTCTTCTTCTAAACAATCATCATCAATATCGTCATCATCTCTATATATCTATACTTCAACTATCATCATAAGTAGCTACTCCATGACATTATGATAATTCTATTTACAATCATTTTTCCACATTATATTATAATAAACATTTATAATGTGCATGTTGTTGTTGTTCTTAAATGTTGGAAAATATCTATTTGGTTAGATAGATACTTGCTCTTCACTTTATGTACCAGTAAATAAGTATAATATAATAGAAATGTATATATTTACTTATTTAGTTATTGTATTTATTGCTAAAAAAAGATGTGTTGATGTGTTATTTGTATTGTCCTCCTTCAACTCTATATTAAGACTCAAGTTACTGCTTCATTTAATGTGAAATAAAATTCAAATTCAGAAAAAAAGACTTTAAATTCGTAAATTACATTAAAACCCTTTATTATATTCATTGAAATCTTTCATTGCTCTTTATAAGGGTATGAAGAGTGTTTACACAACAACAACAAAATTTAATAGCATTAACGAAAAAATACTATTTCCGGTTTCAGAAATTGTGAAAATTTTGTTGTGTTTGACATTTACTATTGTTTGTCAAAAACAGCTTTAGGAGGCCAAATGCGCTTAGACATGTGTGTGTATGAGTATGTCTGCTTAAATTGCAATTCATTACGCAAGGGTAATTTTCAAATTAAAACAAATTTAATGAATTTCATGTGTGGGTTGTTGTAAATCTTAGAGTAAATAAATGATTTAGATTTTGTAGCCTTAAAAGTATATTATGAGAATTTAACTTAAAATAATTTATATTGATTTTTTTAAAATAATCGTATTTTTATTTTTAATTAATTTTAAACACTTGTTTTATGACTTTTTTTATATAAATTTGCATATTAAAAAACTTATTTTCTTTTTTTTTTTTGTTATTTATTTTAATTGCAGAGTCTGGGCATTTTGGCTTCAATTCCCGCCGGTTTATTAATATTATCACTGTTTGGCTTACTATTATATCTGCTCACACGCTGCTGTGACCGTAAGCAACGAAAACCCAGCGCACAAAGATGTCAAAGTTGTTCTTTGGTGATTATTACATTGATGACATGTGCTGCCATAGGTTTGGGTAAGTACTATACAAGAAAACAAAAAGACAAAAAACACCAACAAAACGAGAGAAGAGTAAAGAAACAAATGCAAAGATTTATAATTGAAAATAAAAAGTAAAACAAAAAGAAATATTTTTCTTCTTTTTTACAAAGTAAATACAAGACTTGTATGGACATAAAGATTAAAGTGAAAAAACACAGATTTATATTTAAACCCTTAAAAGTCGGTAGGAGCAAAAAAAGTTCAAACTAGTAAAGTAGATCCCTGAGACAGAAAGACATAATTAACTTTCTTAGATGATCAACTTTCAGATCAGTGAGATCCAGAAGGGATATAAATCCTGTAGACCCGGCTCAATTAGTTTTAAACAGAGTGTATATAGTTAATAAGACCATTGTGTACTTAATTAAAGCTTTGTCTAAGTAAGAGTACTTCTAAATCAAAGATTTTTCGAATTAACGCCCTTTGATAATCAACATAGCGATCTTGCTGCATACAAGATCAGTGAGAGTATATTAAGAAGAATTTAAAGGAAAACTGTACAGTAAAAATGATCTTTGTATGCTTGGCTAAAGTAAGAATACTTCTAAACCAAAGATTTTTCGAATTAACGTCCTTTGATGATGAACATTGTGATCTTGGTGCATGCAAGTTCAGTGGTAATATATTAAGAAGCCGATATAAATCCTATAGACCCGCCCCGATTAGGTTTAAACAAAATTTTTTGCCTAATGATCTATCTAAGTAAGAATAGTTCTCAATCAATCTGATCTCGCTTCATACAAGATCAGTGGGAGTTTATCAAGAAGGAGTTATACCCTCCCCTTTAAGTTTAAACGAAAGCTTAATAGTCAAAATTATCATTCTATGCTTATCTAATGATCTCTCTAAGTAAAAATGCTTCTAGAGCAAAGTTGCATCCAATTTCTCACCCCTACTAAAGGTTTAATAACATCTTTACAGACAATGAATGAATGCATTTCGCTTATGCCACCAATAAATAACATTGTAATTTAAAATCTGTGGGTGAGTGAGCCAGCATACCACATCAGACTGTAGTTATTGTAGGAGTAGACGACTTATTATTGTCATATCTACCGTGTAAACATTATGGACTACGAATGTTGTCCTGTCACTGACTTATTATAATCAGTTCTGTATGCTACAATTGCTACAATTTCATTCGTTTTTTCCATTGCTCTGCCGCTCTCCCTCTCTTCTTCCCTAGTTTGTCTGTTTTCATTTCATTTTGTCAACTGTTCCAAATGTTGTTTAAAAAAATAATAATATTTTTTTTTTATCTTCTTGTTAGTGTGTCGTCGTCGTCGTTGTCTTCTTGTTATTATTTCATTTTTTATATTTTTGAGAATGGTTTTTTGTATGTGTGCTTTTTTATTGTAAAATACAATTATTTTAAGGATTAAGGGCTTAAGTGACATACAAAAAAAAATTATATAAAAAATAAAAGGATGCCAACAGAGTGAACGCTTGGTTGGGTCTATAGATGCAGGCAAACAAGCAAGCTGACTGACTGACTGTACCGTATGGTTTGCTTGGGTGCTAGCCTTGCCTAACTGCTTGGTTGTTTGTTTGTCTGTTCTGTTCCATTATTATTATATTTTGTTTGTTTATTTGTTTTGTTTGGACTGACTTCACTATGCGGGAAAATAATTCAATTTCCGACCCTATTTCAGTTTTCTACAAATTGTAATATTTTTTTTATTCGCGTCTTGTATTTGTGGTTTAATTTCACTAACAACACTAAGAGTATGATGGGTGATGACTGGTAGTAAGAGTTCTTCGTAACAGACCCACCTACATACATAGATAAATGTATATAGACAAATAAATAAAGAAATGAATGAATACAATGTAAGTTTGTTTTTATAATTGTTGTAATACAATCTAGTAAAATGTTTGATTGTTAAGAATTTAAGCGCATAATTTGCTCATTTCCAAGACACTGACTCACAATATAGGAAACAAACAAGGACCAACAAAGAGTAAGACACAACAGCAATAAAAACTAACCAGCAAAGATTTAAAATTTTCTGTGATCGGCTTTCAAAGCCAACAGGGACTGAGTCATTTCAAAAAAAAAAAAAAAAAAAAAAACTTTAAAAACAAAAATCACAAAAATCTTTTTGCTTTTAACATAACCGTGTCCTGTCTGCTGAGTAAGACAAATACTCTTTATGCCAACCTCTGGTTTATACCAATTATTTTTAATAATATAAATGGAAAATGCATACATATTTAATATGTATTGCAATTTCTTGCAGTATTTTGTATCGCCTTGTGTCTGAAGAACATTTTATGATAATTGACTGTATAAAAAAGGGCCAACGTTTTTATTTTCTCTCTCAATTTCTTGCATTCCTTTCTACTTTGATCTGTATTGTAAGCATAGGGCTTCAACAGAATTGGCTGATTGCTTTGTTGTTTTTCGTTTAATAGTGCTATTTTTTAGCTGCATATAATTTCAATTTTAATATTGATTATATGGCCATAGCCATAGACTGAGATCATTGACTTTACCCAACAAATTCAATTAACAAAAAAGGGTCAATTGATACTTCATTGGTGGTATTAAAGTCGGCTTTTTTTATCTACTCTCTTGTTATCACTAATTTTATGTTTAATTTTTTAGTTTGTTTTTTTTTTATCAGAAATATTTTAATAGATTTTTTTTATTTATATATTACAGGTCTCTATGGCAACGATGATTTCCATAATGGTTTATTACAAGCATTCAGTTCCGGCAAACAAGTGGAAGGACTTGTATTGAGCTTAAAACGACAGGTATGTTTTATAGTATTGAAAAAAAGTAAAACAAGTAATAATAAACAAAAATCAATAAATTTTTTATGTAGTATTTATATAACAAATAAGTATGACCACCAGCTCTTTTTATAGAGAATATTTTTTATTAAAAAAAAATTCTGTGTTGAATATTTTGCAATAGTTTTTTAATATATATTTTTTACTTTACCACTGGTGTATTTATTCAACTGTCTCTTAATAGTTTGGAAAATATGAAAGTCTTATTATGCTGGTATAGTAGAGGTAGAAAAGCTTTTTTTTAATATTATGCACAGGATTTATAATTGAAATATTTTGTAAAATATTTTCAGGCTTTAAATTCAAACTAAAAGTTATATAGATTAATTTTTATAAGCAATTTTCATATTAATTTTGTAAATTAAATTTAATTGGAATGCTTAAATCTATAAAATTTGAAAAAAAATATGAAATAAAGTTGTATTTTTTTATTACAGAAATTCAAAGAAGAAACCTGGTAGAGGGATTTACGTTTACTTTATCAAGAATTTCATTATAATACTAGAGTTTATAAGTGAATTATTTTCCTTCAAGACATTTTCTGAAGGGGACTTTGTATGAGAACTACACAGAGGGAAAAAATATACACGCCTGGTATCAAATTGACACTAAATTTTTCAATAACATTCATTGTCAAGTATATACATACAACAACAACATTTAATGTTGACCACGCAACGTTGTCAACATTGTCGCAATCTAAATTTTATGCACATCCGTTGTTAACAAACATGGTAAGCTCATTATTGACAACGGATTTTGAGCTTACCACACATGTTAAGTTTTAGACAACAGATGTGCAACGGATGTTATTGAAAAATTTGTTGTCAATTTGGTACCAGGCGTGTATACTTTTTTTCCCTCTGTGTAGGATCAAACGATCGTGAAGAAAATCGGCAGTAATATTTTGTAGAGATACTAGAACATTAAACATAATTATGAACTCAATAGTTCTGTAGGGCGGCTAGGTAAAATAATGTACCGACTTCAACCATTTTCAATAGGTTCAAAAGGTCCATGAGCTAAAAGAAAAGTATATGCCGAATTCCATCCTGAAAATTACGACCTGGAGCATGCGCAAAGGATTTACATGGACACACAGTCGGGCTTAGATTAATCGCCTCAGAAAGTGATTCTGAGCCGATAGGTATTCTTTAAGGTGGGTGTAGGGTATACAAATTATAAGAATATTGTCGAAAACAAAATTATGAACTCAATAGTTCTATTCGGGGGTTACAGTTGTAGTGGGGCTAGGTGAAATAATGGACCGTCTTCAACCATTTTCAATAGGTTTCGTCTATGGGCCAAGAGAAAAGTATGTACCGAATTTCATAGTGAAAATTGCGTCCTGGAATATGCGCACAAGGTTTACACACAGATGGACAGACGGGCATAGATTAATCGCCTTATAAAGTGACTCTGAGCCGATAGGAGGTAATTGTAGGATATAAAAATCTTAAGAATATTGTTGAAAATAATAGTTATGTTCTACTTATTATAAGAGGTGTATATCCGGAAACTTCTAGAATTTACAGTTAAAGAAAACATATAGTGTAGGCGTATTAATACAAATACTTATTTAAATGTGTCCTTTCTCTCAATCTCTCTGTGTGTTTTCTTTATTAGAAAAAAATCTAAGTAAAGTATTGAAATGATTTCCTTTATGCATGCACATGCATATATTTATTTACTATGTATTTCCAAAGGTATATACTACACTTTAAAAGAAATCCATAAGAGTTGAAGAAAGGAACAAAAAAAATCTGTCCCACACACACATAAAACCGGCATGTTAAAACAGATTCTGGTTTTTGTATATGTGGAATTTTATAAAGTCCTTGCAATGCAGGCGACATATTCATTGAGGCCATCAAAGCTTACACACACATACGAACACAAAAACTTCTTTGCCTTGTGGGCTTCTTGCTTTCATTCATTCTTTTTTTTTTATACATGCAATCCTCTCACTTCTTTTTACTCCTTTTACACTATACAAAACTACTGTGTGAGTTTATTAAAAAAAATCCTATAAAAAGAAAGAGAAAAGCTACAGAAGAAAAGTAAGAAAAAAAAAACAGCACGCAGGATATTTGTGCCAACGACCAGTAGTAACACGAAAAATGCAATAAATGTAAATATTAAAATAATAATAATAAAAAAAAGAAATAACTAGGAAGTTTAATTTTAACAAAAATGCATTACAAACTTCTTAAACGAAGTGGTAAAAAGGTAAACAAAAAAAGTAAGAGAAAACTTAAAAAGAAGTACTATTAAATAAAAAACTAACAGAGAGCAGTAAAATCTTTGAATTTAAATCAGTTAAAATAGTGCAAAAAAAATATATATAAAAAGATAAGGACCCTAGAGAAATATAATAAAAAAGTTAAATGATTTTCTATGAAATTTGAAAAATTTTAAATTTAGTTAACTTTTTTTTAAGTTTGTGCAAATTTATGCATATTCTATACAATTTAGAAAATCTTTTTTAAAACTTATTTTTAAAGCAGTTACAACTTTATGTTGTTATTATTTACTAAACAAAAGGAAACATGACGAAAAAGTTTTATATTTAAGGTATTTTTTTAACATACATATAAAAAATACATACAAATAAATATACATACATATGTACATATACATATGTATACATATTTATATACGTATGTGAGTTTTTTGTTTTAATATTAAAAAATCTAAAAAAATGGAAAATATTATAAAAAAAAACATTTAAAAGATGTTAGTATTGTTTGAATGTGTTTGCATTTTCTGGATTTATTCATATTTGGCATACATACACTTTTATATTCCGTTGCACAATCACACACACACATATACACTTGCATACTCTTATTTCAATGTAGCAAGTTGAGTTTTTGCACGCTCTTAGCATACTTTTGGGCTGGCATAATATGTCACACTTTTCTGTGTATAACAATAGTTATGAAAATTATTTCTTTTTCATGTAGTTTTTTTTAGCCTGAATATGTACATATAAAGCAATATTTACTTATAAAGACTTAGCTCCTAAAGGAGTATGTATAATTACTCCTTTAGGAGGTCACACTTTTCGTAGATTTTAAAGAATTCTTAAGTTTCGAAGGACCTAATTGCAGATTTTCTGCTGAAGTAATGTAATTTGTGTAATTAGAAGTTTTTTTTTTAATATAAATAAGTTAATATTATTTTTTGTAACAGTATAAAGGAAAAACTTTAATAATTTAAAAATAATTTATAAATTTTTTTTACTTTATCTTTTTTAAGGAGTTATTCATTTTCTATAAAGAAATTATATAATTTTATAATATATATCAAACTATTATCATTAGTAATAAAGCACTCGATCCGAAGGACCAAATGTTTTTAAATTACAGCACCAAAAGAGCTTTTAGAACTTTTGCCGTAATCAAATGAAAATGAAGATATTATATTTCAAATTTAAAAAATTTTCACAACTTTTCTATTTCCCTTAATCTTAACAACAAGATATATAACAATTGTTTTTTTTAGCCAAAAGCAGGTTAAATTTTCTTTTAATTTACTATTCTCAAGCTTAAGCAAATAACTTGCAGCAAAAACTAACTTTAATGAAAACTAACAGCAAACACTTAAAAACAATTGAATTAAATGCTTTAATTCCCACAATATCTATGAGTTTTGAAGAGCAATACGAGCATATATAGCTAAATTTGTATATCCTCTTCTTGACAGCAAAGTGGGAAAAACATTTAAAATTTATTAAACTTCTTTATAATATAAACATATTCACGAAAAAACAAAGTAAAGAAAAGAAAAAGCAAAGACAGCAACAAAAAAATAGAAAAGAAACCTTTAGCTTACATCCGTTTCTTTAGTTAAAGTACGACAACTTTATAAGGATTTTCCTTTTCATATTGTTTAAAGGGGAGAAACTACTACTAATACTAATTCAGCTACTACTACATATTGCTGCTGATTTTGCTACTACTACAACTACTATTATTATTGTTTAACCAGAGAAGTGCATGTGTTTACTTATATGTACTTAAATCTACATATATGTATGTTTTCATTTTCTAGTTTCTAATGTATAGGTATGTACTACATATAAGTACATATTTCTAAAGGTATCTATGTAGTTTTAAATGAACATTTGTCTGTTTTAGTAAATTGGCTTCATGTGAATTCAAAAGAGCTGTTTTGGTTGGGTTGCTTCTACAGTTCTTATAGGACTCTTAGGAGTAATGTTTGTTTTCTTTAATTTTGTTGAATGATGAAAATCTTTACAAATTTTACTTTCCTTTTAGAAAGAGCACAATGAAGAAAAACAAAAACCTACAAATGTTTCTATGTACAAACATACATACATACATATGTATGTATATAAGAGTTCATGTGTTAGTGTATGTGTTTAATTTACAAAAAATTAGTACAACGTACTGTCAATATAAAAGTTTAGAAAGTTTTCTATACATATCCACTCATTAAAAAATAAACGATAATATTTTTGGGATGTACATAAGTATAAGGAAATCTTTTGATTAGAAAACCTAGTAAGTAGGTCTCTTCTTTCACTTATTTGTAGAGTGGTTGAGGTTTTGCAATTAGATTTCTTAATAACATATGACATTAGAGTTTTAAGATTTTAGGATTTAATTGGAAAGGTTTTTTATAAATATTTTTTTGTGGGAAGTTATATATTTGAAGGAATTTAATTACTTTTTTTATGATAGTTTTAGTGAATAAGTTAATTTATTCACAATTTTGTTTTATTTAAAAGAAAATGGTAGTAATTTTGAAGCAAAAGTTTACTATCAACTTTAATATCTCTTAGTAATTCTTTTAATAAGCTAATTTATTAAGTTTTAATTCACAATTTTTAAGGACTTCAGGTGGTATGAGTAATTTTTTAAATTATATATAAATTTCTAGTTAAAACAATAATTCATATGTCACTGTTATCTTCATCAAGAGAAAATCAGACAAATTTTCAACTTAAAACCATCAGCAAGTCTTTTGTTATATTTTAATTCACAATAGTCAAAGTGTTGCGGGTGGTATGAGTGATATTTTTAATTACTTATTAATTCATGTTTAAACAAGAAGATTGCTGAGACAGTTTTTGAAAAGAAATCTGAAATCAAAGTTAACTTTCAATATATAGTAAAATAATACATCGGTAATTGTTATTGTCAAGAGATTTTTTCTGTTTTAATGCACAATAGTCAAGGGCTACTGGTTCATATTTCATAGTTAAAGTATGTATAAGAACACAACCGCTTAAATTATATTTTGAAGATAGTTTTTTATCTTCCCTTTTATATTTTAGATTGAGACAGAGAACACTTTAAATTTCTCCCTCTACTTTGCTACTTACTACTTTTTAAGTAAATTCTCTACAAATTTGTCAAACAGTTAAATCAAAGGACTTTGCTCAAAGACAACTTCTTTTTTATGAAATTCATAAAAAAAAATTACATATGTATTCGTATATATACACACATATCTATGTATGTATTCATAACTTTAAATGATTCATATGCTAAACCTTTTAATGTTAATGCTAAAAAGGGTTGAATATTAATTTCGTTTCGTTTGTTTTAGTTTTTGCTACAAACATTTGACAACAACAACAACAGCAAAAAAGGTGGACATTTGTAGAAAAGAATTATGTAAAAGGATTTGTTTTAAAACAATTTTGTCCAAAAAGTTAGCAAAACAAATAGTGGCAAAAACTTTTTCTTTACTTAAATCCTAACAGACTTGCATTGTAATTGTAATAGTTAGTCCACCTTTAAATGCATATATTTTCCATAATACTGTTGCTTTAGCAGCAAAATGATTTAAATGTTTCAAAAAAATAAAAAGATTCTAATAAAATTTTAAATATAAAGTCTGAAGAAAGAAGGAGAGAAAGAGTTAGAGAAAAAGTTGTTATAAAAAAAAGTAATATAAACTAAAAGTTTGCAAACAAAAGTATAAACTTTTATTGACGATAGAAGTAATTAGCAAGGAACGTACTTTGCCTTAACAAAGTTTTTCCTATTCTTTTCTTTAGTTCTTCTTTTGCAATCATGTCTAAACATTTCTATAAACTGAGTTGAGAAAAATATATTATGTGTATATTATTGTAACATAAAAGTAATGTCACATTTAAAAAAAAAACTTTTTCTTTATTACTATTTTTGAGTTGAATTTTTCAATGGCGTTAAAACTGACGCTATATACTTTTCTGGAAAGGATTTAATTGTGACCGTTAGATGTTGGATTCTAACTGTTGGCAAGTTAGTAGTTTTCCCTATTTTTTTCTTCTGTTAATTCATTTCCTTTTTAAATCACTGTATGTACACAGCACTAGAGGCACCCTCTCGATATAGTTTCACCCTATTTATGTTAAAAACAGGGTGTATAAAAAGTTTAAATATAAGCTTTAGCTATACCCAGTGTACTTCGCCATTCTATTAAAGCTTTCTAGTTTTTGGTATTAACTTTACAGGAGAGGTTGTATAGAGTATTCAAAATAATGTTACTCTAACAAAATTTTTATACGAATTTTCTTCTTACT
This sequence comes from Lucilia sericata, assembly GCF_015586225.1. NCBI lineage: Eukaryota > Metazoa > Arthropoda > Insecta > Diptera > Calliphoridae > Lucilia > Lucilia sericata. The sequence goes on from NW_023994047.1 coordinate 1,019,034, forward strand.
TTGTGTTTGGTGCCACGCCCATTATTGGTGTTTCGCCCATATTTTTCATAAATATTTCTAATAACAGTAAAGTTACTCGCAAAATATTTGAGGTGTCCAGCTGTTATAAGGGCGTGGTATCTCGCCCACTTGAAATTTCAAAGTATTTGAAATTGAAATTTCTATTTTTAGCTTAACCCTGTATTAACAACCGTAAGCTTGATTATAGTTTGCACAATATAGTTTTGGCAATTGATAACTTTTTTGTGTTCAACTGTGATGGCAGTAACATTCGCTTCCCTTTGGTATTGAATTGTTCGCAATGAGAATGAAAAAAAAATGCACAAAAACAGAAAAATAGTGAAACGTTCCGAATTTGTTTCTAAAGTCAATGTCCTAAATGCTGTTGTAAAAGTAGTTGGTGTCATTTTCAGTTTTTTTTTACAAAAAAAAAGTAACTCAATGAAATAAGGTTTTCATTTCAAACTTAAAAGAGTTAATTCAATTAAAAGAAAATAAATGAAATTGAGGATTAACTAAATGTAGGGACAAGAAAGTTAATAAAGTTTGTTAAAATATTTAAAAAATTTGTTTTGTAACTGTTTCACATACTTTGTAATGACTACAATATAACTTTAGCATTGCTTAGAAGAAATTTAGTAATATATCGTTTATAAAACAAGTCTGCATGTCAAAACAACCTCTAGACTCTTAATTATCTCTTTACCAATTAGTTCACTTTATGCAACACTTTAAAACCTATTAAAATTTTGTTAAAATATTTCAAGAATTTATTCATTTTAATTTCTAAACACAAACTAATTTCTCCTCATTTAAAATGTTTTCCAAACAACAACAAGTTTAACATTCTAATTTGTATTTGGCGCAATGTTGGGCTACGGTTGGTTTTGAAAATGCTTTGGTGTTGTAAGCGTTTTCAATGTGTAGGACACTTTTAGATGTCTCTTTGTTAAATGGCAGCAGTTGTTGCAATGTGTTATCCAACGTTACAACAAGATACAGACCAATTTTATAGATAAGTTCTAATTAGAACATCAATTGAGATAAAACAGAAACCGCCAGTTGTGTTGTGAATGTTCTATTTTGTTGTTGTTGTTGTGAAAAGTGCATTTTAATACAATTAACGTTTAAATGAAATTGTTAAAGTGTTCATTGTTAACGAAAATACAGCTATTTGCCATATAATTTAAGTTTAAAAAGTTCAAAAATAATTTAGTAACTTTTTTGCTACTATGTAGTATCCAACCATGCCATAACTAACTCCTTTCTTTTTTTTGGAAGGAAAAGGTTCATTATAGTTTATGGCTTTACCTTAATAGCTTTTCAGTTTTGAGTTTTTTTCCTCGTTAGTTCTCTTTACAAATCATCTGTTAACTTTAGTCTATAATTATTACAACGGAAAATTTAATATGACAGCCCGTTCTGTTAGATGTTTTAAAAACATACAGTTTGTGACAATAATTAATGTCTGTCAAGATAATTTGTTTAAAGTGAAATTTGACAGACACTTATTAAATCAATTTAAAGCGAAATTGTCAAGAAACAAAGGATTTTACAGGTGCATTTATTAGAATGGAAAGTTTAAAACATTTAAGCGTTAGTTTACTTTTAACTTTAACTGTATGTTCTATTAGTATATAACACATACATGCAGTGTATATGAGAAATGAAGGAAAAAAATTATGAACATGAACTTAATAACAGCTTAAATGCATCGTTATTAAAAACTTTATACCTACAAGTTACAAACACTCATATTTACAGTAGTTGAAGACTGAAGTCTTTGAACAACATAAAAGTTCTGAAGCTGACAGGTAAAGTTAACATAGACAGTTTTTTCAGCACATACACCTACACTCACATACATACACATATACAGCTGCAAATACCCTGCATACTTAGCAGGCTGTTAGAAATTATGACACGTTCATAATAAGAGAAATTTAACTTTAAAACTATTTCTTCCTTTACAAACGACCGAAAAAAGTTTAAATTGCTTATCTACTGATTACTTGGGAACACTAAAGTGACAATTGATTTCGCGCCAAATTACTTGGGACGCTAAAGTGAAGATTGATTTCCTCATTGCATTATAAAGTCCACATAAAATGTTTAAAGGAACTAATCAAGCAGTGTAACAAAGTAGTAACGACTACTTCTAAAACTGCCGGGTAATTTTTAAACTAACGGTTTCATTAAGTGTAAGAGTGTAAGAAATACACATTCACCATGCTTTTAAACAAAATTTCAAGATAATTTTAATGATTTAGTAAATTTAATTATGTCTTAATTCTTATCTCTACACATATTTACATATTATTTAATATACAACCTCAAAATAATAATAATTGAATTTATGAAAATCGTTCACTTAAAGAACGATAGTGAAGCATACATTAATAAAGTATTTAAAAGAGGTATTTAATACGTCGAAATATTTTAAATTTTCTTAAATTATTTTAAACTTTATTAAAACAGCTTAATAAAACTTATTTCTTTTTTTTTTTTTTTTACATTACAGACTGAAGCCATAAAACATGATCTCGAAACTAAAATGAACCAACATAGACTCGAAGCACAAATAGAAAAAGTACAATATAATCAAACTGCTGTAATGTTGTTAATTGAAACGTGTGGTCTAGTGCGCGAAAATACCTCACGTGCTGTTACCAGTCTCGATAACATGGTGCTATATTTTATGAAAACCAAAGGCAGTGAAAATGATACCTCCCTAATGGGTTTATTACATGTAAGTTAAATACAGTTTTATTTAAATTGCGTAAATGCATAATTTTAATTTAATATTCTTTATCTCTTGCAGTTGGGTGAACTTTATGAATCGATACGATGGCCTGCAACTTTAGGTTTCCTTACGCTTTTACTACTGCTGTGTACCGTTTTGGTAATAGGCGTGGCACGTCGTTCTCGCTGTGCCTTGATATTCTTTAGTGTAGCTGGTCTATTTTGTATAATTATTTGCTGGTTATTGGCGGGCGTTTATCTGGCATCGGCTGTAGCCGCTGGTGACTTTTGTATGCGTCCACATGAGTACATGTGTCGTCAGGTGGGAATGGTAAGCAAATAATTAAGCATTTGCTATATATTATATTGAACTCATAGACTATATAAACAATAGCCGGTGACAACTTACTAACCGTTTTATATAAATATCTGTCAACAAATTGTATTAAGTTTCTTTGGTCTTCAGTTTTCTAACTTTGCAAAAGAAAAAATTAGATTTAGTTCAGTTTTTGTTTGTTTCTTGGCAGTAGTTGTACAAGATAAAATGGATAAAAAAATAAAATACCACACATAGACCGGCCGACAGACAGACTTGGCTTTTAGCCAATAAATTAAACCACCATATTGCAAACGGAACAAATGTCGTTTAAAACTTTTGTAGTTTTATTTGATTTTCAAAACTACGAACAAAACAAAGTTTGGTGTTCTCTTTTTTCTTCTATATTTGGGGTTTTTTGTTGGCTACTATTATTCCATAACATACCAGTACGCGGCGTCCATTTTTCCAAACAAAACAGGCCACTTGATGTGGCTGATAATATTCATTGTCAAATTGCATTTTCTTGTTAAGCCATTAGATTGCAACGAAATGACAGAAAATGATAATATATGGGTCTCCTCCCTTCGCTACTCCCGCTAGAGAGTGGTAAACAAGAAAAGAACAAAACAGCAAAAAAACGTTACTGACGCCCATTTTGTTTGTTCATTTAAATTTGCTAACTTACAATTTAAAATAACTTTATCTACTCCTCACTATTAAGGTAAAATTTAAAAATCTTTTGTTTATCCTATATAGCGGAGTCCTTATGTTTACTTCCTTAACTGTGGCACCTTACGCAATCGCTTCATTTTACGCCTGAATGAATCACGTGATCTGGTGGAACGTGCTCGTGAATCAGTTTATTTAATACAAAGGTAAATAGCAGACAAAATACACAGCAACTTTTGATTTTACTCAAGCGTATGCATAATGCACACGTTCCTTCATACTAAGTAATATGTAAATATAAAATTCTCTTTAACATTTTTAAACTCCCTTATTAGAATGAGCCAAGAAACTTATCCACGTATAGATGTACACAAAACATTAGAGTCCATGGATAATGATTTAGAGGAAACGAAACGTAATCTCACCGTATTATCAGCAACTTTAGATAGACGTGCCATAGATCGCCACTATTCAGAGGCTTTAAGAGGTCTTTGTGGTGGCGGTCTTTTGGGTTTAAGTCTGATGATGGTAGCCGGCCTGTTGACATCTTTTCTCTTTACCATACTCGTCTATGCCGATTCACATGCCTGGATCTATTTAAGCAAACGAAGGTACTTGGTTTGGTCTTTAAAATAAACTGTCTTGCATTACATTCTTCATTAATTTTATATTCTTATGATAATTATAGACCCTCTGTGGATGCCGATAAATCCGAAACAGCACCTTTATTCCCCTCTAATGCACCCAGTGCAAATATATCACCCACAGCACCAGTCCATCATACGGGCACTATAAATCGTACCCTTTTACATCATCAGCAGACCCATGGCGTGGCCGTAGGCCATAGTGGCACCTTGGGTGGCACACGCAGCAATGGTGCCGCCAATGGATTGAGAACAGGGTTGGCATCATACAACAATCATCATAAAACTAACACACTACATAGTGGTGGTGGTGCGGCTGGTAGTGGCAAATTATCACCCTCACCACCGCCAGGTTATGATGTTGTGGTGCATGGCACAAGGCATGGCTTTTATTAATTTTTTTTTTATTTTATTTTTTTTTTTTAATTTAATTTTTCACATTTTTTTCTCTACACGCATATTTCTGAATAATTTTTCCTATATACAAACACTAGCAAGGTCGATGTGTTTTAAGTTTGGACCAGTGTCCTAAACAAGCTATCTAGGTATAATATTATAAATATAAAAGGATATTTTTTAAATATTTACAAAAACGGAGGCAACTACTTAAGAAACTAAAGCTTTTAATTTAAAGCTCTGTAAACATTTGTTTCACCAATTTAATACAAACACTTAAGCAAAACTGCTTAAGATTCATATTTTTATTAAGACCACACATTTTCAGTTATTTTATTGCTTTAATTTTTAATAATTTTTTTATCATTTTAATTTCTAAAAAAGAGCAGCTTTAACAAAGTTTCACACTTAAAAACTGCTTGACCAAAAGAAGTGCCTTTAAACATTAAATGCTACATCATACAATTTTTTTTACTCATAATTGCATAATTGTTAAAATATGATTTTAAAACAATGTTAATACATTTATATTTTTATTTTTGTATAAATACGCTCAATTAATTTTTATATTTATATGGAAATATTTGTATTTAAAGTTGATAAATTTATATTTATTTAACACCAATAGTAGATACATACATACACATGTATTGCTAACAGATCTGGGGGGAGATATAAAAAGTATATGGATATTCATATGTATATGTATATAAATGTCACTAGGATATTTTGCACTCATACAAGCACAAACATAACAGAATTTGCACTATTTACATATATACATACATATGTATGTACATATACATATGTACATGCAAAAAAAGGAGTAGAGTTTAAAAAGGGAAATTTAAAACAAACTGGCGAATATTTATGTATTATTTAACAAATGCTAACATATACATATGATACATTAATATGACCCTAAAAATAGTCGTTAGGAAAAGTCACAAGTGATAGGAAAGTGGAGCAGAGCAAAAATTTTATAATTTATTAATTTAGAAATATGTATTTCTAAAGCCTAAAAGTTTTCTATAAAATTGTAGTCGCCTTTTATAAAATCAATAAACAACTTTAAAATTTTTATTTTTAATTTAAAAATTTGAATAATTTAAAGAAAATTGTAAATTGCCCCTTTTTTGTTTATTATTTCCTAGCTACATTTCTTACATAGTATGTATTTGCAAAAACAAATTTAAGAGAAACCATAATATTTATTTTCATTTCTGTGGGGACTTTTTTCTATTAATCTGGCAGCACTGATAGGAAAAAATCAAACTTTGCAAAAACAAATTTAAGAGAAATAACAACAAAATTACTTACAAATATCATTTCCCTTTCCGTTTATACATATTTCATTGAATAGTTTTGAATCACATTAATTAATATTATATTTTGTAATTGACATTTTTGACATAAAACAACTTTTTATAAAACACTAAAATAAATTATAACAGGCCATTTAAATGCATAGACATCTGCTATTACTCTTTTTGATTTCATTATTATATTTTCAAATAAAGACTTATTGAGATTATTTTCTTTAATTAAACTTCTTTATTTTTAACTTACAAACTTTTCAACATAAAGAACTCTTTTCTATTATTTCATAAAATTGACTTTTTTCCAAAACAAAACACTAAAATAAACAACAATAACAACAGGCCATAATGAGAGCTTTGCTTTTTCATGCTCTTCTTTTGCTCTTTTTTATTTTTTGCAACACACTCAAACGCAACAACAAAACTACTTGCATTTTATACAAAACAACAACAACAGGTGACTGCATTAAAACAACGATTGACGAGTGATGGGCGAACAAATTTTTAACAACTTTACACACTTTTTTAACATATTAATTTCAACTTTTCCAAAAATATTTTTATATACAAATATTAAGCAACACTTTATTAACATTTTTCTGCAAAAATATTTTACTTTACACTATTATTTCTAGACAAAACAATTAATTTTCTAAGACATTAACAATTTAATACCGAACCGTGTGAAAAAAGCGCTTAAACTGATTAAATGTTCTAAAAAACGAAAGTAAACTGTCAAGTGTTCTAAAATATTGGACAAGTGAGAAAAGAAAATGACATTTGTTATTTTTTGTTGTTAAACGTTACTTTGATATGTAAATAAGGTTTGGACTAATATTTGTAAAACTGTTAAATGGTTTGATGTAAAGTTTGAGGTTTTGAAACTATTTTTAAAGTATTTGTCTTTCAAATAGGTACTTAATTAAAATGGTTGCTTTTAATTTAAAAATTTACAAAATTTATTTATGTTTGTATTTCCTTTGAAATATTAAAATCTATTTTTTATAAGTACTAAACCAGTTGAAATACAATTTATTAAAGTATTTTCCCAAATGTATGTATTATAACTAAAAGGCTTCGTACTATTTCAAAATAAAACTTAGGCCTATTTTCTATTAAGGTGCCTGCACTGTTTATAGAAATACATATAAATCTAATTTTGCAAAAACAATTTTAAGAGAAATAAAAAAAAAATTACTTACATTTATCACTTCCCTTTCCGTTTTTGTTTTTTGCAGATTTTGTTTTGAATCACATTAATTAATATTATATTTTGTAATTGACTTTATTACATAAAACCACTTTTTTATAAAACTCTAAAATAAATTATAACAGGCCATTTAGAAGCATAGACATCTGCTATTACTCTTTTTGATTTCATTATAATATTTTCAAATTAAAACTTATTGAGATTATTTTCTTTAATTAAACTTATTCATTTTTAAATTAGAAACTTTTTAACATAAAGAACTCTTTTCTATTATTTCATAAAACTGACTTTTTACCAAAACAAAACACTAAAATAAACAACAATAACAACAGGCCATAATGAGAGCTTTGCTTTTTCATGTTCTTCTTTTTATTTTTTGCAACAACAAAACTACTTGCATTTTATACGAAACAACAACAACAGGTGACTGCATTAAAACAACGATTGGCGAGTGATGGACAAACAAATTTTTAATAACTTTACACACTTTTTTAACATATTAATTTAAACTTTTCCAAACATATTTTTATATACAAATATTAAGCAAAACTTCATTAACATTTTTCTGCAAAAATATTTTACTTTACACTATTATTTCTAGACAAAACAATTAATTTTCTAAGACATTAAAAATTTACTACCGAACCGTGTGAAAAATGCGCTTAAACTGATTAAATGTTCTAAAAAACGAAAGTAAACTGTCAAGTGTTCTAAAATGTTGGACAAGTGAGAAAAGGAAATGACAGTTGTTATTTTTTGTTGTTAAACGTTATTTTGTTATGTAAATAAGGTTTGGACTAATAAACTGTTAAATAGTTTGATGTAAAGTTTGAGGTTTTTAAACTATTTTTAAAGTATTTGTCTTTCAAATAGGTACTTAATTAACATGGTTGCTTTTAATTTAAAAATTTACAAAATTTATTTATGTTTGTATTTCCTTTGAAATATTAAAATCTTATTTTCATAAATACTAAACCAGTTGAAATACAATTTATTACAGTATTTTCCCAAATGTACATATGTATTATAACTAAAAGGCTTCGTACTATTTCAAAATAAAACTGGGGCCTATTTTCTATTAAGGTTCCTGCACTGTTTATAGAAAGATAAATCTAATTTTGCAAAAACAAATTTAAGAGAAATAAAAAAGAAAATTACTTACATTTATCTCTTCCCTTTCCGTTTATGTTTTATTGCAGATTTTGTTTTGAATCACATTAATTAATATTATATTTTGTAATTGACTTTTTTACATAAAACAACTTTTTTATAAAACGCTTAAATAAATTATAACAGGCCATTTAAAAGCATAGACATGTGCTATTACTCTTTTTGATTTCATTATTATATTTTCAAATTAAAACTTATTGAGATTATTTTCTTAAATTAAACTTATTTATTTTTAAATTAGAAACTTTTTAACATAAAGAACTCTTTTCTATTATTTCATAAAACTGACTTTTTACCAAAACAAAACACTAAAATAAACAACAATAACAACAGGCCATAATGAGAGCTTTGCTTTTTCATGCTCTTCTTTTGCTCTTTTTTTATTTTTTGCAACACACTCAAACGCAACAACAAAACTACTTGCATTTTATACAAAACAACAACAACAGGTGACTGCATTAAAACAACGATTGGCGAGTGATGGACAAACAAATTTTTAATAACTTTACACACTTTTTTAACATATTAATTTAAACTTTTCCAAACATATTTTTATATACAAATATTAAGCAAAACTTCATTAACATTTTTCTGCAAAAATATTTTACTTTGCACTATTATTTCTAGACAAAACAATTAATTTTCTAAGACATTAAAAATTTACTACCGAACCGTGTGAAAAATGCGCTTAAACTGATTAAATGTTCTAAAAAACGAAAGTAAACTGTCAAGTGTTCTAAAATGTTGGACAAGTGAGAAAAGGAAATGACAGTTGTTATTTTTTGTTGTTATACGTTACTTAATTATTAAAATAGAGTTTTAAATAATTATTTAAAAAAACATGTAAAAGGTTTCATTTAAAATTAAAAAGTTTTATAATTTTACAGAAGTTATAAAATTATTTTATATACATACGTATTTAGCATGTTTGTTTTTATTTTTCAAATTTTACAAAACTTTTGTTTGTTTATACATACATACATGTTTAAATCTGTAAATATTTGTGTTTCCTTTAAAATTTTAAAAAATATTCTAGATAAATGTTAAACAAGTAAAATAACAATTTATTAAAGTTAATTTTTTTATGTATAAACTTTAATTTTTTATGTTTAATTTATAAATAGATAGACAATACATAGTCGGTGTTGTATTAAACATTATTTGCTCTCCAAACTTTGTGTTCTATTTATTCCCTTTATTAAACAGTTATTTTTGCTGGGCCATCAAGTCCTGGTTAACATAGTTTCCTTATTTTTTGTTAGTCCATAAACTAGTTCATGCCAATTGTTAACAACTCCTAGAAATATATATAAAGTTTTCATTTGATTAACGCTGAAATTGAAATGTTCCTAGTTTTAAAAGCGTAAATAGTGTTTATTGAACAAATGTAAATAAACAGGTCATACTACAGATAAACAGTAAAGATCAAAATTATAGCAAACATATGGAAGTTGTTGCACATTCCATAAACCAATCAATCAATCACTTACCTTGCATTAGTTAAAAGTATATACTTCAAAATTTTTCATATAACTTATTGTCTTTCTCTTGATCTGCCTATTTTTATACTCTCCAATATTTGCTTTTATATTTTCCCTGGAAAACTGTTCTTAATACATTTAACTTTCACTTTCTTTAAACCATACCATATTATGAGCTCCCTAAGAAAACTTATCGATATTCATTCAATAAATATAAAAAATTACAACAAAAACCATAAAAACATTTTGTACTTCATTTCACATTAGGAACAGCACCTTATGTTCCCATAAAAAAGTTATATGAGAACTAAAAAAGAAGTTTATTTGCAATAATGTGGCCTAGTTTGGGGGAACACAAACGGGTTTATTTGTTTGTTAAATAAGGTTTATTTCAATTTAAATTTATGTTTTTAATTTGGTTCACCTATAACTAAATATCTGCACTTTAATAAAATCAATTATAAAAGTTTGTATATACAAATATTTAAATCTTGTTATATAAAATCTAAAATGTATGTCAATCATATTTATCCAAACATTACCACACATTAATTAATATGTACCCCCAACTGTTTATAATCTTTAATTTGTTACATGTTTTTTTTTCTGCCTTTAGATCCTCGGGCCATCATACCTTAGGGCGACTGCCTTCGCATCAGCAACCCAGCTATATGCCTGGTCCTAATAACGGCAAATATGCCACACTTAGCAAACAATGTAAGACTTTGGAAGCCAACGATTTTTACTGAGATTCGCTTGCCTGCAGCTCTAATGCAGGCAATAGCAGTATACGACTTAATAGCATTACCGCCTCCAATGGTATTGGAAGAAATTCAATTAAAAGTATGTTTGCCTCAGCCACTCTACCGCGTTCAGCTGGTTCTTCGCTACGTTCTGTATTATCCGCCCAAACTTCGAATACGGTTTGCAGATCAACTGGCAATGGCCTGGATCTGGATGATGATAAAGATCCACGTGATGTTACCAACAATAGCTTTAATCGTTTCGATCCCAAATATATTAGCATAGGTCCGAAAGCGGTAAGGGGCAATAATAATCTGAGCGTGCTAGCTGCTGCTACGGCCAATAAGTGTGCTACTTTAGGGCGACCACATGGTGGTCGCTATGGAGGATCCTTGAAGGGTACTAGTCCTTCTCCTAATTTGCGTAGTGCCAAGACTCCTTCAATTTCAACCGTATCCAAAGACTATTGTCCTCAGCCGGATTGCATACCTCAATCATACGTGGCTAATACTACTGAAATGCTAGTGCCTCAGGCAACTCAGCCACCGCCTCCACCTCTGCCGCCGCCAAAGCCCAAGAATACTTTTACCGAAATACCGGGCACTACGGGTGTAGGCAGTTCATATGCCAAAGAACAATTACAAATGCAATTACAAATTCAGCAGCAGCAGCAACAACAGCAGCCTCAGCAATATCAATTACAAGAGATACAACCAGTAACAGTAACACCTACAGTTCAGCGACCATTGCCAGTTCAGCATCATCCACCGACAACACACATTCTGCCACCTTCTGCGGTCTACAGTATCGAGAGTTCCAGTTATCAACAACAACAACAACAGCAGCAACAACAATTACAGCAACAAATACAACAGCAGCAGAATGAACCTCCTCCTCCTTTACCACCACCACAAACCATACCCTCCGTTGCATCACGACCTCTACCTCCACAACCAGTAGCCGCCCCTGCGCCACCTCCACAACTACCCCGCTCTCTAAATCCAAATTCAATCGTTAATCAACCTTTACCCGAAATACCTACACACCAAAATCAGCCACAACCAGCTCCTCCGCCCGTCCAGCAATCCAAAATATCACCCCAGCCCCTGTGTGCAGCCAACCTAAACCAGTATCGTTCGCTCCAAAGACCACAACAGCAGAAACTGCAACTACCAGCACAAACTCAAACCACTTCACAGCAGCAACTGAATCAATTGAACCAAACTCAGCCTCAAATCCAATTGCAACCACCTAGTCTACCACCTAAAAATCGTCACAAATCTCGTGAGCACAACTCGAATATCCAACAAATGCAGACTCTACCTCCCAAATCGAATAGTTTACGCCACCAACAGGTGGCCACGAGCAATTACGAACAGGAAAGAGATCGTGAACGTGATAGAGAAAGACAGAGAGAACGCGACCGGGATCGCGATCGAGAGAAACATGAACGTTCACGACGTTCCGAGACCTTGGATAATGCACGTTCAAATGCCGCCTATATGGATCAACATTCCATTTCAGTCAAAAAGCAACATTCTTATGAAACCTCACAGCCATCTAGCTATCATCAACGCCATCCTGCAGCGACCACGCCAAACAACAACTACCATTCAACCATCTTAACAAAGCAACAACATCAGCAACAATTGTTAGTCGAGGCCCATCAACAACAGATGTACTATCGCTCGCTAAAACGTGGCGGTTCTCAAGCCAACAATGACATGTATTCGGTGACCGAATTGTAGGAATGCGCCTGCTGTGGCGGTGGTGTTGATGTCGTGAGACGCACAAAGTGTTCCACAACATCGAATGCCTCTGCCGCAGCAATGGGCAATAGTTCATGCGTAGCACCCATACCTCTGCCGCCCAAGAAACACCAACGTTCCTCGTCGAGCGGCAGAGAACCTCGAGAATCGGCGGTATCCGCCTCATATAATGCCAACAAGTGCGAAGACCACGAATACGACGAATATTGTCCTGGAGCATATGAGCCCCAAACGCCTCACCATCAAGGTTCCAGGCAATCTCACCTCTCTACCGGCAACTCCTCAACATCAACGAAACATCAACAAAGGTCTGCCACATTTGATGTGGCCGATGCTCGTGATTATGAGCTAAAACGTTTGGGCAATCGAAGATCCCAATCGCAAAATGCCACCAATCTAAAGCAAGCACGCAATGGCGGCTTAGTGGTCAGCAGCGCTGATCACCATCGTGGAGAGCGTACGCATGATCGTGAGCGCAGTCGCAGTGATCATCGCATATCCAGCTATGCATGCGATGATACCTCCTTAGCCATGAGTCATGCCTTCAGTGGGAATGTGGGCAATGGTGGCATAACGCATCATCACAACCATCACCAGCAACAACAGATGCAACAACAACAACATCGGCAACAGCAACGCCGTGAAAAAACATTTAAAGTATGATTTTTAGAGACGTCATAAAAATTTAGCCCCACTACCGAGGGGTCACCCACACCCAAACGGGTGCAAACCATCTATGTGGCAACGTGGTAAAAACACCCTACTAACAGCTGGCAATTTTGAATGACATTCATTCATAATGCGATCGATCGAATTTGCCCAGAGTATGGCGGTGGTGACTGGTAAAAGGTAACCAAAGTGGTGGCGGCAAAAGGAGCGGATTTGTAATAATAATGATAATTTTAAGGAGACCAGCTGTGGATTTGTTGCTTTATTTAATTGTAACTAATTATGTTGGCATAATTGGCACCGTTAGTTCCGCCTAGTAGTTTTAATGTTACTTATACTAAAAATTAATTGAAATTTGCTCTAAAGCTGTGAAACAAAATATTTGTATTTGTATTATAGGGTATGTTTTTTATTACTTATTATTACTAAATCATTTTGATCAAAAGCGTTTAGGTTTTATTATATCATTATAGTAAGAAAACAAATCAGTTGTAGTGGCAACAGTGGAGTTTAAATTGTGACTCTCATCACACACTTTCACTTCACTTCAAAACTAAAACGAAAACAAAAACTTACTCACTGCTCAATTGTTTCATTACAACACCAAAGCACTCTCCAAACTACAGACAAGAGATACAAAAGAAACCATAAATTATAACCCAAAAAATGTAATAATAAAGAGAAAATTAACGCCTGAAAGAACTATGGGATAAACCAAAGTTTTTTCCCCTCTACTTTCTATAATTTAACAAATTTTTTTAACAAACCAAGAGACAAATATTCTGTTGCATTCAAAATACTTGAACAATGATTTCTTCTCAACCAAACTTACTCTCTAATGCTCTCTAGAAATACCTTGGATTTGATAATTGTATTAAGTCCGTTATTGCAAATTGCTTAATCTCAAAACAAAAAAGAAATAATTTTTGTTATTACTTTTTTTTTATAAAAAAATAAGTTGTATTCCTTTTTTAAACTTTATTTATTAGTTTTTTATATTATTATAAGAAGAAAAAATTAGCAAAAATCAAAAACGAAAAGGAAATTCAAAGCGTTTAAATTAACAAGTAATTATTATTATGAATACCGTTGCGAAATGTCAAAATAAAACAAAATTTTTGTGACGTCTATAAACCAACAAACAAAACAAACAACATCAAAAGTTATATTTAATATTTAATCAATCAAAATACAATTACAAATACAACATACATTTAAACAAATACGTATTATAAACAATTTACAAAATAACATTAACATTAACTCGTAACATATACTACTAAATACTACATACATACATATTTATTATACAAAAAAAAAACATTTGCTTACAAACATACATTCATATTTATAAACAAAAAATCCTTAAAGAAACATCCTTTTCATAGACACTCTCTCATACACAGAAACATAGAAAACATACTAAAACACTTTAAGACATGCAAAAACATGTTTAGGAGACACATTTTTAAAAATAAAATACAATTTTGTACGTATTACCACAAGAAAAACACAAGTAAAAATTAAAAAAAGAAAAAAGTCTAAGCAATAATTCAGGTCTTTTTAACAAAAAATGCATTTATTATATTTAAAAACTACAACAACAATTGAAACCTTTTTCGAAAAAAAGGATTCATCAAAATTTAAAACAAGGTCTGAGTCTTACTTTAAGGAATATAATGCAAAACCTTTGAATTGAAGTAAATGTTGTTGTGGTTTTTACAAAATCTTAAATTTCATGACCGGTCTGAAACTTTAAATAAAATAAATATAAATATTAATTTTATACTTTTTTTATTTAACCGGTTTTTGTAAATAATTTATAGTCCTTTTTTTGTATTATTTCAAAAACTTTATTTTAAAGGAAAAAGCACAAACGTTTATACAAAAAAATACTCTTTCTTGTAACCTTTAACCCTTTCCTAACTCTCTCTATCTCACACTCTAAATCTAAAAAAAACGTATTTTAAACTCTTGTACTCTCTTGATCCTTAAAACAAATTTATATAAAATATATAAAAAACCAAACATACATACATTAACATTATTACTCTCTAACTCTAACTCTTTCTCTCGAAATCTCATTCTACACTTGAAGATAAAAGTCACAATTATGTAGTTTATTAGATAATAATCCACTGCGTTAACATTTTATATAAAAAAACATAGTTTAAATTTAATATTTATATACATTATAGTATAAACTACGTATATAAATATTTACATACATAAATATGTGTAAAATAACTAATAAAAAAACATAAAAACATTGTAATAAATATTTGTTAGTAATATTTTTCTGCTGTGCAGATGCAAATAATTATGTAAACGTAGACAAAAAAAAAAAAAACAAAATTAATAGAGTATTAATTAACAATTTTCAAGATTTGAGTAAAAAACACAAAATACCTACTAATGGTCGGTTTAACAAGAGATGAGACAAAAGAATTGGAAATAAAATTTGGTTTATAACTAAAACTATAAACAATTATAACAAATTGTTTGCAATTTTCATTAAAAATCAGAGTACAATTAAAATATTTCTTAGAATTTAAACAAAAAGTGATAAAATTGTTCAAAACGCAATTTTTAACTAATTTTTAAACTTTTATCGTTATTTTTAAATCAGATTTTTTGTTAATTTTCTTGTTAGACAGACTGTTGAGAATATCTAAATAACAAAATGCAAATTCATATTTAATTTTTTTTTATAAATAAACTATAAATTTTAAAATAGATTTGGTCTATAAAATTAAAATACAACATTTTTTATATAGTTTAAAAAAGGCAACGAATATTAAATTTAAAAAGAAAATCTTAAGCCAAAACAATAAATTTTATTGGAAACCTAAACATTCCAGCAATCAAGTAAAATAATTAATCAAACAATAGCATTTATTTGAAACTAATAAAGCTAAGTTTAATCTATTTAAATTAAAAATATGTACAATTCTTTAATAAAACTAAATAGAGTAAATTTAGCTTTAAAACAAAACTTCACAAATAATTTTATTTTGATATTTTTTCATTCATATGATTTGAAAATTTCCTGCGTGTATTCATTTTTATATTGTATTTATTATTAAAAACAAACAAATTTCCTATTTTTTGCTAAACTATTATTTTGTATTATATAATTTTTTAGATATTTAAAACAACTGTACATAATTATTATTATATAAATTGTTTTTATTTAAGAAAAAAATACACAAAACTAACAAAAAAACAGAAAAAAATAGTCACAAATTGAGTTTTTCTTTTAGCAAAAAGTAAAACTCAAATTGTTTAAAACAAGAAAACATCATAACATATAGACAATGATAACTGAACCTGATATCAAAAGGTTTTTCATACATCTAACATGCATACAACATAAAATACATAAAAATTTAGCCTTAAGTCGAATTTAAGACCGAAAGAAGAATTATTTTTAAGACAACCCTCCTCAAAATAATAAAATGAAAAGAAATTTAAACAGAAAATAACCAAATAATTAAATAAATTTAATAATTTATTATATTAAATTAAATAAACAAAAACCACACAACTGAAAAAAAAAAAACAAAATAGTAGATATATTAGTTGTTAAATTAAATTTAAAAAAAAGATATTCGAAGATTAACATTTTAGATCAAAATAATTATAAACAAAAATAAAAAAAAAAACGAAAGACAAATGAAATGAAAATTTTAGTAAAACAAACAAACAACAACAAAAATCATATAAATAAAATTCTGTAGCTGATTGAGTATAGCCATTAAAAATGTTTATAAAACTCCCATTCTTGTTAGTGATTCAATTTAATTATAAAACAAAATTTCACAAAAAATAAATTTAAATTAAAAGAAAAGAAAAGACAAAATATTACAAAAAAAATAAACTTTTTAAACAGAAACCGTAATGAAAAATTACTTTACAAAACTTTTTTCAAAATAATTTCATATACAAAACAACTGAAAACACACACACACACATTTATATACATAGTTAATAGTTAAAGAAAAATATATTAAACATAAAAAACCACAACAAATATTAAACAATTTTAACAAACAAAAGAAAAAAAAACTCTAGTTAAACTATTAAAATTCTCATATATGTATTCCAAAAATAAAACTTAAAAAACCCAAACCTCTATATTTAAAGAAAAAATATTCAAATTTATGTTTTTGTAACTATTTGTAAATTTGTTAACACTAAAAATAAAACAAAAACTCTTACTATATATCAAACAAAACCTTGATCCCTAAAACCTTTTTCCTCAGATTAACGAAAAAAAAAAAAAAATAGTTTCAAATGCACAATTTCCCCTGCATAAAACAACAGAGTAAGAAAAAAAAATTTAATTAAATAAAAAGAAAAATAAAACCGAAACTGTAGTTAAATATTTACATTTACCATTCATATTCAAATATTGATGCATACAACAGGCAGCAATTATTTAATGATTGTTTGCCTGTTCGAGTGAAATATTTATAATGAATGATTGAAAGAAATAAATTGCATTTTAATGAAAACGATGGCATTAAGCTGTATTTAGTTATTAAGTTTAACGTTAAAGAAGAAGCAACGGCAAGAAATTATTTTTCATTTTACAATTAAATAACAATTACAACCAAACAACCGACAACATACATAAATACATACACTGATGATCTATGTATAACGATAATGAAATTTAAAATTAATTATAAAATAAAAACAAATATGTTAAAATAATATTAAAATATAAAAAAGAAATAACGACGAACTGGAAGACGAACAAAAACTAAAAATAAACAAAAATCTAATTTAAAAAAATCATAAAAATCTATGTTGTTTTATTTTAAATAATAATTTGTAGTTTACTTACAGTTTTGCTGAGGTTCCGAATGATTTTCCTAAAAAATGGTATTTTTCATTCAAATTAATTCACTTTCCGTTTGTTTCAATAGCACAATACCTTCCATATTTTCCTTTTTAATCCAGACCTGCAAATTCCAAATATTTTTACTGATTCTTTAGTTTTTGGGGTAGTTAAATAAACAATTTCATTTTTTGTTTTACGAAATTTTCCCTTTATTCTCTCCAATTTTCTACAATATCCTTAGAACTACTTGAGCCAGCATTCAAGCCTGAACCAGTGGACTTTTCACAAGTGACACCCACATCCAAATGTTTACGTTGTATATCCTCATAAGTGTTAAAGAAAAAGTTATGATTATCCTGGGACACTTTGGTCAACCAATCAAACCACATTTCTTCAGTTAATTCAGTGGCTCCCGAGTACATGGGATTGCGCGGTGTCATAAACACTAAACTGCGAAATTGTTTTATAACCTTCTCCAAAGAATCGTGATACGTAGTGGCTGAAGGATTTTTTACCTCCGGCATAAGGAAACTATTAATTTTTGTTTCCACTTCGCTAATACGATTCTTTTTACGATTTTGCATTTGTAGCAATTGCTGTTGCATTATATGATGCTCAGTGATTTGTCCCTTATAAATGCGCAGTTGAGAATCCTTAAAGAAGGCCTTGTACATTTGTTCCTGTATGGCCTGGGAGGCAGGAGTAAAATCCAAACGTTTAGCTTTATTCTTCACAAACAGAATATTGGGAAAGTAATCGTGTAGAAAAGGCTTAACATCCTGTGAGGGTTTCATAAGTTCGCCAAAGCGTAGTAAATTTAAAAAGCTTAAATTAAAATAATCATCCTGCACCACCAGCAATAAATGGCAAACTGACATTAAGCAAATAATACTGCCCAAATCCTCCAATTCATTATTGGTCATATCTTTCTTATAAGCATTCGATAGCACGGGAGGAGTATCCAACAGAATCATGCGATCGGAGGTAATAAACATATGAGTAGACTCGGTGCGTGAACGGGCCGAACATTTATTCAGCTTTAATTTGGTGGGAAATATGGAATCCTCTTCTACAAACACTTTTTCATAATAATTATAATCTATTTGCTCATTGGCTAGCAAATTTAAAATCGTAGATTTACCCACTCCCTGAGTACCCACTACACCTATAACTAGAAAGTCGGTATTGGATTTCATAAGCAGCTTTTTAGCACCACCATTTATGGAGCCGGTAGATGAAATCACTGTTGCTGGTCGTGTCATCTGATATACGGGTTCCACTATATTAGGTGGTATAGTAATTTCATTGGAACCTGCTGACGTTTCACGTGTGGTATTGGGGCTGGAAGCGGGACTGATATTGGCCTTTTGGAAAATGATCGTTTTCTGTGGCACCTGCACAGAAACATGTTGTTCGGCATTAGCATAAGATGAAGAAGAGGCTACTTCAGCGCTTGCTGGAGTTTCGGTTTTGGTTTTC
This sequence comes from Lucilia sericata, assembly GCF_015586225.1. Classification (NCBI taxonomy): domain Eukaryota; kingdom Metazoa; phylum Arthropoda; class Insecta; order Diptera; family Calliphoridae; genus Lucilia; species Lucilia sericata. The sequence continues at coordinate 1,038,494 of NW_023994047.1, forward strand.
AACAATATCTTAGGTTGCACTTCCAACTCTTTAAACTGAGAACTCAAACCCATTGCACGTTTGTCATCCTAAAGAGAAGATTAAAAGTTCAATGGATTGTTGATATTATAAATACATTAAAAATACCTTGGGCTTTCTGTAGCGCCTTCTTCTATCCGACATGTTTAGGGTGGAAATACTTTAATTTGTTTATAATTGAAATCTCCGAAAAATCAACATTAACATATCAACAAAATCAAAATACCAAAAACAAAACATAAAACCCCGCTGTTGGTGTTGTTTATTGGGGGAAAATTTTCCCGTGTACAAATTTTGACCAAAAAAGGGTAAAGTTACGTACTAAAATCTTTTGTTTATACAGTTGTGCTAAATTTTAGTACTAAAAACCAGCTGTTGATGACATTTCTTTGCAAGACAAAGAATTCATGCAAGGTGGCAGCATTTAGCTCTCAATACACAGCTGATGAGTTTTTTATATAAACTGCACAACATCTGAACTGTCAAGGTTAGGTTAGGTTAGGTATTCAGGCTGCAAAGACGCACACTTGGGTCCTGTTGGTCCCTTTGTGATACCTGTAAAGATAATAAAATATAAAAAGAAAGAGGGTAGAGGATAGTAGAAGATAGTTTAGGATTAAGTCATAGAAGAGAAATTGAAGTGGAAGAGAAGATTGAGAGGTCTGTCCTTGCGGACTAGTGAGTGCCTTAATTATGGCTTGGTGGTCCTAAAACCACTCTTTATAAAAAAAAGAAAATTATGATTCAAACAATCACCTTTATAAATTCGCCTTTTTATAAACAAAAACACATTTTAGCTTACTAGACGCGCACAAATTTTATAACTTTGTGTATAATTTTTTAAATAAAAAAAGAATGCCTTTAATAGTTATTTCGGGTTATCCAGCAAGTGGTAAAACCAAAAGAGCTTTGGAATTGCAGAAATTCTTTGAAGAAAAGGGGAAACGAGTGCATCACATTTCAGAGAATAAAGCCATACCCAAGGCGGGGTTTCATAAAAATGTTTATTTTGCCGATTCCCAAAAGGAAAAGGTGGTCAGGAGTGATTTGAAGTCGGAAGCTTTAAGGTTGCTGGATAAAGAAAGTGTAGTAATACTAGATGCTGGCAATTATATTAAGGGTAAGTTAGTTGTCTAACAGATGATTTATGATCAATGGAAATTCTTATTGGTTCTTATGGACAGGTTATCGTTATGAATTGTTTTGTGCCACCAAAGCGGCCAGAAGTACTCAGTGCACCTTGTTTTGTGGCATACAAAAACAGCGAGCATGGGAATTTAATCAACAGAGAAGTGGTGAAGAAGTGTTGGATCTGGCCAAAGTGGATGATGTTTCTAAATTGGACAACTCAAATATTCCTTATAGTCAGGAGATATTTGAAGGCTTATGTATGCGTTTCGAAGAGCCTCACGGGAATTGTAGATGGGATAGTCCCTTATTTGTCTCTTTCCCAGATGATAATTTAGAATTTGAGGCCATATTTAGTGCTTTATTTGAATCTAAACCTTTGCCTCCTAATCAGTCAACACAAAATGTATGTTCTCCACAAAAACTACAACCAATTAAAGCTATATACATAATTGTTTCTACTTTTACAGCCTCCTCTAAGTTCTACTAATTACTTGTTCGAACTGGATCGTTTAACTCAGGAAATTGTGGGTAATGTATTGGCTGCTCGTAAAATTGGCGTCATGGGTCCAGTACCTGTTAAAAATAGTGAAATCAAGGTTCAAGTACCGGCCAATATGAATGCTATACAACTAAATAGACTGCGCAGGCAGTTTCTCAACTATAGTAAACACCACCATGCTACCTCTAGTTCTTTGGACAAAGTGCCTCAATTATTTGTGCAATTTCTAAACTCCAACTGCGGGGAAAATTAAAAAAACAAGTGAATATTTTTACATGTGCTCTTTTTTAATATAAAGTCTTTATTTATATAATTTTTTATCACTTATTCTAGTTGCATCTAAAAATTAAAAATTCATTTGTCTTATTAACAACATGATTTCCAATACATTTCCTTGGAAGTCGTTAAAAAAATCAAGTTAACATTAAAAATAAAAAGAAAATAAAAAAATTAAATGAAAAATTCACATAACATACATCAGGAAATGAAAAGCAATTCATCTTTTGAAGCCCTTTTTTGGAAAGAATGGTTTTTCTACTTCAAGGGAAATGAACCCTGAAAACCACCCGGAAAGCTATAACCATTTTCATGATCATCCACCTCATCATCATCTTCATTAACATCATCATTGCCGGGTCTGTGCAAAGGTTTGCGGCATATCCAAAATAGACTTTCATACTCGCTCTTCAACATGGATTGAGGATTCTGGGCATATTTTGTACGTACTCCGGTTTTTGAGCTCAAAACCTCAAATCCCACACCATTGATTACCATCATAATGTCCTCAAATGTAGGCTCAATACTTTCCTCATTTTGTATATCACTAAAGTGGTATAGAAGAGGTCCCAAATTAATCCAAATACCACCAGGAACTAAGATGTCATAAATAGTTTCTATAAAGTCTACCACATTATTAGCGCAGTCTATAAAGAAACAAGTGGCCACACAATTATACGTATCAGGAGTTTTGTAAACCTAAAACGATAAGATGTTTAAGTAACTTCAGTTAGATGAAAATAAAAAAAAATGTACCTCCAAAAAGTCTCCGGCTACTACAGATAGTATACCAGTTGGTCTGTTCTTCAAAGGGCAAACATCGGGAAAACGTACAGCAGCCACTTGATCAGATCGGCGTAAATTATTGTCATGTTGATGTACCCAAGGATGTAAAGTGTACATGTTCTCACGAGAGCAGTTGTTCAAGACAAAGTTGGAGGCTATCAACATGAAGTAGGAAAACTCATTGGCCTCGCACTCGTAACCGCGACAAGCCAGCTCGTAGGATAATCTACCCAAACCACAACCAGGCACTAGAATTTTCACTTGATCCACATTGCTGCAATAAGAAAGTAATCATTACAAGGAAATTAATAATTAAGGTAAGTTTCAAACGTTTTCTCACTTACCACTCCTTGGGGTCGAAATAATGTTCAATGGCTTCGATAATCGGTTGATACGATTGTTTACGCTCCTCAGCCCCTTCCTCGCTCCAGTCACGGGCAATGGCTTTCAGTGTAGATTGAGCCTTTAAAATGTGAAAATGTTCAACATTCTCATCAGACTGTGTCAGAAGCACAAGTGTCAATATGTAGGGAAATCAGATCAACAATGATTTGTTTTCCCACACACACAGAGGAAAGAAACAAAAATGTTTCAACAATAAGTTTCAAATAAACTACAAACGTTCACACAAACATATACTATATGTACATAAACTTTTAAATACAACTGACTGGACAAGGGGACACTTCCTCCGACAAAATATTTTGAAGTAGATAGTTAAATAGAATATGAAATCTAACTTACGTTTTCCATATCAATGTGTCGTATTTTTGCAGCATGTTCATCCGATTTTCTATTGCTGCTCATGGAGGCATCTCTTAAAGGATTTTCACTCAGCATTTCACTGATAACTTCTTGATTTTTGTCTATACAATCTCTTAAAGTGTTCAAATGTTGGCGATATTTTGTCAACATTTTCTGATGTCTTTTGGGTAATTGATTTAAATTCCATTCGGTTTTATTTACTCTTGATAGAGAAAATTTGCTACAATTTATAAATTTCATTTGTTATCAATATCTAAAGCGGAAATTCGGATCAATTGGTTATGTTACATACCGATATAACCTTAGAGCTGATACAATCTTTTCTAAATGTTTCTTCTCTGTTTCCTCCTCTTCGGGTGTCAGCATTGGTGGTTCCGTAGCAATGTTGCTCAATGAAAACAAAGAGTTTGAAGAGTGTCTACGATCCATATTGTTGACTGAAGTACTCGATGTTGCTGCTAAAGGAGCTGGTATTTCGTTCATGCCTAAACACGTTGCTCTATGGTTAAGAAAATTTTCAATGTCAATGTTTTCTTGTTTTCTCTTTTATGTTATTTTCTTTTATCAAACGAAATCTTACACAAGTTGGAAGTGCAGTTATACACGTTTGTTAACATATGTGAGGCGGAACAAAAACTTTGCTTAAATTATTGTATAAATTGTTGCTAGGGCATTTCTAAACACTATAGTCCAAATTAGTTAACAGAACCTTTGTTGTAATTGTAGATTTAAAACATAATTTTTTTGAAATGTTTTACTAAAATAACAAAAATTAAAACAAAAAATTCCTTACAACAAAGCTGTGGAAAATAGAAGAGAACAATGTGTCATGAAAAAAAAAGAGTTTTTGTCATTCTCAATGAGCTGTGTTTAGTAAGCACTAAAACAAACATACTAAATTATCAACTGTGGTTTAGTAGTAAAATAAAATGCAAATCCCAATTTTCTAGCAACGAGAACATTTACTTCAAGTTTTTCTCTGGTAGCACTTCAAACAATTTGTAACAAACGAAGAACGTGTTAAGTTTGGATATTTTTTGAATTTTTTAAAACAATTTTAATATATATATATATATAATTTGGAATTAATTGTTTAACCAGTCAAGTGAAGAAAAATAATCAGCTGATTGAATAACACCACCTTATGTGAATTCGCCTTGACTGTGTTTTAGTAGTAAAATAAAATGCAACTCTAGATAATGAAATTATTATCAACCGCCATTTTTAAATGAAAATTACCCCTGAAGTTGTTTATTTTATACTGTGTTGTAATTTGCCTCTGCTAGTGAAATAAATTAATATATTTTAATAAAAAAGTGTTAATTATATATAAATTATTAAAGTATTAAATAATGGCTGCTTTAGACATCTTAAATAATACAGCCGAATTGGATTTAACACCTTCACGGAAGCGTAAAAGACATTTTGATAAATGCGAATTACAAGAACAACAAAATGCATTAAAAACTACAGCTGCCGCTACTTCCTGTTTTACAAATGAAGCCTTTAGTTCAACACCTAAAAAAATTTTGGGCAAACGGCGTCTGCAATTAAAAACAAACAAAGAAAATGCCTTAGTATATCCAAATGTTGGTTTAGAAGTAAAATCAATAGCTGAATTGGCTAGAAGGCCTGAGGAAGCTGATAATGTACCCCAAAATCCTTATGAGGTGCTGCGTAAACCACCAAAAAAGAAAAAACGCCAGGCTGAAGCCACAGCTTGTTTTGAAAATCCTGCTTTGAATTTGGAATTACCAGAAAAACAATTCAATCCTTATGAGGTAAAAATAAATATATATTTTTAATATAGGTACATAGTTATTTATTAAATTTCCTGTATTTATTTTATTCCAAAGGTGGTACGAGAAATTACACCAAATAAAGCCTCCAATTGTTTTTCCAATCCAGCTTTGAATTTAAAAATACAAGATGCTTCGGCTATACGCAATCCTTTTGAGGTGCATCGTGAGTTACCAGATCAAGATATCAAATCCCTAAACCCTTTCGAAATACCTTCGGAAACTGGACACCAACATGGTCTCTCAACTCCTAAGCCTTGTAAATTAAAACTTGGTTTGCCTTTTGTGCCCACAGTGGGCTGTCGCATCGATTTTAAGGACATTTCCATCTCGCAACTAACACCCAGCAAATTACTGGCTGAGAAATTGGTATTTTCTCCCGTACCAAAAGCAAAAGTTTCATTAGGTTCCATAGGAGAAGAAACTACCATGGACATAGGCAAAGAATTAGATCGCTATCAACTGGAATTGGAGAACAGTATCAATGAAGCAAAATTACGTAAAAATGGTGTAACGGAAGAAGAGTTATTGCTTTCACCGCCAGATACTAATTATCAAATACAAATAGTTGATACAGAAAAAAGATCCAAATTTACCCAAAAACTAAGTGGTATATCGGAAGATGGTGAAAATGAGGAAATAATTGAAGAAGCCAATACAAAAACTGAGCATCATATTGAAGTTAATGTTATAGTACAAAAGGAAGAACAAAAGGTTACAGAAGTAAAAGAAACTAATCCATTTCTTTATGACTTAAGTCAACAATTTCAAAGAACTGAAACAGCTGAGGTAATTGAAATTGAAAATCTTGATGATTTATATGGCTGTTCAGAGGAAGATCAGGAGGATGCTGAAGATTCTTTTGATTTTAAAACACCAGCACCATTTGTAAGAGCTTACACTAAGCCAGCTGAGCCCAAACTAACGGTAAGTAGAGAATCTTTGGAAACTAATAAATCTGAAAAATCGGATAAATCTGGAGATGCAGATGATAATAACAAAAAGTCCATGACTGTTAAAAATATCATACGAAAATCTATAAGAAAACTTATGCATCCTAATGGCCAGCAACAAAAAGAAACAGAAAAAGATTTGGACGAAAAACCAGAACATGAAAAACACGGATTAATGAATGCTATACGCCATAGCTTACGTCGAAAACCCGCTAAGAATGTACAGGATGAAGAGCCTGTAACAAAGGAATGTGAAATTTCTATAATAGATGGAACAGAAAGAACCATGAAACTTAAATCGGAGGCATTAGAAACTGAATATTTAAAAATAGAAGATTTAACCAATGAAAAGAAACATAATCTCAGAAACAGTATAAGGAAATCAACTCGAGAAGTACGCAATCATTTAATGAAATCTGTTTTTCATAAAAAACATGAGGAATATGATTTTAATAAGTAATTAACACAGTTTTTTAATAATTGGTTACTTTTTTACTTACATTATTTATTTACTGGTTCTACTTTTTATTTTATAAATTAAGTTTTATGTTTTTATGCACCCAAAGATTTATTAAGTTTAAATTGCAAATATTGCACTTTATTTTTTATTATTATTAAGTTTGCAAACATTTTCGAATACATTTATTATATGGTCTTTAATATATATTTTAATTATAAAAAATTCAATTTGCACTTTTTTTGTATTTGTTAGTAATTTTTGTAGTTTTACTTGTAAACTGTTTGCAATAAAGGTTTTCTGCGACATTCTAGAGGTTTGTAAGCATGTTGGTAAACACTAGCTAAACGCCAATGTTCGGGATAACCTCCCTCCCCGGCACCTCCTGCATAACTACGAAATGGTGGCACTAGAGTATCAATGTCATAGTTACGCTTGGAGTAGGGGTTACGCGGTCTGGGCACCACCAAAACTCTTTGGGAATGATTGCTGCCCATGCTGCAGCCACTGTCGGAACTAATAAAATTACCGGCGGCATTATATCTGGGTACTCCGGCACGAAATGCGGCCTTACTGCAATTCATTCTCTGAGGTGGGCAGGTACGGGTACAGAAATCCATTTCCGGCGCTATTTTATGGCACAATCTGGAGCGAGCTTTTCTTAAAAAGCCTGAACGCTTGCAACCTGTTTCTCCAGTCGTCATGGGAAATTCACAATCGGCTCCCAGATATTTCTGTCTTAAAGATTTGTATTCATGGTCTGCCATTATATCAGGTGTTGATTTATATTGTTTAGAGAAACGTGTTTGAGGTAATCTATGACACGCACTACTGTCCCGGGAAACACTGCGGGCTCGTGGAAAAGTTGGACAGTTATCAATATCTGCTGTAAAATCATCTGTAGCTATTTTTCTACCCGCAAAATCAGTCTTACGTCTTAAAATATCTTTATCAAAGAAACCAGTTTCTCCTAGAGTATTAGTAAAGACCCCGGCAGAACGACCGGTATTTAATAAGGCGGCATCATCGCGAGGAGTTTTTACATAAGTAAACACAGCTGGTCCAGCAGAGTCATTAGAGCCGTCTATATGCTTAGGTCTAGCTGGTTCATAAGGTGGTTTATAATCCCAGCAAATGGCCAAATCCATAGCTCCCATTTTCTTATCCGCAGGAGTGGCCGAATAAGATCTAGTATTATTACCATTATAGGCTCGAGGCACTACTCCACTAGTTTTAGGACGATAAACTTTCATTTTAGTGCAATGCGTGGGACCAGCATTGTGTGTTTTAACCCCTACACCTGTAGCTATAGGTTCTATGTCCAAGGCCAAACCCGGGTTAGCACCAGTAATCTGCAGCTTACGAAATGCCAAATCGGCCACACAATCAGGCAAAGGTTGGTGATCTAGATTATTTGAGTGCATACGTTTGGCCAATTCAAAGTTGGCATATGCTGGCACCACCGGCGAAGGGCAACGTTCATTTGGCTTTTCGGTAATGGAATGAGAACCAAACATTTTGTTTGTATCCTTGCTCAAATAATCGTCGTTTGTTTCAAAATTATATTTATCGGATAAATCTAAATCTCTTAATTTGGGTGATAAATCTGAAGTCACCAAAGCTGATGTTTGTGGCAGTAAAGGTGTTAGTTTTATGGGCGGCGGTTCACATTCTCCCAGTTTACACCCATGATCGCCTAAATAGTTTTTATTTAATTTCAAATCTGTTTCTATATTACGATCTCGTTTATATTTGTCTTCTAATAAGAAATCTCTTGTGGGATGTTGTTGTTTATAATCCGTAAAATCGCCGGGTATATATTCCAAATCTAAAGGCTAAATATAAATGAAAAAGATTATTACTGTTAAAAAGGAAATATTTATAAGTTCTTTTTTTAGTACAAGAATTTTAAAGTTTCATTTAAATAAGAAGTCCCATATTGCCCATATTGGCACTAACAGTTCAAAGTTTATTGGAGTATTTTGATGTTATTTAATTTATGAAATCTACGGGACAACAACTAAACATTTCGAGTTCTTATCCGAGTCAATAACTTGATCTGTTTATTATATAGATAGTTGATGAATTCTTAACAAACTCTAATTAAAAATATTTCAGTGCCAAATATAAAAGTATTTTTATCGATTTTTGTTGCAATATCTTGAATTTATGGTTAATTCTACATATTTCAGTTATTCACTACGATTTAATACTATCCCGACAGGGTTTGCAGGTGCAATAGAATTTTGTTTTCTTAAAAATACAAATAAAAAAATATTTAATATTAACTTATAATTAAAATAATTTATACCACTAAATACCTCCTTATTTCCACCTGAAAGCAAACGTTTATTACGATTTGCATCAAAACTTAAAATCTCTTGAGTTGTTTCGCATTTCGTGGGACATGTTAAACCTTTGCCTGATATACCAAAATCATCATTATTATCAATATCACAGCTATTAGTGTCCCGAGCAAAATTAGACCATTTATCTTTCTTTACCAAACATTTATTATAATTTTCCACAAATTTGCGATTTATTTTATCCGGCAATTGATAAGTATTGCGAAAATTTCCCCAAGGATTTTGATCATTTCTAAATAAATATAATTTTTAGTTAAAAAATAATCAAAAATAATTTAAAATCGACCTACTTTTTTGTAGCATCCAATAAATGGCCTCCATCATTGGCTATTATTTTAGTGGAACCTTTGCGTTGACGTGGTCTGGGCGGATACCATTTGGGCAATTCCCAATTATTTAAACCTTTGGGTTTATAAACGGAATCAAACTGTTAAAAAATAATAATAGAAAAAAGGAAATGTATTACAACCTGTTTCTTTAATACCATAATTTATATCATAATAAGCCTCCTGTACAAATTGTTAAAAAACAAATAAAACAAAACACCCCTTGTCTGTACACTAGGCAATGGTTACGGAAATTTGCGGATGGGTAAACATCCCTAACTATTGAAATAACTTTGCAGTATGTCTAGGCATTAGACAATTACATGCTGTAATTCTTGTTGTATTTTTTTCGTTTTTTAAAGAACATGTGTAAAAAACTATTTGAATTAATACCATTTAAGCTTTGTTTACTTTTCAAAAAAATGAACAATTGTAGCTATTTATTCAATTTACCATTTATACTTGTACTATTTATTTTTTTATATTTTAATCCCTAATATCATTTATCACTTAAAAAGTCAACTTGATTTTTAGAGGATTTATATAGAGGCTTGACAAAAAGCTTAGTTTTACATCTGTCGTAGTTTTCTTAGAGTAGTAACTATCTAAAACAAATATACAATTTTTAGGCATTAAAGTTAAATTTACTTTTTGTTCGAAACTTGTTTTTATATAAATCTTCGTTACTTTATAAAAAATTTCTTGATTCTTAAAATTGCAAAATCTAGTACATATTTGAATTAAATAACATAAATTTTAGAAAAATATATCGAGGGACTATATTCAATAGTCCCTATCTAAAATAATACAAGTTTTCAGGAGAGCAAAAAAACTGTTTATTTCGCTAGTTAGTGAAGATTTTTAAATTTTTTCTTCTACAATATATTTCTACGACCATATACTAAACCCTTATATAAAAAGAATTTTAAATTTTATATCATTTTATATCATTATTTTTCTACGAAAATATTCATTCAACCAACAGATAGAGAGTTTTTCATGGAAATATAAAATTTTTATTTGAATTAAAATCAATAAATATTATATTTTATACAATTTAATGGAGGAAAATAAACCAAATTGTTGAAAAAGCAACAGATTATAATGTTTTCGTCCAAAATCAAAGTTATATGGTTAAACACGACAATAAAATTGATTTAATTAGTATCATAATGAGCGATATCTCAAAAACTATTAGACCAATTTTAAATATTTTGACGGATTTGTGTTCAGCATGTCCAAATTATTAAGAAGATTTGTTTTGCAACAGAAAATCATCCAAAGGGATAGAGTTTGAAGCAATTTTTGGATAAGATAGAGAGTTTTGCATTCAGAATTTTTCTTTTTTTAAGATAGAGAAATTAAAAAAAAGCTATAAAATTGCCAAAAAATATTTTTTTTTCTTTGAAATTTTTATCACTGATGCGGGATAGTTTGCTGAATATTTTGCCATCAAAATCTCATTTTCATGAAAATGACAGATATAGTCCCTCGATATGTATATTTAGAAATAGTTTTTATATTTTTCAAATTACATTTTAATGTTGGGTAATGTCCAGAAAACCACAATAATTGTTTTCCCACTGTTTTCATAATTTGTGTATTTGTTTGCCAGAATGTTTTTCAATTTTCATATGCAAATGATAAGAAATTTGATACTCGATCATCTGTAAGCAAACGTTACATAATTTCTTATTGTTATTTCCAGCAACAACTACCGAACTTGATGACATTTTCACAACAAATTTGATTGAATACAATGTGTAAAACCACAATGGCACGCGCCTAAACACGAGTCAAATTTGTATTAAAATTACACAACAGCCACCCCAAACCCAAAACATTTAAATTCACACATTTTCCATTTAGGAAATAATTAAATTTACACGGCAATTACACACGACTTATCTCTTTAACAGAGTTTCTCAAGATGTGAAGATTTAACAGCTATATTTAACCGTTTTAACTAGTCCCTTAAACTGCAAGTGTATGTAATTTAAATTGATTTTAAACTCAATTAGCAAATTTCATACAGCAATAGAATTCACTACTTGTTGTTTAATTGAACTAATGTTTAAAAATTTTATCTATTTGATGAGTCTTCTTTCTCGCTCAGCAGTGTCCTTTTGTCAATGATTATAATGTCAAATCTCTGGGGTAACATTTATCAACAAACATTCAAATAGAGGATTATTTACAACAAACACAAAAACCAGTCAAGTCAGCCCTCCATAACAAGGATTAAATTTTCACACACCGACACACACCCTTCAAACACCCCTTGTTTAGTAGTATAAGATAAATTCAATTGTATTAACACGTGTATCCTTAAAATCATCTTCAAACGAAAAAAAAACTAAAACCACTTGTAACAATCAAATAATCCTAGTTTTATAACACTTGCAAAACTTATAAAATGATATAAACCAAGTAATTTAATGCTACTCTTACTCTGGACAATGCAGTTCTTGTCCTGACCCGTTAAAAACAGATGTCAATTCAATTGTTTTGATATTAACTTAATGTTTTTTTGGGCATTAATTTGCTATGGCTTTTGCTTGACGAAAGTATGTGTTATCCTTTTACCGGCGTTTTTCTTACTAAATCTAAAGATTGGCAAAAATCGTTTACATTAATGTAACTGTAAATATTTGACCCAATTTGTATTTAAATATTTTTGACAACTAATTTAGTACCAGCACAATATTTACCCATATGTTTTTATACAAGTATGCATGTGTATTAAAGTTATTCGAATAATTTGTATATCCTGACTAAGGAATTTTGATAGTTTTGATGTGCGTGGGTCTCCATATTTTGTTTACGTTGCCATGCAAATTTTTTTCTTATTTTGATTGTTTATATTAAATTGTTTTATATATTGTTTGGAAATAGTAGGCATATTTGGTTCAATAGTCCTTATATTTAATGCAAAACTAGCTGGGCCGAGTATGCCCTAATATGGCCTCTAGCACTTTACTTGTAAGGCGCTAAATACGAGCCAAAATTAAAATGTAATCGGTTCAGAAGTTTAAACGTGATTGACAAAAATTTACAGCTAACATCACAGAAATTCCTTCCGACATCTGAAATATATGTTTTTGTCCCATTAGGATCAGTACTTCTTGAGTTGATTGATTACGAAAATTGATTAATTTCTGTAGATTTTATTTACAAAGTTGTCTGAAAACCGCAAGCGTCAGAGTAAGAATAATAATCATTTAACCTAAAATTTTGTTTACAAAATTTAAGCAAACAAGAGAATATTCGACCAGTTCCACCTATTTTGTTTTTTCTTATTTTAGAATGGAGAACATTTTGTATTTTTTTTTCAATCCTTCACAATGGATATGTACAGATAGACAAGTGAAGAATATATATCAATACATTGTGAGATCTTCAAACGATATTTAGTAGTGAGAAAGTCGGCATAATCCTATTGTTTTTATTGCCTTTTTGCTTGCATTTTTAGTCGCTGTTCATAATTAAGATCCACCTTTTTGTAGACGTAGGGTATATTACCAAAATGACTTATCTATAAACAAGCAAAAAATATATAGTAAATTAATTGTAACTGTTTAAGGAAAGTTCAAAGTTTATAGAACTATAATTGGCAACGTAAATAAACATTAAACAGTCATAAAAATATATCGATTGTATAGATTAAACCAGACATAATGATATTATAACTTTTTTTAATACTTATGACTTCTTTTCCCATATTTTAGATATTTTCACCTGATATTTTACTACATCACATATTCTATACATGTATGTATGTACATTAGAGGTGCCCAAAACATATCGATTTTGTTTGGATAAGACTTATTTAATTCATTAGTGTCTAAATCTAACTGACGTTAAATTTTAGTCCGGGAACCCGTGTCGGAAAAAAATGCGGCCATCCTTACAACGAAGAACTGGTTTAATAGCTTTTGGTTATATACGTTTCTTATATATTTGTATGTATGTACATAAATGTGTATATACATATATTATATATAAATGAAAATGAATTTAAACAGGGTTCTTAGCAAAAATTTCACTGCTGTTATATACACAAAGATTTTCAGCAAATATATACCTGATTTGCACTAAAATTATAAGCCATAGCTAAAATTTGCAGTTAATTTATTATTTTTTTAATAATTCTTGAAAATTTTGTTTATGTTTAGTTTTATAATTTTAAAAACACACTGAAAATTTTCGAAAAAAAAATAGATACACTACAAAAAAACCCGAACTTAATAAGACAACAACTGTTTAGTTATTACCAGTAGCCAGCCAGACATTTTAAAAACTTTTAAAGGAATTTCTGTTAAATGTTGCCCAAGGTTACCAGTTAATAAAACCGATTTGTGTTTATTGGAATTCTGGAAACAAATAGCTACAAACAAACTAAAATTACCTTGGTTATAAGAATTCGAAATATTTAAATATTAAATTGAAATATTAGACTACTTAATACCCTGTATTAGTGGGAGTTTACAAAGATATTTGTCTACTGGTAATGCGCATGTTTTAAACAGCATCCATTATTTAGATAGACCACAGGACACATGTGTTAAATAATCTTACTTAAACAATTTTGTTATAAGAAAGCTAAAAGCCAACTGAGACCCTTTAGATAAAGGAAACACAATTTTTAAATTTAGATTTTTACTTTAATTTTTTGTTTTATTAATATTAAATTTATTATACACATATCACATAGAGTTAAAATAATAATATGTTTATTATGTTTTATTTAAATGCTTAAAATTTAACTTATTTAATAATTTGACTGCTCTTTGCATAAAAACAAAAGTATTTTTTGGCTTAATTAGGATAATATAATTATTTTATAAATGTGGGTTTTGAGAAAAATTATATTCCGGTTCTCGCCAGTATTTCAGGTTTTTCAGTAAATCGTTCCCGCACTCAAAATTTCAAAATATATATTTTTTTCTCTGATAAGTTCTAACTATTTCTGTCTGAAACCAGGACAACTAAAAAGTACGGAATCATATCTAATAAAACGATAATGATAGTATTTTTGAATTGATGTGGTTAGTTATGTTGAAATCCTAAGTTCTCAGACTTTAAACGGATAAAGTAAAACCTTTGGAAATTGTTTCATTTTGATAAAACTTCAATTTGCAACATTTGAATTTATCTTCGATCTCAAGCGAACTTTTTATGGAGTTTCTAAAACATGATTCAAATAAGCAATATAACATATAGCCAATTTCAAAATTTCTATTTTGGACAATTTCTTGTCAGGCGGCAAAGTTGGTAATAACTTACGTAGTTCCGCGAAAGAAACATTAAAAGCTTCTACGCGTATACGTTCTCTAGTAGCATGAGCAGTACGATACTTTAAAGTAGCACGTCTACGGCGACGTCTTTCTTCTCGAGACAAACCCACTAATTCGGCTGGATCTAAATGTGTAATGGGCGTGGTACGTCGCCTAGGAGCTGGCGTAGGTGGTGGAGCAGGTCTACTGCTGCTGCTCGATTGAGGACTAATAGGCGTTTCGCAATCCATACGAGCCTGATATCTTTTATCAAAATCAAAATCGGCATAATCTTCATTCTCGACATTATTATTTAAATTATTCAAATCTTGCAAATAGTAACGGCCCAAGGCTATATTTTGCGACGGCACCATATGCGTCATGTCGTACACCATGTCTTGGCAGTATTGTTGTGGTTTCTGAAAGGAAAAATAGAAAAGGGTGTTAAAAATTTAGCTAAAAATTGTTTACTTTAGTAGGCTTTTGTTTTCGTATTTATTTTAATTCTGTAACCCCTTAAACGCCCACTTAATTTGTGTTTAAATCTTATGTGGGAATTTTCATTTCTATAAAGAAATTTTGCTTTTTGTTTTTCCAACATATGCCAATGGCATAAAAATGTATTATTTGTATGTTTATTGTTATTATTTATACACTTAAGGGGTTATTTACTGTTCGAATTATATTTATTGTATTGTAATGTTTGTGTAAATATTATTACAACCCTTTATTTATTGGGATTTCAGTTGTGCACTTTAACACCTTGTCGTAGATATGAACAGAAAGTAAAAACCATAATTTGTGAAAATCACGTTTTTCAATTTGCAATAAAAATTTTATATTTAATTTGATTTGATTTCTCCCAAAATTTTGACATCTGTGGCAAATTTTTGAGTATAAAAATATTGAAATTTATTGCAACATAAAAAATTTCGTTATCAATATCCAAATAGAAAAATTCTAAATGGATTCGATCCGAATTGATGCTAGAAAATAATTAATAAATCACTTATTTAAATAATACGATATTCACCATAAAGGATTAACTGGATGAAAATTATTAAAATCGGTTAAAAACTTTTGAATAAGAAAATATTACTATACTATATTACATTTAATTGAGTTATTGCAATTAATTAAAATTTAAAAAAATTTTCTGTATTTTTTAAAATGTATTTTTATTATTCAATAAATATTATATTAAATCGCATATCCGCGAATGACACTAATTTTTCATGTTAATAATCCTTAAAAACAAATAAATATCTCACCTTTTTCAATTATTCCTGCTAATAATATTCCTTAAAAATAGTTTTTATTAAAATTAAAGTTAATTTGAAAATAATTCTGAGATATGCACTTCACAAGTTCTAATAAGAAACTGTTATCTTCCAACTATGCAACAGCATCCTTTTATACACAACTAATAGGAAGGAATCACCATCCTGGGGATGATTTCTATGTAAAAAAAAATAACCAATAGCGTGAAAGATAAAAAATCTATTTGTACAGAGGAAAAAATGGCGGCAAAACTCCTCCCATTTACTACATATTAATAACTTGTGATATATATTGGTAATTGAAATGTTATTATATAAAATTCTTAATTTAATTCTTATTTATTTATTTATTTTGATTATGTTTAATATAAAAAAATCAAAAAAAAAAAAAAATAATAAAAATTTGCTGAAAATAAAATATATACTACCTTTTGAGCAACGCTGTTGTAATTCTATTATGCTTACTAAACATGCCTCTCTCTCTGTGTCTCAAACAGCTGTTTGATTTTTTTTGTTGTTCGCTTTCATAACCTTTTCCTCGTACGAAGGAATTTTGTTAAAAATTAGTTATAGTTTTTAAATTGTAAATTAATATAAATTAAAGTTATGTCTTTTAAAATTTTATTATCCACTGCGGATAATGTGTGGGCACAAACTGTGCGCCACTATGGTAAACATAACAAAAAATATCTTTACAAAGATGGCCAGAGATATGGAAATATTATTTACTATCCCAGGTAAATAAATCCACACATGTATAAATATACTTTACAGATTATAAAATTTATTTTTATCTTTACAGAAATCCCAACCACCAGGATCCACCTGTAGAACCTGCTAAACTTTTCAGAGTACAACGTATTAAGCCCGTTAAAGGCAATCCCTATTGGGAGAAACATTTACTTAAAGAATTTGGTTTGGATGGTAAACAAGGTGATTTTACTGTGGTAAAAAATATTCCCGAAATAAATGCCCGTTTATGGAAAATCAAACATCTTATTAAAGTTACACCCATTTCATTTCCCCATGGAGAGCCCACAGAGAATGACATTAAACACACTGTGGTCAAAGCCAATGGTGAATGTATAGTAACCAAAGAAATTGGTCCAGTAGAGGAGAGGGTACAAGCTTTGGAATCATTTGAAAATGATCCCAAACGTCTGGATACAGATTTGTTGAAGAGAGATTCTCGTCTTAAGTGGCAGAATCCCTGGTAAAAGTGAAACTCGTTTATAACTTGTAAATTTTTCTTTATTAAACTTAGTAAACTATATAAATACAAGAAAAGTAAAAAAAATTAAGTTAAGCAATGATTTTTCTTTTTTCAAGTGGACATAACTTCCACAGCTACCTTTTTATCTAGCTTCTTACAGCCAGAAGTGGCAAATATGCCATTGGTGCGATCATATGTAATAGAATCATTGATTATATTCCTGCAATAAATAAGAGAGCAATTAAGTAAAGTATGTCAACGTTTCTGCTAATTAAAAACTTACTCTATGGCACCCTCTTTAGGAATAGCATTCCAACGCTTATATTCTTGCTCTATACATTTATAGACATGCGATTTCTCTAGAGGTAAAAATGGTATAAAGTGATCTATCACATGGGCCTCTATAAGGCTAGTTTTCTTAAGGCCACCCTCCAGATTGTAGGCAGCCTTTTCTAAAATCTGTTCAAAGTGGCCCAATTTAGTATCTTCTCTTAATATGCCACTCCTTATAAGTTGACCCAACTTGTCCGATATGTAAACGCCGGCAGTGTTTGATAAAAATATAAATATTGCTTGGGTAGTATCTTGACCATCGACAAATGCATTGTAGTCCACCAGGGATGTTAGCGATTCAAAAACACCGGCTGGCATTTTGTCAACCTCATCGAATATGAATAAGGAACGCGGACAAGCCTTAAGGCCTTCACGCACTTCACGATTTATGCGTTCCGTATATAACTTGGCATCCTGGGCTACCGGAAAATCTGAGCGGCCCATATATTTGTGAACAAATTTACTTTCTAAACCTTTTTCATATAGCTTTTTAGCTATTTGATCGGCAACAAAGTTTTTCCCTGTACCAGGGGTACCGTGAAAACTTATCACCAATGGTTTGCGGGAGTTACGTTTACCATTAAAATGTGCTTCCAATGCGGGTATTAGCTGCTTTTGTACTATATGCTGGCCAAATAAAGTATTGGAAAGCTCATCTTTTAGTCCCATAATATCAGCCGGTATACTACGTTCATTACAGCATTCTGCCATACGACAGTAGGTTTGATCTTTAAGAAAATCAAATTTAAAAGCTCCAAGTCCTACTCCTGCTGCTATACCTATCGAGACGGGATCAAACAAGCCGTCAACATGGTGAAGAAGTGTTAAAATCGTTGTTAATAAGAAAAGTTTTAAAATTAAAAACATATTTTAAGAAAACAACTTAGGAATGCAATAAAATTTAGAATTTGCACAAAAGTGTGCAACAACAACACACGTCATTTTTGCGTAAACATGAGATATAACAACTCTGTATTTGTAGAAATAATAAACAGTGAAACAGTAATGCCAACCTTTCAAAACGATGGCGGATTTGTTAAAAAATTACCGTTAAAATTAATCAGCTTAACAAATTACCGCAAAGTAACAATTTGTAATAAGTTTAGAAAATTACTTACATTCTAGATTCAAAAAATATTGATAAAGGTAATAAAATTAGTTTGGTTAATTATTAATTAGGACTATTTCAATGGTTTGCTTAACTTTAACGGCTTTATATAAAGAGTAGTTAGCAATACTGTTAGTGAAAGGAATAAAATATTGAGAGCTGGCAATGCTGTAGAGCTGTCAGTTTGTTATTCCTTATCAATTAAAATGGCGTGGTTGTTAAAAAATCCCGTTATATTTTATTTTCTACAAGGTGGTGATCAGTGCTAAAGAAATGTTAACATTTGAAATGAAAATTTAATATTTAAAGTGAAAAATGATACAAAAGTTTAATAATTATGAAAAAAGTAAACTGTGGCGATAGAAAAATGTGATAATTATGAAAAAAGTAAACTGCTGCAGATTTCCTTCAAGCTGTATTATATGTAAGTCATAAATATTTAAGATATAAAAAGTAAAATTGTGATAAGATGGATTCTTTTAAAATTTTGTTTAAACCTGGATGATTTCTACAATAAATTAAGTAGGTTTTGTAGTTGGTTCACATTCTAGACATGACTTTGTTATCCACAGCTTTTTTAACCGCCCCTTAAGTTTTTGCTATATAGCCGGCTTTATTACGTAAGCAAGGAGTGGGTTTATTGGTGTACATTAGCTTCACTGGAAAAGTCCAAAGAGTCAAATCAAAGTAAAATTCTAGTGGAATCCTTTCGCTTGAATTGTGTTATTTAATGTTAGTGTTGTTCTCTTATTCTTGTCGGGAAACCTATTACTCATAAAGAAGTGTTAAATTTGACCTACTTACCAAAATGTTATAGTAAGCAGAAGTAAATGGCTTCAACAATTGTTCCATACTCGAATTTTCTTAATTATTTCAAACTTTTATTTCATGAATTAAATTCTAACATGTAAATAGTGTAAACATAAAACTATAACTAATACTTAGCAACTATAAATTAATATTAACATTATTAATGTTATCTAATCCGAACTTTCAGCCATGGCTTGCAACATCAGCGGTTTCAATTGTGTTTGTATTAACGAATGATCACGACCATGTGTTACTTCTAGAATTTTGCGAGCTTCCGCAAAATTTTCCAATGCTTCTTTAAGCCATGACTCATGTAATTGGATTTTTGCCAATTTTAGATAAAGTAAACCCAATAAAGGATTCCAACTGCCATAATATTTGCTATAAATATAGATTAAAAATTTTATATTTTGAAATAATTTGTAAAGTAGATTACTTACCGAAAACCCGGCAGCAACTTTTTGCCATATTCCAAAGCTTCGGGCCATTTGCCCACATCTATAGCCGCCTCAAAGGCAGCATCCAAGGTTTTTATATGCCATACATTTAAAGGATGAAGAACTTCTTGCTGCTTTTTCATTAACACCTTGCAAACATCCAAGTCTAAAGTTAAATATAAATGATTTAACAAATGCATAATTTAAAAGTTAAAAAACTAAACTTACAAGCCACATCTTTCATACTTTCTAGCTCCTGCTTAGTTAAAGTCATAACTTCCTTGAAAGTATTGCGGTGTCTAGGTATTATACCCGTACCACATTCTGTACAGTTATTTAAGTTTATATCTACGGCAGCATTACATTTCTTATTAATACAACAAGCCGATTCCATTTCCACAGCTTCTTGATCATTTATACATTTACTGCAAATGCACAAGAAATAATAATTATCCTTCAAATCTCTACGCCTATGCTCGGGGGTATTTAGCAAATCAATATAGCTAATGAAAATCTAAAAATATCAAAAATAAATTTGATTTGTGTCACAATATAAAACTAAAAATAAATATACTTTTGACCAATCCAAACATTCCATTTCTTCGGTAGCATGTATATGCAATGTAGTACCTTCAAATGTGGCCACTGCATTTGGTTTGCAGCTGTGATCGGTTACCGAAACACCCAAAAAGATGGCGGTGGCAATTGAATTCATTTCAGCATCGAGTATGTTGAAACCATTTGTTACCAGCTAAATACAAAATTACAAAACAATACAAATTTAATTAAACTAACAAGATATTAGGAAAAACTACATTGTGAAAACAAGTTGTAATTAGCGCCGCATCACTATGCTAAGTGTCAGCAAGGGGCTTGGTCTTTAACCAATCTATTTTCAAACATACATGTATAAAAATAAACAAAACGAAAGTGAAATCGAAAATTCTGTCTATATTTTTTGAGGAAAAAATAATATTGGCCAATTGCCAAATTTGTATAAAAAACACAAACAGAATGCGTAATACACTTGTAGTATTTTGTGTATTATTAATAAAATTAATAGCATTAATATTATTCTAGAAGGCGATCAATATGATCGTTTATGATAGATTTTCATTCACCCTTTCTGTATGAAAAGTTTGAGATATACATATAGTTCTACTTTTTAGTAATAGCAAAAACTGATTACAAATTATTTAAGCTTGTATGGAATTACAATTCTCATTTTTAAGAAAAAAATAATTGTATTGTTAGGCTTCCAAAGGAAACTCTATTTTCATAAAATATAGGAATATCAAAATCTTAATTGATGAGAAATGGAGCAGAAAATGCGGCAAAATATGCTAGAAAAAAGTTTGTACAGAAATCTTGCAACTTTCATCCCATGCTTTCTAATACTAACGTAGAATTAGTATTTTGGAGTTAAAAGCTTTTTCCTTAATCCCTCTAAAGTAAGTTTACTTTCTGATCAAATAGTCTAACATACTTCTCCCAAATTGTAGGGTATATGTACCTTTTTAGCTTATAGACAACAAACAAAGGAATATTCTAGATGCGACTTAAATAATTACCCGTCCATAAATGGTCAATAACTCCATTTGATTTGGCACAATAACACTGTCCTGCATCATTTCACACAATATAGCATACAAAGATTCCAAGTGTTCCATACGTTTTGGATCATTTTTGATTTCTTGATAATCTACAGAAAGACATGTTCTTCATTTAATTATTTTTTAAGAAATAAAAAAACATAAACTTACGCGACATTAAATCTCTAAATTTCCTGAAGCAAGTTTCTGTATAATAACCTTTCTCCAAGTCACCACCATTATTTAATTTTATTATCAACTTGCACAACATACGGGCTGCATCTGGTACGGTACGGGGATAAATGCGTTTAAGGAATGGACATTCGATTTTATGTAAAGGCCAGGCCTCCATTTGGCAGGCACGATTGCAATAGTAAACATAATGGCAGTTGGAACATTTCAAAACTTTGGTACTAATTTTAAACAAAAATTTGTTAATCATTTTTTAAATGTTATTTTTTATTGTAAAACTAACCTGCTTAAACAGTTGTCACATCTTTCTTTGCGATATTTTGATTTCAACACAAAAGCAAAAGGTTTTTCCGTCAAAATGCGATCACCGCGTTTAATAGTTTTATTCGTTTGCGTTTTCATTTTTACTACATCCTTACGAAAGTCCTTGGTTGGTTTAAAATTTAAAGACTCGTAGGATTGTATTAAAGATTTGGAAAATATTCTATGAGAAGGCATTTAGTAGTGATGTTATGTATTTGGTCTTGCACAAAAAGCACTTGTTTTCCTGGCAACAAATCAAATCAAACTAGCATTCTATCATATTTACCTGTGATGAAGTGATGCGCACGTACCTCATAAAACACTTGGCGCTGTCATTCTCTCGTACTTTTTTATGCTAATGTGCTAAATTTATAAATAACAAATGAAATGTGTTGTTTTTTTTCTGCAAATAAATATACACAAAAATTGTATTTATAGCAAAATGTAAACAAAACAAATGTACGGCAAAAGGTAGTAACAGCTGTTTTGGCTATTTGCAAGCAGATGTCAAAAAGGGAAAAACGAAAACAAGAGAAATGACACTTTTAACAGAGATGCCATATGAATATTACAAAAACAAATTAATTTCTTGAAAGTAATTTAAATTAAATTTTACTAAAATATAACTAATTATAATGATTACGTTAATGGTTTAATATCTTCTCCATATTTAAGACATTATTTGTTTTAACATTTAAAAAGTTGTGTTTTTTATTTACTTTGTTATTTCTGATATATTCAAAAGCTAAATGTTATGAAATCATTATTAATATTAAGTATACGTCTTTGTAGACTGGAATTTTTTTATAGACCGTTATTTAACAAAATTTGCTCTTTTATTTTCTTTTAATTTCAACTGTTTCTTGACAAGTCTACATTTTGCTCCATTTTCTCGTATCTGTATTTTTAAACACATACAAGCCGACTCTATGCTGTTAACATGCTTGGCAGTTAAAGCATCATTTACTTAGTCGTATACTTTCATTCAACTTTGCTGGACCAACAAACGAACGGAAACTGAGTGTATGTGTCAAGAAAAAAAGTCATTAATTGCAATTTTATATGCTCCATTACTATAACAAGTCACTTGTAATGGATTAAACCATCCAAAGGATTAATAAAAAGAAAATACTACCAATTTGTTGGTAGACACATATTTTTTTGTTTTTATTAGTAATAAATTCATTTAAAATCGATTGATTGTTTATTTAGTTTGTTGGTAAAGAAAACGGTTAATCAAAAGAATCATGCTGTATCGGTATTTCGAGCAAGAATTCTGTATAGGAATTCATGTGTGTCTGTGCGTATTTTCGTAAAGGAAATGTGAGTGAGTGGCTTTTGTGTGACACCACCCCAAAGGAAAAACCAGATACAAACAAAATTGATTTCAATTATGAGACAAACGAGAATTTAAACAAATTAGTACTATACAAAGAAAACAAATTATTTTTTAAATAATAAAGCAAATAATGAAATAAAAAAATGCTGCAAACTAATTTTAAATAAATAATTAAAAAGAAAGAAAATTTGTCTGTTCAAATCTTTTACAAATAATTAAGAATATTTTACGCTTTAAAGCTCTGCCTCAAATCACAGAGTGTTAAAAAAACAAAAGAAAAAAAGGACTTTTCTTTTCGTTCGTGGCATGAATAGACAAAAATGTTGTGAGTTTGTGTAAATTTTTTACTTGTAAAAGTCAATAGAATGTTATATGCTTGTAAGTGTAAGTGAGAATTTTAACAGAGAGAACAGGAAAAAAAATATATATTTTAACAAAAACAACAACAGCATCACCATAAATCAACAACATAAGTAAAAGAAGAGGCTAAATAAGCAAAAGAATAAAATAAAAATAACAACATTTAAATAAATTATAACACAAAAACAAATTGTAGAGAGAAATAAAACAACAAAAGTTAATTATGTATTTTTTTGTGGGATGGTTTTACGGACTGTTTGTTATCACCGCATACCATTTACTGTTATCATAGCTGTCATTGCTTCCCAAACCAAAATCCTTTAATAAATTCATTTAACTTACGCACAGGTAGAGTGTATAAGCCATAGTTAAAGTAGACTGATAACGACACCAACAACATCACTACTAACTAGAATAAATACAAAATATAGCAACAACTATTTAAGCAAAACAAAAAGTTTAAGATAAAACCCGAAAACAAATATAAAAAGAGTGAAAGAAAACAGAAAATAAAATATGTATGTGTAAAAATTGTGTTCGTTTATAATTCCACATCTTCAGCATTCATTCGTATTACTCGCATAATATAAATGTTGTTGGCACTGCCTTTGCTGCTGCCACTGCTGTCACTGCTGCTGCTACTTTTGTTTTCGTAGATTTTGCGATTTGTGTCACCGCCATTCATTTTGTAGGTAAGTACTACTTGTACAATCAGTATAAGTTTTGTTTTTTAATTTATTTTAAGTTTTATTTATTTTGCTGTTGTTCTTGGTTTTCTTGGATTTTATGCAGTGAGAGTGTGTGTGTGTGTGAAGATTTATTAGATCCCTTACACACCCACCTTATTTAATTGAGGTTTCGTTTTTCTTAATTATCCTTTATTTTAGAGTCTTATAGTTTGGCTTTAAAGACTAGAGTTTGTTGTTTTTATTTCTTTCAATTTATAAATATTTTTTTTTTGATATTTATGTTTTATGAACAGTGTTGTTGTATTAGTTAATTTTAACATTTATCATCGTGGTGTAGAGTGCATTTAATGACTTTGGTTTCAAATGAAATATTTTTCATAATAATTTATCTTTAAATAAAGTTTTAATTGAGTTCTGCCAGAAAAAGTAGTTAATTATAGAGAAAAGGAAAACCAGAGAACAAATCTAGTACAGTTTAATAGAGATTTGTTTGCTTTTGTTAAAATTTTGCAAAGTTGGAAAAACATGTTTTGGCATTTCAATTAAAGTTTTGAAAAATATTTAATAGTTAAATGTTTATTTGAAATTAAAGAGATTAGTTACATTTTTTAAATATACATTTTCATAAAATTTTTAATGAAAACTTTCGTTCTTATCTAAGACGCATAGTATAATAGATTTTAAACCTTTCTAAATCCAAGGGTCTTGAATTGGACATGAAAATTTGCAGTACTTTGGTAGGAGTGATAACTTGTCACTGATCGATTTAAACCTTAACGTAATTATTAAAGATATTTAATCTTTATTACACCAAATAAAGCTTCAAGTTTTAATGCCTTTATAACAGGATTTTCCTTTAACTTCAATACTAAAGCAAAACACAAAAATTTCCGGTTATAACACTTTCCTTTGTATAAGTTATGACTGTAAGAAAAAAAATCCATTTCAACCGAAAAATTCGAATCTGACTATAAAGATTTTTTTTTTCAAAATTGTGTCATTCAACTATGTCTGCATTGAATAAAATTCCTTATTATTCATTAAAATTTCTAATTAGTTCTGCCAAATTCTTTAAAATTATGTTTATTTCGTGTCTTGAATGAAATAAATTTTCACTTAGTCTGCTTTAAAATAGTAATGTTAATTCCCACTATGCATAATTACGACTGTTCAGCAAGTAACTTTTGCATTAGTAACACTTGGCGTATGATGAATACGACTTCGTATAAAAAATATAATTATTAAGTATACGTGGTGTAGTACGAGTGGTATGAACTAAAAACTTGCTTTTAAGCATAATTGCAGCTATTTATATAAATTTACATAAAAACTAATGAGAACGAGAAAATATTTTGACTAGGTGTTATTATTCATAAGAAAAATAGACAATTAACATGTATTTAACACTTCTTTTACTCTGAAATTATGAAATAAAGTCAAACTAAAACTACAACCATATAATATGAAACTAATAGTTTTATAATATTAAAATTTTTGCATGTATATTCTGTACGTTTTTTATGGAAAATCTTAGAATACGCAATATAAAAATGTGGTTGTTTTTTTTTTCTCAGAAAAGATAAGTTTTTCCTTCTCTTTATAAATGGTCACATTGTGTGTTGAAAGAATTAGTTTGCTTTCAATTCTTTCTATATGTTCAATTTCTTCTGCTTACCTTATTTCTAAGAAAATTTTTATATTTTATTTAAAATTCTCTTAACTGGAAGAATTATTATGTGTGTACAATATAATAATATTATAAGTGGAACCTAAACACATGTACATATTAGGAGGGTTGTTGAAAAAGTTGTCGATGCTTTGAAAGGTTGATTATATTGGTATAAAACTGAATTTATATTTGACTCAATTATCTTTTTCCTCTTTTTTCCTTCTCAGTTTGTTAATACACATTGTTGTAAAGCTTTATTTTTTGAGTTATTTTTAAGATCATATTGATAATATGGTAGATCAACATATAAGATTTTTCTTTAACCTTGCCACTTGTGTCTTTACTTTAATGTTTTTGCACAGGGACATGAAGCCTTTTTCGCTGCTATGACTTCAGTTGTCATTTGATAATAGTGGTTTTGATATTATCTTTAGCTTTACTTTAGCCAAGCTAAAGGGGATTGCATATTGAAGTTTGGATTTAATCGTAAATAAAATATATTAATAATTTATTTGATGTATAACGTTGTTAAGTTAACTCAATAATGTCATTTATCTTTTCTCTCATCTCCCTACAATTGAAGCCCTTCTATTGTACATACATATGAACACATATTTGATTGATAGAAAAGCTAAACATGTTTATGTATGTTGTGTTCATGTAGGATATTTATTTAAAATTTATAAAGTACTTTTAAATTAAATTTGATAAGACCGAAAAATTAAAAAAATACACACATACATGCATTCTATACATGTGTACCAGTAAAATGTAGAAAAATTGCCTCCGGTTATGAGAGTAATCAATTTTACAAGAGAACCTAACACAAAAAAAAAAAAAAAACTGTATCCATTAACATTCTCAATATCCGTTATACTATATTTAAACTTTTTCATAGTATATAGTCCCAGGCATTTATTAACAAAATCCTGTAACTCATATAAAACTTACATACACATGTATACATACATAATATAATAATTTTCAAATTATTTATTTTTCCTAAATTTTGTTCGGTTTAACAAGATTCTGACTAACTAACTAGCTAGCTAACAAACCGAAGAGAAAGTCAATGGCTGTCAGTGGGGGGAAAGGGAAGTGTAGGTAACTTAATTGCATTGAAAACTACAAAATCTCACAAGTTTCTTAAACAAATATATTGCAGACTTTATGACTTTTTTATTCCAAATACATACACATACATATGTATGTATGCACAAAAACTCACACATGCATATTTATGTATGCATTCATACATACATACATATATTCACACAATTTTGGCAAATTCAATTCTTAACACATACTTCCTGCTTTCAATTGCATATTTGCCACAAAACGTTGTAAATTAAACTTTTGACATTTGATGTTCCACTTTACTCGCACATATAGTATTGTCTATGCGAGTGTGTGAATATGTGTTTGTGTATGTTGGGCATATAACCGCATTACTTTTATGTGGCAGAATTCTCCTCTTCCCTTGTCTATTTTCAGTTTATTTCCAAAAACATACATGAATTAGACCTTATCCATTTCATATGTATATGAACACACACAGCAATATTCGCACATCTGTACGTATGTATGAGTATAAATTTAGCCTACTTTTAGGCTCCCCTTTCTAACCTCACCATGTTAGAAATCAGTTGGTGTTCAATGTAAAACTGATGGCGCTCAAAGGAATTGAAATATTGCCTGTATCTTTTTTTATGCGATTTTTTTGGTGAAATGTTTACGAGTGTTTGTGAGTGTGTGTAGTTGAGCACGAAAATAAACTTTTCCCTATAAAATATATATGAAATAAAATTAAATGCAAATTACAAAAAAACTGGCAGAAAGAAAAACGTCAAAATATAGACATACAACCAAAATTTATGGCATAAAACCTGTTTAGTCATATGACTAGGATTATCTGTCAACAGACGTGTAGCTGAAAAACACACACAGACACTCGCACACTTTCAAAAAATAACAACAAAAATAGCTTTGTTTTATGTTTGTCATTAACGAGGTCAATCAGAAAAAACTCAAGAAGTATTTCAACTAGAAAAAATCCACTAAAGATGAACCCTCGTATTTATAAACCATCAACAATACCTAAAACAAATTATGAAAATACATAACAAATTGCGACTTTACTTAAAACTTAAAAAAGTTATTAAAAGACTTCTCAGTTTGCCCTCGTACTATGTGTGTGTGTGTATGTTCTTCATTGTTATGTGCAGGCAGCATTAATAGTGATTGCTTGATGATATTAGGTTGTATTTGTACGTTACAGTCATGGTTTTGGAGCTCATGTATGATTGAAATTAGAAAAAAACAGATTGAAAATAATACAAAAACGAAGCAAGACCAACAACATAACAAACAAACACATAGACAACACACAAAAAAACTGCTAAACTAAGCTGAGCGAGTGTAGGCTGGATAACAAACATGTAACAATAACTTTGGCAATAAAAACAACCTTTTTCGAATATTTGAAAATTTTCAAATTTGAATTTTAAACAGTTTTCACAGTGAAAGCCTTGTTACAAACATAAAAGCAACCATAACAAAATTACCTTTTTTACAAACAATAAAAAAACCAAAATCATAGGAAACCCATCTAAAAATCGTCATCATTTCCTAAAGGACAAATAGAAAACAAGCAAAAAACGAAAGAGACCGTCCGACCTAAGACTAAGTTTGGAAAGTTGACATTCACACTACCATAGTCATACGTAAACATTGTTAGAAGTGTAGCTAGTGTAAACGTGTGTATTCATATACATAAGTATGTTTTATCGTTTGGTTTTACATTTATTGCTATTTTAGCATTTTAAACCCTCACAAATGATTATATTGTATGTAGTATATGTGTGTATGTATACATGTTAATGTAGTTAGTTATGTATGTGTTAGTTTCAACTCCTAATTTTAACCTCAAATGTGTACGTGTAAGAATCAAAATGTTTATGGTACTTTAAGTAAATCTTATGGGACATCATTTACTAGTTGGTTTTAATGGTATAAAAAGAGTTCAGACTTTGGGGTTTTTGCTTTGCTTTGTTTTTTTTTTGTTCATATTTCTATTATACACATACACTTAGGCTTAAGCCTTAAGGTCCTGCAGTAGTGCTAAATGTAATAAATTTTTATTTTCCTTCCTATATTAAGCTGGCAAATGGGAAGTTTCTTTTTTTCTGTTCATTTTTCCACTCTGAAATCTTGTTATGTTGTCCATATACACGTATTCAAACATATGAGTAGTAGTAGTAATAGTCCATGGCTGGCTGGTTGGTTGGCTACCTTTTCAATGTTTCTCCTGTCAATGGAGCTAATTTAATAGCAGCTCATTATGAAGATATCAACACAAAACCTCAGCTGGATTGGAAGTTGTTTGGCAGTAACGAAGAAAGGAACAATATATAGTATTGAGCTAAAGCAAATAGCACAGGAGGTAATATGTATTGTATTCAATGAGCTCGTTAAGATGTAAATTTATGCGTGTGCCTGACGTTGAAAGTTTTGTCAATAAAATTAAAATTTATTAATTTTTTAACAATATCGTAAATCTTAATGCTTATAAACTTTGTTACCTATCAGTCAACGATAATCAAGCAATTTTTATGTTAGATTTTTATTAGCTTTTTCATCTAACAGTTTGATTTTTAAATAGGTTCGTATTCACAAATGTGTTTTTGGGTTTCAAACTAATTTTGAATTTCTATAATTTGATGGGAAAATATCAAAATAAAAAAGTAAATCTATATTATTATTAGCTGATTTAGCTTTATTACAGGTCACATTTATGTTTTTGTTGGTTATACAATAAAAAATTCGTTTGAGTGTTAATTTGTTGATAACACAAAGGTATGAAATTTTTATTTTGTTATTGCTTAAAAGGTTCAAATTGAAAATGAAAAGCAATTTATTAAAAAAAGAGTAATAACATGACTAAAAGTTCTATAATTTGTGTAAATAATGAAATGGAAAATATTAAAAAAAGTTTAGGACCGAAACTATTTTAAAGGTGACATATTTTATGATTTCCAATCATATAAATTGAATGTTTTTTCATTGGCTGGGTCCCTTTTGAATTTATTGTATTCTCTTAAACTTGCGGTATGTACTCTCAAAGGTATTGCAAATATATTAAATGTTATATTTAAGAATTGATTTGAAGTGAGAAAAACAAGTATTTTTATTCTCTCTAATTTTAGAAAATTACGAGTCGTATGAGTAATTTTTGTTGTTGTATAACTCATACACTAACTTTTCATATATCTCACATTGTTAGAAAATTCTTAAAAAATTAACTTAAGATTTCTTAAAAAAATTTGTGCACACTTTCTATTTGCAACAAAACAATTTCAACACGTGCTATCAAATGTATCCCTGAAAAGCTTTTAAGGACTACATTTGTGATTTAAAATTGTACATAAAATGATATTATAATTTTATATCAACGCAACAACGTTAAGCAGTGAGCTATTTTTAAATACTTTTGCAATTTTTATGAATTTATAAAAATGTTAAAATTTTCAATAACTCATCATGTCACGTCATGTTATATAACAGAATTATGTTTATGTATTCCTTTTTCTTTTAATTCCGTCTTGAGGAACAAACAGCTGGTTAATTAATGCAAATAAAACGTTTCTACTAAAAATTTAAATACATTTTTCTTTCCAACACTTAATCATGAGAAAAAGGTTTTTATTTTATTATTTTTTTTTGTAGGTTTTCTATAATTTTTTCCCAGAACATCTAATAAAAAACAGTTCTTTGTTTATTCTTTTTGGCAACAAATGTTGTATTTTTAAAAATTTGTGTGTCTTAAACTTAATTAAATTCTTCTCAGCATTAAGTATACTTTTTTTAACTTCTTGTCTTTATACTCGCATTTAATTAAATCATTTTATTTAATATTCAGCTGTTTGACAAAATTGTGACATGACTAAATGCTGTTGGCCAGAAAGACTGACAATAATTGTTAGAAGGTTAGTGTTGTTAGATAGTGGCTGTGCACTTGACATTGTCAAGAATAATTATAGCCAACCTTGAAGTAAGTGCTCTAACGAAAAATAACAACAATAAAATGTTGCCATAAATTTAGAAAATGTATAAAGTAATTGTGTCTGTGTGGGGGTATATTTTTAATTTTTAATGCATAAATCTTTCTTGGAAAATTTCCTAAAAGGAAATTAATATTTTTAAAGTAAAACCTTGTAGTTAATTTAACACAAATATATTTTGTCGTGATGTTCCATTAAGTTTCCTTAGGTTTAATTAACACTCTGTCGAAAATTAATTTTACCCTAAAAGTCTGCAACACAAAGTTCTAGTTAATGCCACTTAATATGACATTATCTCTAATTGATTAACCCATACATACTTAATCACAAAGCAACTTATGAATTAATTAACATCTTTTGTCTTTGGTCAAAATAATTCCATATTTTCACAATATTTAGTATTGGTTGCTTAGATATACAAACGTATTTACAGTGTAATAAAAAATTGTTCTAAGTAAATTTTAGTTCACAGATATCAAAAAGTTACTAATCGTAAAATCCATGTAAATCTACTCTTATCTAATCTAAAAAAGTATTTAAAAGAAAAAATTGCTCTGTAATTACTGACAACAAACCATTTAGTTTTCCTTAGAAAGTTTTATTCAACACTGTACCAACTGTTAAATGAGAATGTACTATAATATTTGTGCCTATATATATAGATATAAATTTATCTATAGATTACTACAATGTGCATTATAGTAATTGTTTTTTGCTCCATTGAGACCTGCTGCACAGTGCTGCTTCTATTAAACAGCTGCCATCACTATATGAATTTTGTTTTTAGTTTGTTGCTGCTTGCTGTTACGTTTTTTTCTCTTGCTACACTTTCGCTTTTGAGCTGTAATTTAAACTACATAAATGTGTGTATTTAGTGACAGCCTCATAAATAGAAAACATTTATTAGAATGGAATACAATTAGTTTAACTCATTATTATCATCACCAGTAAAACAACATCATCATTATCATCTAATGCCGTTCATTAGAGTATTCATTGGTGAATGGTCACAACAATGTAGTGAAATGAAGGG
The DNA here is from genome assembly GCF_015586225.1 of Lucilia sericata. NCBI lineage: Eukaryota > Metazoa > Arthropoda > Insecta > Diptera > Calliphoridae > Lucilia > Lucilia sericata. Next base: position 1,070,564 of record NW_023994047.1, read on the forward strand.
AGTTGAAAAAATGTTTAATTTAGCATAATATTCAATGATATTGTGCCTATTTTTCATAAATTAATTTAAAATTTATAAATTATAGATTTTACTTGCTTTCGCTGTGTACGGAATGCGTAATCAGAGTAGTTATAAATTTGCACAATTGAAAGCAGAGATTTTTTCACTGTAGCCTTGAAGAATTTAAATTTGATACAGCTATAAAAATATTAAGTGGCATTTTCTTAATAGTTGTCTACTTAAATAGTCGTTTTGTTAAAATCTCATTCTCATCTCATTAGTTGGTTTGTTTTTAATAGTAGTACTTTTTTAATAATTATTTTAAATTGAAAAATTCAATTAAGTAATGTTTTTTCTTGTGTAAGACTGTTATTGCGTCTTTTTATGCACTAAAAAGAAAAGAATGAAGAAATGGAAAAAAATATATAAATAATACCCAACCAAATCAACATCATCATTATTATTGACATCAATTTGTATGTTATTCAAGTGAAATTGGAAAGATTGTACACGAACAAGTTTTATAAAAAAGTTATATGTTTTTTGTGAAGTGATTCGGTAAAGTAAGTTTTAAGGATTGCTGTAAAATGAAATAAAAAGAAAAAAAATTGCAGAAAGTATTTGTATGCTGATCGTAAAAGCTGTATTTTCATACATTATTGTATGTAAAGAATTGCTGTAAACAGAAATAAAAAGAAAAAATTTTTGGAGATAAGCTACATTTACATTCGTTGATAAAACGCCCTAATAATGGGAATATAAAACTGTAATGCTGTAGAAGATCAACGATTTAATAAAGAACAGAGGCTAGCAAACGACATGGAAGAAGCAAAAAACGAAAAAAGGCGAATATTTAAGGAACAGAGGCTAGCAAACGACATGGAAGAACCAAAAAACGAAAAAAGGCGAATATTTACCAAACTTCCATTACTATTAGTTTAAAATTTGTGTAAAAACCTCTTCCTGTTTTGTCTTTGTTTGACTGTAACTACTTATGACAGTCGGTCGGGCGGTTGGTTGGTTGTTTGGTTGCTTGCTTCGTTGGTTGAATGCTCGTTTCGGTGGGTTCATGGATCATTAACATTGTAATAATGCATTATAACATAAAGACACCAGCACAACAACACAAAAGACAGATAGAGAAAGAAAAGGAAAATAAGAATAAATGGGAGCAAAAAACAAAAACAATAATAAATACTAGTGAAATTTGTTTTACTTGTTTTATATTTTATGGCTTTTGTTTGAGTAAGTGAGTGAATGAATGAGCGAGTGAATGTGTTGTTCTTGTTTTTATGTTTCATTTCCCATTTTATGTCTTTTTATCATTTCAATTTCCAATTGAACAAATTTCTTGCAACGCGAACGACAATCTTTTAATTTACATGCCACAGCTTCAGATTCAATAATATTAAGTGTTGTTATCATTCTAGACAAGTAAATTTTGTAGGCTTATTTCTGTTCGACGACCATGATTGTATGACAAATAAATATATGTATAAAGTCTATTAAAAGTGAAAACCAAGAATTTTTTTTGAATAATTAAAAACTTAAATTTATGTATTTAAAAATAAATATTCTTATTTAATTGAATTGAAATTTACAATTCATTGGCTTAAATTTAAACTAGAGAGTAATATTTATTTATATATATGTTCTATTTGTTTAACTTTTTTGTTATTTTTAATTAATAAACTTCTTTTAGTCAATATCCATTATATGTATAAATATAACATCAATATAGATTATTTTTCTTGTAATTCTTATTTTTTCTTGTTATTCCTATAAGGTCAACATGAAATTCAATCAATATAAAGAAAATTGCTTTTTTTCAATTGATATGGTATAGAAAACTGTCTTCTCTTGTTTCTAACACACAAAAAAAAAAAAAAAGACTTTGCACCTTCTAGCTTGACTATACTAATTTACAAATAAGAAAACAATTTCAAGTTTGTGAAGAAATTTACACTCAAAGAAAACAGTAAACTCTAGCAATAGAATTAGGTTAAGGAAATTTAGTGGAAATATTTTCTCAAAACAATAGAAAAAGGAATAAAAGATAAAAATAAAACAGATTTTTGACTGACTATAGTTTGATAGTGTAAAAAAGTCTTTGTTATCTGTGGGATGGCAATTACTGTCAGTGTTGTTGTAGTCTTTTGTTTCGTTTTTTTTCTGTAAGTATTTTGTGGCCAACCTTTTGTAGTTTGTCTATCCCGTATAATTTTCTACTTTTTTTTCATTTATGTGCGTGTGTCTGTTGTTATTAAAGACAGTTTGCTTAATCTTGTACATCTTGAAGTTCTTTAAAAAAAATATATATAACATTGACATGCCTTTGTATTAAAAGAATTTTGGACATTGGTGATAATACTAACAAGAGATATAAAACTTAACATGACCAACTGACTAATTTTGAAAGTTTATTGGACAAGTTTAAGAAAATTTATTTTAACAAATTGATATCATTAATTGATTACTCTTAAAAGGATAAGAAAAAAATAATATTGAGAAATTGTAAGAACTTTGGACATAAAAGTGATGACCTACAGATGTTGTATTAACATCACGTTAATCAATATGATGGAAACCAATATTTCATAACTTTTTCACTAATTTGTGTAAGCAAAAGGCGACGCAAAAATATCTTTTGTATAAAAGATTTCTATGACTTTAACTTTAAAAATTGATCATATAATACTCCATCAAATTAGATTTTACGGTGTACTTTTGAAAGTTAAATTTATCTAAAGTCATTGAAAGAATAGTTCCTCATTCTTTGTATGCACAGAGATATGCCTGAAGCAATTATGTCCAAAGTATTGTCAAGATTAGATTTTTTGTTTGTTTTTTTATATTGTATTTAGAAAATTAGAAAAGGTTGTCATTCTGTGATTTTATATTGTTGTAAAAACTTTAATAATACAGCAGTTATAATGTAGTTTTAACAAGAAAAATTATCTGCATTATTTAGGGTATGCACAGATTACATAAAACAATCGTTCAACTCATTTGAGAAAAAAATTTTCATTGAAGTCTATTAAGCAGCAGAAAAGGATTTAAGATTTAGCTTTACATAAGACATTTCTGAGATACTGAAACCACAGGTTAATACTGCTGTGCAGCTTCTACCACTAGCATCTAAAATCACCAGATCACTACACGATAACGTTCCTGTATAACGATTTTAAGTGAGATTTCTAAAAATATTTAAACACTGCAGTTGATATAAAGAACGAATGCAATGCTGACTTCCAAATTTACCTTATTTTTGATATGACTTTTAAAAATTTAATTATTATTTACTTTATTTTCTTTTTTAAATAATTTCTTTCGTTTGTCATATTTCTCCACTCGTTTCTTTTTTGCAGCTGTTTTGTATTTATTTGCCGGTTTTTTTTGTAACATGGGATTAAATAAAATTGTTATTGAGTGTTCTTTTATTTTTCATTTTCTCTCTCTTCTCTTTAATTCTTGTAGGTTTTGACCGTTATTTGCAAAACTTTGATGCCATGTTATATTTATACAATATAATTATTAAAATTTTCTTCGCCATGTAAATATTTATAACACTGCAACCAATTATAAGAGAAACAAATATAACTACCAAAAAAATATTGCAACATATAACTTAAGGCTGGAAACTGTTTGTATGAACATTTTGGGCATTTTTTCTTTTATTTTATGATATGACATTTATGAGAGTTTTTGTTGTGAGTACCTCTGATGTTTACTGTTTGTTTTTGTTGTTGATGGTATAGTTGTTGTATGCATGCAACCAGTGCAACCAGCACTATAAGTCTGTCTATTATGAGTAAGTAGTACATACTTCAAATTGTACATCTTAAACATACATACATTTATATTTATTTTGCTTTTCATATACATATTATGGAGAAGAGACTAAATGACATTGTTTAGTTAAAAAGGATATGAAAAAGACTACAAAGAAGTTACTTTGTTGTCATAACAGTAGGTTTTATATTGTTGTTGGTTGCTGTTATTCTCTGCAGTGTTGCGTTGTTATAAATAGAAATGGTTGGTCGAGTTGTTGTTGCTGTCATTATACTGTTATTTATGTCTGCGCGTGCATCAACATGAGGAGTATGTTTGTGTTTGTATTTGTATTATTATTGTTATCTAGGTGTCATTATTCTCATTACTGTTATGTTTTGACGACTTTTCTAAGTGTGTATATATTTATTTGTTTGCTTGTGCGAAGAAAAGTACATATTTTGTGTTGTTTTTTAAAAGACACGAACATGAACGACTTGTCTGTAATTTTTTTTCAAATTATTTTTATATTTTCTTTATTCAAAGTGTACTGTAAATTATTGTAAATTCTATAGTTGCTATAACTAACCAAGTAACCCAGTTTGTTGTCCTATGTATGTGTTTCCATTGTAGTTTCTATTATTATATTCCCCCTTTGGTTTTTTTTTTCCGCATTTCATACTTGTGGCCATGCCACACAAATAGTTGTTGTTGTTTTTTTCTTGCAGCTTCGAGTTTATTTCACGTACTTCTTTTTATGTAGTGTAATTTTCTTTCTTACGTTTGTTAACAAAAAGCAAAAACACATGAAAGTAAAGGAAACAAAACCTAATGAAAAGTTATCGTGCGAAATAATAATAACAAACGCCATGTACGCCACATAGTGTAAATTGTAAAAAAAATTTAATAATAAAATATACAACTTTGGTCAAAGGAAACAATAATAAACATAAAACGTAAAAGAAACTGCATTTTTTTCGTATGTTTTCTTTACCTAAAAGCTGTTGAAATCCTTGGTGTAAGTGAGTGTTTCTAGGGTGGAATCATTTGTAATTTTAAATTAATTTCTTATTTAAATTGTTGTCATGTAAATGTATTCCTGCATCTTGCTGTAATTTCATCAACATTATATTGTTAATCAGGAAAAAAAGTAACTGTTTTTAATTGTTTTTTTTTTTACTTTCTTTTTGTGAAGATAAAGGTACAACAAACTCGTTGGTTGCCATAACGAAGATTTTTTTTAATTGTAATATCTTTAATTTGAGGAATTGTTTAAATATAATAACTGTTCTAAGGAAGACAAGCTTAAGTAAATATATTAACGATTTTAATTTATTAAATTTAAAGCCGGTTCCTGATTTAAATAAGTGTAAGGAAATTTGCACCTTCAAAATAGTTTCCAAATTGAAGGATCTAAATTATATAACTGAGGTCTTGTATCTTTAAGTTATACAACATTTTATGACCACCATTGGCTCGTTATATCCTATACTTTATTTTCTTTTTACACTTTTCCTCCTACACAATAAACTGTGCTAAAATTCTTGTATTTTTATCCATTACAACATCATTTACAACCAGAAATAACTTAGACAATATTTTCTAGTCACCAGCTGTGTAAACAACACCAAACAAAACTAATTCTTGGTAATTGTTTTACTTTCTACCAACAAAAGTATGGGAATGTCAACTCCACCTCCCTCCCCCCTCTTTCCTGCCACAAACTTTACTTCATAGTATTTTTTGTATAGTAAGTCTATAAAGACACAAAATTCACTTTAAATTTAATATCCCTGATTACTAATTAAATTATTAATATAGAATACAAAGAATATAATTTTAATTAACTGCGATTTATTTGTTGATTAGATTAAACTCAATGTTGCTACTTTACTTTGTTGTTTTGTTCTTGTGTATTTAAACAAAAGAGCTTAAAAAGTTGTACAAATGTTTGAATTTAAAAATAATACTTCAGCCTTTGCTGCTGCTTTGTTAAATATTTAACATTTAATGTTAAAGTTTCAATGGAGAAAGAAATCTCAGTGAAATTATTTATTATCAATAGACCCTGCAGCTATAAGACATCATCACTGTGATGTTTCTTTTTTTACTTTGATTTTTTTTTTGTTTTCGCCAAGATAATCCAAAATTTTGTTGTTAACTTAAACAATACTCTTTTTACTGTACACATGTAGTGTTTTTTTTGTTTTTGGTTTTTTATAAAAATATTTGTTGTATTTATTTTCAGTACTTAAATATAACTAAAGGCACTTTATATAACAGTAGCAACTTAAGTTAAATAAAAGCTAAAATTGTCTTCCAAACAAGTTCTTTTGTAAGGAGCCTTTACTGTTTAAAAGCTTTTTCCAACATTATGCTGTTGTTGTATAATTTACAAAAGAAATTGTATTATTTTATTTAAGCATCGATAGTTTGTGAAAATTTTATACTTAAATATTTCAGTTATCAGTTATTTTTATTTAAGGAAAGAGTAATCCTCAGCATCAGTATCCTCCTTCTTAAAATATTTTACTCCCTGGTGTTTTGTATTGAAATGTTAATTTCCTACCAACAATATAAAAGTTTTTGACGCTTATTTTAGCGTTAATAATTGCCAAAGTTCGAAAAAGTCTTAACAATTTTACCCCCTTTTACAGTATTTAGTTTTCATACTTTTTCTCTGTAATGTTGTTGATGAGACGAGAGTAGTGGCAGGAAGTATGTATTATATGTATGTATTTATAAAACAATATAAAATGTTTTTATTAAATTAGTTAAAGTTAGAAAATAATATTGTAATATAGACATACATTAGATGTATAAAATAACAAGTTGTTGTTACTTGTTACTTTATAACATTTAAAATTTAAGTTCTTTTACCTTTTGTATTATTTATTAACTATAAAATAATTTGTATTTTATGGAGAGATATGACACTGTAAAAGTATTTTATAAACATTTTAAATTTTGCATAAATTTCAAAAGTCTTATTCATTAATTAATTTAACAAAGTGTCTACTCAGACGTATGATTAACATTAATTTGCAAAATTTTGTTATATTGTTTAAAAATTTCGTTTATTTTTGTTGCCATTTTATTGCAAAAAAACTTTTACTTAGTTGTTGATTTAAATGAAAATGTAAAGACTTTTAAACATTTGTTCTATAAATGGTTCATGACCTTTGATTTTAAAAAAAACAGGTGATTTTTGTTAAAGGTTATTGATCAGCTGGGGTTATGGTAGCAAATTGTATTTAAGAAGCCTACAAAATATTCTCAAATCCATAAACAATTAAATTTCAATAATTTTTGATTTAATAGTTTACTAATACAATGATATTTAACTTAAATCATGCCGATTGTATTGTATGACTTGTGTATTAAACAATTAAAAACTGTTAATTAAATATTTGCCGTAATCGCATAATAAGACTTCATCAAATATTACTGCATAATAGTTTCTATTAAAATATAATTATTTCTTTTAGCCTTTTAACAATAATCCATTAATTCACTAAATTATATAAAATTATTATATTGCTATTAAAAAACAATAAATTCCATGATTTTCATTTATTTTTACTCAAGTATTTACAACAATTAATATAAATCACAAGTATTGCCAGCAGTGTTTCATTTTTATTAAATAAATACATAAAAAGAGCAGCAAATTATTATACATTAATTAAAATAAAATACAGAAAATTGTTAAAAAAAAACCTAAAGCAAGGTTATGCATGAATCTTTCAACATATACATACGTATACTTAACAATGTTAATTAAATATTAATCACACGCCTTTTTTCTGAAGAGTTTTGTAAACATATTAAAATTCTTCGGTATGAATATAAGTTGCTGTAGGTTTAATTATACAAATTAAAAAGAAATATTTATTTATACATCTACAATATGTTTCCTGTATTTAATTCCTTTTTATACTAGCGTCATTTTTCCCAGACTAAGCAGTTTTTTCTTAGCTTATTTTTTCTACATTTGCAAGATAAATAATTAAAATATAATTACTAAGAAATTCACGCCTCATTCCATTTCCATTGTAATTCCTACAACAAAAGCTCTAAACAACAAAAATAAAGTAGAAAAACTGTAAAAAACCAAGTGGTAATTAGTCAAAACCAAATAAAAAACACACACACACAACTGCAAACAGGAAATGAAAAAAGAATTTTATGTGTAAAAAACGAAGGCAAGAGTTACAAGTAATTGTATCTAGTTATTTGTTAAAAAGGAAAGAATAAAACAACTGTTAAACAAATAAATGAGAATAAAACAAATAAATAAAGCATGAAAATAAGCTGGAAAATAGCTGGTAATATTTAACCATTAACACCATAGACAAGGAAACAAATAAAACATTTAAAAAGGAAAATCGTGGCACGAAACTTTATAATGAACCTTAAAAAAACAAACATAATACAGATCAGTTTTTCAATTAAACCCAAAAAAAAGGAGAAGCTAAAGACTATTCAAGCAGTAATATTATATTACAAAAAAAAGATTAAAATGATACTTAAATATACCTAATTTATGAAAAAAGGTACTATTGTTATTTAAACTTAGGGTTTTTATAAAAGCTTAATTTTTTAGTAAAATTTCCTTAAATTTTCAAAAAGTACTTTGTGCCAAAAAGTACTTCCAAACTTAACATAACTTTTGTTATTTAAAAAATATATTATTTTCAATCGCTGCTGAGTAACATTTGAATTCGAAATTTCCCAAAATTTATTTATTTATTTATTTAATTATCAGCTAAACCAGCAGTAATTAGATTTTCACTGATTTCTACCACAAAATCTAATGTATTTTACTGCTAAAAAGTTCGTATTTTGTAGTATTGCATTCTAAATGTATTAATTAGTTGTTGAAATTTCTATAAAATTATTGCGTGTTGTCAAAATGCTGTTCATAATGATACTGATGCTGATGATGATTTTGATTTCGCTGGCATAAAACTATAAATTTTTGTTGACCCTTATACACACACATATACATATACATATGTATAAGTGCAATTGCACAATACAATTATATAATTAAATTAATAATTTATTATTATTGTTATGTTTATATACGGGGAGATTATGTTGAAATTTAAATGGTCACAACAAATATTTTCTATGTTAAACAACTAAATTAAAACAAAAGTCCGGCAAACATATAATGTATTTATATAATATAAAATACACAAGTTTATGTTTAAGTGTGTGTGTATAATTTATGATTTTTATCATTGACAAAAATGATTTCTTTTTTTTATATATATAAAATGATTTTCCATATGCTAAATAAATATGTTTGCATATAAGTATCTGTATATGAATGTTTGATGAGCATGACAATGATGATGATGTTGTTGATTGGGTTTATTTTGTTTCGTTATATATATATTTTTTATGCAATTTAATCCTATAAATCTGAAAAACATATTATGTTAAATAATGATTCTTCATGATTATAATGAAATTAAATGATAATCTTTAACCATAAATGTTGTTGTTGCGCTGCTGTTTATGGTATTTTGTACGTATTTATAATTTAACATTAATAACCAAATGGAAAATTGAAGTGTTTACTCGAGGCAATAGGTTATTAATGAGTTAAAATTTAATCTATACTAGTCTATAGTCTAGTCTATGGTCTGACGAAATAATAAATTCAAGTGTATACTCATGGCTATAGGTTATACACTATTTAAAATTAATTCAATAATAGTCTATAGTATAGTCTATAGTATAGTCTATAGTATAGTCTATAGTTTAGTCTATAGTCTAGTCTATAGTCTAGTCTATAGTCTAGTCTATAGTCTAGTCTATAGTCTATTCTATAGTCTAGTCTATTGTCTAGTCTATAGTCTAGTCTAGTCTGTAGTCTAGTCTATAGTCTAGTCTATAGTCTAGTCTATAGTCTAGTCTATAGTCTAGTCTATAGTCTAGTCTATAGTCTAGTCTATAGTCTAGTCTATAGTCTAGTCTATAGTCTAGTCTATAGTCTAGTCTATAGTCTAGTCTATAGTCTAGTCTATAGTCTAGTCTATAGTCTAGTCTATAGTCTAGTCTATAGTCTAGTCTATAGTCTAGTCTATAGTCTAGTCTATAGTCTAGTCTATAGTCTAGTCTATAGTCTAGTCTATAGTCTAGTCTATTGTCTAGTCTATAGTCTAGTCTATAGTCTAGTCTATAGTCTAGTCTATAGTCTAGTCTATAGTCTAGTCTATAGTTTAGTCTATAGTCTAGTCTATAGTCTAGTCTATAGTCTAGTCTATAGTCTAGTCTATAGTCTAGTCTATAGTCTAGTCTATAGTCTAGTCTATAGTCTAGTCTATAGTCTAGTCTATAGTCTAGTCTATAGTCTAGTCTATAGTCTAGTCTATAGTCTAGTCTATAGTCTAGTCTATAGTCTAGTCTATAGTCTAGTCTATAGTCTAGTCTATAGTCTAGTCTATAGTCTAGTCTATAGTCTAGTCTATAGTCTAGTCTATAGTCTAGTCTATAGTCTAGTCTATAGTCTAGTCTATAGTCTAGTCTATAGTCTAGTCTATAGTCTAGTCTATAGTCTAGTCTATAGTCTAGTCTATAGTCTAGTCTATAGTCTAGTCTATAGTCTAGTCTATAGTCTAGTCTATAGTCTAGTCTATAGTCTAGTCTATAGTCTAGTCTATAGTCTAGTCTATAGTCTAGTCTATAGTCTAGTCTATAGTCTAGTCTATAGTCTAGTCTATAGTCTAGTCTATAGTCTAGTCTATAGTCTAGTCTATAGTCTAGTCTATAGTCTAGTCTATAGTCTAGTCTATAGTCTAGTCTATAGTCTAGTCTATAGTCTAGTCTATAGTCTAGTCTATAGTCTAGTCTATAGTCTAGTCTATAGTCTAGTCTATAGTCTAGTCTATAGTCTAGTCTATAGTCTAGTCTATAGTCTAGTCTATAGTCTAGTCTATAGTCTAGTCTATAGTCTAGTCTATAGTCTAGTCTATAGTCTAGTCTATAGTCTAGTCTATAGTCTAGTCTATAGTCTAGTCTATAGTCTAGTCTATAGTCTAGTCTATAGTCTAGTCTATAGTATAGTCTAGTCTATAGTATAGTCTAGTCTATAGTCTAGTCTATAGTATAGTCTAGTCTATAGTCTAGTCTATAGACTAGACTATAGTCTAGTCTATAGTCTAGTCTATAATCTAGCCTATAGTCTAGTCTATAGTCTAGTCTATAGTCTAGTCTATAGTCTAGTCTATAGTCTAGTCTATAGTCTAGTCTATAGTCTAGTCTATAGTCTAGTCTATAGTCTAGTCTATAGTCTAGTCTATAGTCTAGTCTATAGTCTAGTCTATAGTCTAGTCTATAGTCTAGTCTATAGTCTAGTCTATAGTCTAGTCTATAGTATAGTCTATAGTCTAGTCTATTTCCAACTGGTTTTTGTTCTACTTTTTGTACATAACTCATTCTACTTGTCTAGATAGCATTGAATATTTATTTATGCACCTATACATACATATGCACATATATTTAAATAAACATACATACATAATTGTTTTAAAATTTATTTGTTTTTTTAATTGACATAACCTTAAAATACATATGAACATTCTATCTACGTTCATAAATAAGACAACCAAATATAGCAATTTTTGTTGTTAAATTATTCCAATTTTAAAAACTGTTTGCATTATTCATATTGACGCATTTATTTATTTATTTATAATTTTTTAGTTTTATTACCAAAATTGTATTATAAATTCATATGCTAAAGTTCAGTTACCAATGATTGTTTTGTTGTTATTTTATATATTTTTTAATCAAGCTGTCAATCTATCATTTACGTTTGATTTAACTTTTATATAGAAAAAATAACATTTGAAGCAAAGCTAAACAAAGTAGAAAAGAAATCGGTATTGAGAAAATAAAGAGAAGAAACTAGATTTCATTGCTTTATAGGAGAATGATAAACTAAAACTACATAAAACTTTTAAATGATAATACTTTAACAAATATAAAAACATACTTATGTATTTTAGCCATACAAATACAAACATACTATATCAAATTTTAACTACTAACACATACTTACTTAGGTACATTTATTGAAATATATACTTTATAATAAAAAAAAATGAAATCAAATAAAATAAACTTAGTTTTAAGATAAAAATAAATAAACTTGTTTCTTATTGTTGTTGTGTTTTTTGTTATTAAATATAAAATGAAATTCAAACCACATTTTCAATATTATTCTTCTAAATATTTCCTTTTTTTCACATTCATTTTGTTGGATATTCCATGTTTTAAGCAATTGTACCTCATATACAGTTTAATACATCTAACTATCTCACTCTTTCATACGCACACATGCTTTCATATGTAGATGTATGTTTATGTATGTATTTTTCCCCAAAATACATCTACTATTTTTTGTTAAATGTTAAAAAAAAAACTTAAGTTCAAGTACAGTCAAGAAAAAAGTGATTGAATTTTGTATGCACGACGTGTTTTGGCCTTTATAATTCTACATAATATTAAAACCATATCACTCGTACCATTGTGCACCACTGCTGATGTTGCTTCTACTGCCACACACGATTCATACCTTCTTAATAGCATACATCATTTCGTTTTTCTTCTCAGTATTCTTTTTTTTTTTGTTCCTTTTTGTATCCCATTTTACTTCAATTTTGGGTTTATTTTTTATTTTTATTATGGATTTTCGTTTTTTTTCCTTTATGTATGTATGTTGGATAAATGCATATAAGTGTGTTGTATAAGCTAAAACCTAGTAAACATTTAAATATTTCCAAGATGAAAAAAATACAAAATGAGAATAGAAATGATTGTCAATTCTTCTCTTCTAAGGAATTGACAAAAAAAGAATTGTGTTGAAGAATAAATAACTGATGTTGTTGATATTGGCAGGAGCGGGTTTTAAATATCTTGTTTAGGGGCAATAGAATTATTTTCTATGATAGGACTCTACACAGAGGAAAAAAGAAATATACACGCCTGGTACTAAATTGACACCAAACTGGTTTTATTTTTTCAATAACATCCGTTGTCAAAGTATAGACATACGTACGACAACACTATGTAATGTTGACAACATTGTAACAATTCGTTGTCAAAATCTAAATTTTATACACATCCGTTGTCTAAACGTTAACAAACGTGGTAAGCTCACTATTGACAAACTATCCGTTGTCAATAGAGAGCTTACCACGTTTGTTAACATATAGACAACGGATGTGTATAAAATTTAGATTTCGACAACGAATATTGTTGTCGTACATATGTATATACTTTGACAACGGATGTTATTAAAAAATTATAAACACTTTGATGTCAATAAAAAAATAATTCTTAATTTACCCCGTTAGTCTATCAGTATGGGGGTTATGGGTTTAATTCCTACCAGAGACTCTGGTTTAATCAAATAAATGAGTTCTAATTGTCGTATCGCAAAAACAATTTTACATTAAATTTAATAAAGATTTATAATCGATTTTTTAATGGAGAATGTATATGGTAAACCTTGGTTAACTTTAATAGTAGTTTTTGCTTAAGGTTTTTATTTCATTAAGTTTGAATTGAAAAAAAATTAATTATAATTTTTTTACTTTTTATTATTTGTCATTGCAAAAGCATTATTTATATTTAAAATTAAGTACATATTTCAACATTATGTTTGTTTATACATATTTGACATTTATTTATTTCGTATCTGTCAAAGATGAAAGTTTTTTATTGTATTATTTACCACACAGTCATATTTGACACTATGACATTTTGCTAGTTAAAAGCTTAAAAATTCTACAAAAATGCAGAATAGATGCTACAACAATTTGTCCTACCTTCCACACCACCACCTACACACTCATTTTGGATTTTGCTTTGACAAGCTAAGATAAAGCATTATTTGCTAGAAAGGTTTTTTTTGTCAAGAGTAAGGATGGATATTGGTTTGCCGGAAAGTACTATTATTATTAAATTTTAAATTCTTGAAAAGTGTACTTAAAGAAAGAAAGTAATTTTAACAGAAAGCTTTCTTATTTAAACAAAAATGTTGACATTTAAATGTTAAACACATTTTTTTCAAGCTAAATTTATAATAAGAGTGTAATGTTCATGCATAATAAGGTATAATCTGGATTGTTTGTTTGTTTACTTAATGTTCAAATGTTTACGGGGTATAAACGTTTCAAACATAAACACCCACCTATCCACACTTAAACCCAAATCAACATATTAAATATTGACCAAAAATTTTAACTTTTTGTGTTTTCTCTTCGTTCACTTTTAACTTAAAATACAGTTGGCCAGGTTTTTTTATATAATAGAAACACATGCAAACAAACTTAAACTTTAACATACTCTGGACTATACAGAATTAAATATGAATAACCAAGAATTTTTACATGTTCTTCTAAAAAACGTACAAGATAAAGAAAATATAGAAAAAAAAAAACAACAGAAAATTTATAAGATACGAAAACATAAAATTTTATCTGATTAGATACATATCTTGAGGTCAATATTAAAAAAAAAACACGTGCGTACTACTAAACAAAACTAAAGAAAAATGGTTAGATTATTTTTTATATAAAACTTTTTTTGTTTCGTTTTTGGTATGTGTATAATGACTTTATGAAAAGAAAATTTTGAAGGAGAACAAGTTTTAAGAATCCTGCACACAATCACCCATAACAACAACTATTTATCAACTGCAGCTTAGTATTATTAAATCCTTTACACTTACGAGTTAGAAAATCTTTTAATGCTTGGAAAATAAACATGACTGTGGCCTTTCATCTAAGGGTTTTTTTTTATTTCTTAAAATTTATCTTTCTCTGAACACCTTCTAACAAACCTTTACAGAAAATTTTACCAAGAAAATTCTTTGAAATTTTTTAGTCAATATTAAACAGATGTGTAGATATAATTTTTGCTAATGTTTGCTACTACTCTGAATCTGTTTGTTTTCTTTTCGAAAACTAAAGTGTGATTAAGTGTTTAAAAGAAACCAGCAGCTGAAGAGGGTGTTATTAAGATTATTTGTGCTGATAGTTGTTGTTAAAGCTTGATGAAGGTCTGATAAATCTTGTGAAATAAATAATGTGTGTTTGTAGGGTATACGATAATACTACTCGATTACATACTTTTCTGTGTTATGTATTACAGATATACATATTTATCGGTTTAGTTTTTGTTACTTAAAGCAAGAAAAAGAAAAAAATTAAAAATTTATATAAAAACATACTTTTATGCATGAATGTATGTTTGGGACAGCAAAAATCTTAATTAAAAGAAGAAAACAAAACAACAACAACAAAAAAATTGTTAAATATTTTCTCATTTTTTATTAATACATATGTACATACTTTGGGAAACAGTTGTATAGAAAAGTGTTCGTACTGTTAGTTTTTTACCGATTACAGACAACATATTTTGCTCTTAGCAGCAAAATGTATGTTACTCTTTTGCTATATTGTTCTTTTAAATCATAGTTTTCTCTTTGCAGCAAAATTCATCTCATTTTGCTTAGATTTTTGAGAAAAAACTTTATGATATAATTAATTGAGAAAAACTCAATAGCATATGAATCAAAAGTGAAAATATAGACCTCTACTATAAACAAACCAAAAACTTTTAATGATCATATGAAGGTCCATGATTAAAAATCAATTTAAGGAATTTGTTAGTGATTGGATAGGAAAAACTTAACAAAAGTGAAAATAAGGAAGATAACCCAAAACAACCACGTTGCCCAATAGTAGGAGAATTATTTGCCGATTAGTGCTTGATAAGTGAGAGAAATCTTAGCGATTCGATGACAGAATTTTTACTTTAAAAATAGGGAGATAATCCAAAGCAACCACTTTGTCTAATACTCTGTATGAGAAACCCCCCCCCCCGGGCCTTGTTTCCTTGATGAAAGACCCTCATCTTGATGTATTGCAATCCCGGGGTAAAGAGGTGCTTCCATTACCTCTAGTCTGCCGGGACTATAAACTGGTGATGCATTTTACTCCTCGGCTAGTCCTTGGAATGATTTGACTTGGGGTCTAACCAGAGAACCACATAATCTGGTGGCCAGTTGCCCGCAGGACTTGTCCTGGCTGGTCAGTTGGTTGAGGTTCCTTCGGGATCCACGTAGTGGCTGTGGTTTAAACCCAAATTCGCAGGAAGAGTAAGTTGCGGTTAAAAGATTGATGCTCGGTGAAATATATATTTCGGGATAATTTGGGTGCTGTTGCCAATTGACAACAGATACCCCATAGAGGAGATACTGTTGGGCCAAACGTGGGAAATGAGTTGGTGTTAATTGTATATGATAAAGGATGAATGTAGGGGTATACGGAACTCATCCGCCCGCATATACCTAAGAGTGAGTCTGTCGTATGTAGTTCTCTTATGAGTGTGTCGGATAAATGAGAAGTATGTAGGATTGAATGGTGATGGGTGAAAGGTATCTTATACAAGTGATACTTGTGGGTCATTACAAAAGCTCTCCCAATGGTTGAAAAAGACCACCGTGAAATAGGCCAACACGGTAGGTGTTCACGTAAAGCACTCGACATTAATTCGTCTGTACGCTAGTTATTTCTTGATAAGTGATTGAGATAAACTCTCCCAGACGAATATTTAGAGCAGGGAAAGGCAAAGAGTAATGAATTAGTTCTCTAACTGGTTTTGTTTATTTTATAAATGTGTTTACATTTATAGATGTGTGAGCATACATAAGCGTAAAGAGAGTGCACATTTGAGAGCTCATTGCTTTTCGCTGTTTTAGACAAATTGAGTATTTTCGTTGTAGTACATTTGTATATCCCTGCTAGAGTATTGCAAACTTTGATTGTTATTGCATGATCAAAAGTTGCTAGGACAAAGAATCAGTTTTATACTTTGGCCTGGTACTTATGTATGTATATATTGATTGAAAATAAAATAAAGCTTTTATCGTAATTATCTTAACTCTTTCAACAAACACTGTAAATAGTGTGGTGAATGATATTGTATTCTTCTTGTCATTTACTTTTACAATTTCATATGGCAACAGCAACAGTAAAAAAATAAACACAAACGTAAAGAGAAAAATAGTATTTATACCATCCATTCAACTGCTACATATCACGTTCTGAAAATAACGTGTGATGTGTGGCTACAAAAGTATTTTTCTTTCCCTAGAAAAATCTTGATACATTTTTTTTTAATTTGGTTTTGCAGTTGCTAGCTGTTTTTAGCACACAGACATGTTGTTTAAACTATTTTTACAGTATAAATTTTTGAAATGTAATCTTTATCTTCTTTTTTTCTCAGCAGCAGTTCCTAAGCGGTGTTGAGAGAGATAGAGAAAAATTCTATAATATATATAACTTTATTGATTGAAAACAATTTAGAAATATTTTGCTGGGTTATATTTTTTGTTCGTTTTATTTTTTTCTAGAAAACTTGGAGATAAAGCTACCTTTAAACGTAACTGCCTCAGGTGTCATTGCTGCCTGTATGTGGGTGAGTTTTTTATCTTTGTGGGTCGCTAAAATCAAAAGCTTGAGAATCTGTTGCAAACAATTGAAATGTTTACAGTTACTTCACTGCGTATTCCTTTGCCACAGATAAAATGTTTTTACCCCTGTATAAGTACTTGCATGTTGTGGGTGCCTGATAAAAAAGTTTTTTTTTGTTTTTATTTTGTTTTCTGAGTTTCCTTTTGATATTTAGTTTTTTTCTATGATTTTTTTTTTTGAGTTCTTTAATTTTTAAACAACATTCAATTTGTTATCCCTGTTGTTTTGTGGGCTGTTTGAAGGTTTGAGTTGTGTGTTGCATGGAAAACCCGCGGACTTGATTTGTTTAATTTATTTTTCATGAGAAAGTTAAACAAAACATTTTGATTTCTAAAGGTTTTTTTTCGAGAGAAAAAGAAAAATAAATATTTTTTTCATATTCTTTAATTATTTTTTCTGACATACAATGTTTAGGAATTGCACTGCGGGTGGTATGAGTAATATTTTTCTAAATAATAATTGCTGTTTTAATTTTGCTTTGGGTTATAACATTTTTCTGCTTAATCGATTTTGTTAATTTGCAATAACACAAAACTTTAAACGATGATAAACATTCTAAATGTATTTCTTTAATTGCGTTTTTTAGAAATAAAACAGGTGTTTAGGCAAAATTTATTTAGGCGAAATTTGGCTTTAAAAATTTTTCGCCCTATTTTATTTTATCATATAAACTATTTATAGTTTTTAATATTACTACAAATATTAAGTAATTAACAGTAAGCTAAATTAATATTTTAGCAGCAATTAGAAACCGCCGCAAAGGTGTACGAGACTTCAGTTTCTTATTACTTCACAATGTATACGACTCAATAATTAAACCTTCTATTTCTTAAGTGTTATTATCAAGCCTAAAAAGGTCTTTGCAATATTAAATAGAAAATAATATTTATTTCAATTAACAAAAGCAATTAAATACTTAGTATTTAACACCCTAAACTACACAAAAAAAAACAACCAAAATCTATCCCAATCCCAAAAGTCTGTTTCTAATTACTCGTATAAAGCTGTTGCTGCTATAACCCATATCATTTATTATTTAAAACTCACATTTCCATTAGGTTTGTAGTCAAATAGTGGTGTCAGTGAATAAAATTAACTACTACATAAACAAACAACTTACTCTCTACCATTGCCACACTCTCTTACCCCTTGATGCCATTGTACAAAACATTTAGCAATTTTCCTCAAGATTGTTTGTTTTTACCAAAACACATAGAGGAGTACATATTTATTACCTTATGGTTCCACCTCTATTACACCCTTTCACTTTTTGGCCAACAGGTAATCGACAGTCTGAGTAAATAAAGTTTTGGTGGGGATTTGGTGTCATTGAAAAACATTTTGGTCGCAGTTATAGAGACACCACACATATTGTAATGGTAACAGTTTGTTTTTGTTGTTGTTTTAGCACTCAAGTGACATGTGACGTTTTATTGACATGTAGAAAGTAAACACAGGGAAAATGAGACACTGAACATTGTAGAAAAACCATATGAAAAACGCAAAAAAACAGAACGTGAAATAAAAATATACACAATCTAGGTTGTGGGTGCATTTGTCTATGGAACAGTGATGGGTAATAATGTTTCCAATTACAGACATTTTAATAACAAAATCCATGATGAACTTATTTTCATATTAATATAGACTAGAATATAGAAATGATAATGTGGACTAGACTATAGACTAGACTATAGACTAGACTATAGACTAGACTATAGACTAGACTATAGACTAGACTATAGACTAGACTATAGACTAGACTATAGACTAGACTATAGACTAGACTATAGACTAGACTATAGACTAGACTATAGACTAGACTATAGACTAGACTATAGACTAGACTATAGACTAGACTATAGACTAGACTATAGACTAGACTATAGACTAGACTAGACTATAGACTAGACTATAGACTAGACTATAGACTAGGCTATAGACTAGACTATAGACTAGACTATAGACTAGACTATAGACTAGACTATAGACTAGACCAGTGGTCGGCAAACTACGGCTCGCGAGCCAAATGCGGCTCTTTAGATGTGAAGCTGTGGCTCTTTAGTTTCATAAACACTTTCTTATTTTATAAACAAATATTTATATATTTTAAAATCTTTCTGAATCGATTAACGAGCAGTGTTTGTTAAAACTAACAAAACAATTCGCAAACGTTTCTACAATATACACAACTTTTCATCTTTGTTTAATAGTTTTGTACGTAAGCAAAATAAAGCAAATTCTTTTTGGGCGAGAAAGAACGAAAACAAAGCAATTAGTTTTCAGTAATTTCCTTGCTTTTATTTACCATTGTGCCATTTGGAATTGGTACTGGATCTCTAGAAATGCAGTTGATCAATTTAAAAAGTAAAGCTTTGGTTATGGAAAATTGTCAAAGTTTAAAAGTCAGTTGATAGAGTTAGGTAAAAAGCCAACTAACAAATGAATGTTTAGAGTCGTTTGTGAAACTTTCTAAAGCCATATAAGTTAGTATTGTAAGAAAATGTTTAATTCTTTAAATTTTTAATTGAAAAGTTCACTATAAACGAATGGGGCATCATGAAAGCTCCTACGAAGTGCCATTAGATAAGATGTAAATCTTATCTAACATATGTTTTGGAAATTGAAAGTATCGTAATTAATTAATTAATTAATAATGTGGAGAGTTTGGATACAGTTAAATACTAAAAACTTGGTCTATTTGAAAACTTCAATATTGGGTTTTGTTTGGTAGTATCAATTCGGAACCCATCTTATTAAAATTGGTACAGATATTTTTGTTTCTATAAATTTGTTTATGACGAATTTCACAACTATGCTGGTATTATTAAGCCTGTTATGAGTGTTAAAGTCATTTTCTGAAGAATAATTTATATGCGGGTATGGTCAACAATGAACTGATCATTAAACAATTTTGGAGAGAGATTTTTCTTCCTATAATACTTGTTTGTGTCGAATTGCGTCGCTATACTAATATGGATTATTAAATCAGTTATGAGCGTTAGAGTCATTTTCCGAAGTAGACCTTATAAAAGGGGATTGGTCAATTATGTTCGGATCCTCTTAAAATTTGGTCGAGAAATTTTGTTCTTATAAAACTTGTTTGTGTCAAATTTCGTCGCTTACTGCTATTATTAAGTCACTTAAGAGCGATAGGGTAATTTTCTAGTGGTGATTTGGAAGATAGATATTGGTCCTTATAAAAGTTGTTTATTTTGAATTTTGTTGAAATATTGCTACTGTTAAGTCAATTATGATCGTTAGTCATTTTCTGAAAAGGACCTTATATTGGGGTTTGTAAAATATGGTTCGATGTCTGCAATACATCACAAAATAATTTCTGTATGCATAAAAAAAACTTTATCTTGATTGCCGCTTCTTTGTTTTCATAGATTTTCGGAAATTGGAATTTTTCTTTGAAAAAATTCTAAAACTGTTAAAATAATCTCTATATTACAAGGATTCGCTAAAAGTGCCATTTTTGTTTTATTTGATGCCAATTTATAACATTTCACAGTTTCGAAGTTAAAATTTTAATTTTTCATGAATTTTAAGGTAATTTTAGAACATAACCTTTTAGAATTTCTTTGATAGGGACGCTGATTTTAATTGTAGGAGTGTAAAATTTAGCAGGAACATGTATTTTGATACGGTGCGTCATAATCAATCAAAAAGTCGATTTTGATTTTTTTGTAACTTAGGGCTTTTTGGATTTAATATGAAGATTTTTAAAGTTTTAATAAACTAAAATTTTGTGGCTCTTTTAAAACATATGTTTTGTAAACTGTAAATTTTGGCTCTTCCGACTCAAAAGTTTGCCGACCCCTGGACTAGACTATAGACTAGACTATAGACTAGACTATAGACTAGACTATAGACTAGACTATAGACTAGACTATAGACTAGACTATAGACTAGACTATAGACTAGACTATAGACTAGACTATAGACTAGACTATAGACTAGACTATAGACTAGACTATAGACTAGACTATAGACTAGACTATAGACTAGACTATAGACTAGACTATAGACTAGACTATAGACTAGACTAGACTATAGACTAGACTATAGACTAGACTATAGACTAGACTATAGACTAGACTATAGACTAGACTATAGACTAGACTATAGACTAGACTATAGACTAGACTATAGACTAGACTATAGACTAGACTATAGACTAGACTATAGACTAGACTATAGACTAGACTATAGACTAGACTATAGACTAGACTATAGACTAGACTATAGACTAGACTATAGACTAGACTATAGACTAGACTATAGACTAGACTATAGACTAGACTATAGACTAGACTATAGACTAGACTATAGACTAGACTATAGACTAGACTATAGACTAGACTATAGACTAGACTATAGACTAGACTATAGACTAGACTATAGACTAGACTATAGACTAGACTATAGACTAGACTATAGACTAGACTATAGACTAGACTATGACTAGACTATAGACTAGACTATAGACTAGACTATAGACTAGACTATGACTAGACTATAGACTAGACTATAGACTAGACTATAGACTAGACTATAGACTAGACTATAGACTAGACTATAGACTAGACTATAGACTAGACTATAGAC
Organism: Lucilia sericata; assembly: GCF_015586225.1. Classification (NCBI taxonomy): domain Eukaryota; kingdom Metazoa; phylum Arthropoda; class Insecta; order Diptera; family Calliphoridae; genus Lucilia; species Lucilia sericata. Next base: position 1,092,511 of record NW_023994047.1, read on the forward strand.
TAGACTATAGACTAGACTATAGACTAGACTATAGACTAGACTATAGACTAGACTATAGACTAGACTATAGACTAGACTATAGACTAGACTAGACTAGACTATAGACTAGACTAGACTATAGACTAGACTAGACTATAGACTAGACTAGACTATAGACTAGACTATAGACTAGACTATAGACTAGACTATAGACTAGACTATAGACTAGACTATAGACTAGACTATAGACTAGACTATAGACTAGACTATAGACTAGACTATAGACTAGACTATAGACTAGACTATAGACTAGACTATAGACTATAGACTAGACTATAGACTAGACTATAGACTAGACTATAGACTAGACTATAGACTATAGACTAGACTATAGACTAGACTATAGACTAGACTATAGACTAGACTATAGACTAGACTATAGACTAGACTATAGACTAGACTATAGACTAGACTATAGACTAGACTATAGACTAGACTATAGCCTAGACTATAGACTAGACTATAGACTAGACTATAGACTAGACTATAGACTAGACTATAGACTAGACTATAGACTAGACTATAGGACTAGCCTATAGACTAGACTATAGACTAGACTATAGACTAGACTATAGACTAGACTATAGACTCTAGACTATAGACTAGACTATCGACTAGACTATAGACTAGACTATAGACTAGACTATAGACTAGACTATAGACTAGACTATAGACTAGACTATAGACTAGGACTATAGACTAGACTATAGACTAGGACTATAGACTAGACTATAGACTAGACTATAGACTAGACTATAGACTAGACTATAGACTAGGACTATAGACTAGACTATAGACTAGACTATAGACTAGACTATAGACTAGACTATAGACTAGACTATAGACTAGACTTATAGACTAGACTATAAGGCTAGACTATAGACTAGAGTCTAGACTAGACTATAGACTGACATAGACTAGACTATAGATAGACTAGACTATAGACTAGACTATAGACTAGACTAGACTATAGACTAGACTAGACTATAGACTAGACTATAGACTAGACTATAGACTAGACTATAGACTAGACTATAGACTAGACTATAGACTAGACTATAGACTAGACTATAGACTAGACTATAGACTAGACTATAGACTAGACTATAGACTATACTATAGACTAGACTATAGGCTAGACTATAGACTAGACTATAGACTAGACTATAGACTAGACTATAGGCTAGACTATAGACTAGACTATAGACTAGACTATAGACTAGACTATAGACTAGACTATAGACTAGACTATAGACTAGACTATAGGCTAGACTATAGACTAGACTATAGACTAGACTATAGACTAGACTATAGACTAGACTATAGACTAGACTATAGGCTAGACTATAGACTAGACTATAGACTAGACTATAGACTAGACTATAGACTAGACTATAGACTAGACTATAGACTAGACTATAGACTAGACTATAGACTAGACTATAGACTAGACTAGACTATAGACTAGACTAGACTATAGACTAGACTAGACTAGACTATAGACTAGACTATAGACTAGACTATAGACTAGACTATAGACTAGACTGTAGACTAGACTATAGACTAGACTATAGACTAGACTATAGACTAGACTATAGACTAGACTATAGACTAGACTATAGACTAGACTATAGACTAGACTATAGACTAGACTATAGACTAGACTATAGACTAGACTATAGACTAGACTATAGACTAGACTATAGACTAGACGACTATAGACTAGACTATAGACTAGACTAGACTAGACTATAGACTAGACTAGACTATAGACTAGACTATAGACTAGACTATAGACTAGACTATAGACTAGACTATAGACTAGACTATAGACTAGACTAGACTATAGACTAGACTAGACTATAGACTAGACTATAGACTAGACTATAGACTAGACTATAGACTAGACTAGAGACTAGACTATAGACTAGACTATAGACTAGACTATAGACTAGACTATAGACTAGGACTATAGACTAGACTATAGACTAGACTATAGACTAGACTATAGACTAGACTATAGACTAGACTATAGACCTAGACTATAGACTAGGACTATAGACTAGACTATAGACTAGACTATAGACTAGACTATAGACCTAGACTATAGACTAGGACTATAGACTGACGATAGACTAGACAATTGCCTAGACTATAGACTAGCCCTATAGACTAGACTATAGACTAGGACTATAGACTAGACTATAGACTAGGACTATCGACTAGATCTATAGACTAGAACTATAGACTAGACTATAGACCTAGACCTATAGACTAGACTATAGACTAGACTATAGACTAGACTATAGACTAGACTATAGACTAGACTCGACTAGGACTATAGGACTAGACTATAGACCCTAGACTATAGATAGACTATAGACTAGACTAGACTAGACTATAGACTAGACTATAGACTAGACTATAGACTAGACTAAATAGACTAGACTATAGACTAGGACTATAGACTAGACTATAGACTAGACTATAGACTAGACTATAGACTAGACTATAGACTAGACTATAGACTAGACTTAGACTAGACTATAGACTAGACTATAGACTAGACTATAGACTAGACTATAGACTAGACTATAGACTAGACTATAGACTAGACTATAGACTAGACTATAGACTAGACTATATAGACCTTTTGTTTATTGGAATGTGATAAGAAAAACAGATTACCAGCTCTGAATGAAAGTATAAACATGAATGAAAGTATAAACATGTGTACATGTGTATGTAAGAGAGAGAGAGAGTGACACTCTAGTGTGATTATTACAATGTTCACATTTAGCAATTGTACTCATTGAAATTATAAATGCCAGGAAAATGTTTGTATTTATACGATTTGTTTGAATGACATACGCTCAAAGCACTGCTACTATTAAACCACAAACACTAATAAAATCACACATGCACACATAAATACTTTGACATTTGTGTTGTGTTTTGATGTATTTGCCAGGATTGTGGGTTTTACCGCTACTCTCTCAAGCACACACACACAACCATACAGTATAGTTGTATTTAATAATATTTTCAATTTACAATACATTTACATATTGTTGGCCATTAGTTGTTCTTCACTCTTTTTTGTTGCTATTCTTGTGGAAATTCCTTTTACTTCCTTTTTCTCTTTATGTTTGGCTATTACACTTTATATTTATTATTATTTTATAACAATTTGTTATTATTGTTTATTTTCAGCTTCCGGTTTGCAAAAGGAAATTGCTATAAGGGAATTTTGCTCCTTTTTTTGTATACAAATAAAATAAATTGGCTACGAAATATTCAAAAAGAAACACACATATAAATTCTAATTTATTTTTCACATTAAACCCTAAGCCTCAAAACGAAATCGCCTTAATCATACAGCGAGCTTACGTTATTTTGCCTGCCTCATCATGATAAATTGCAGAAGAGAGTTAATAATTTAAACAATAAATTTTTTATAAAACATCAATCATACATATAAACGTGTGCGCCCCCTTTAACGCCAAAATTAACCTCAGCTAAATTTTTGTTAGCATTTTGAAACGGTGATTATGAATAAAAAACCACCCTTGCCAATAACGGCATTTATTGGCGGTCCACAAACAAATGCTGGCTCTCTAGCGGCAAATAATGCCAACAGTGCGACAAACTCATCGATGTGTTTCTCGACGCCGGCGAAAAGTGAAAAACAGCGTGATCATCACAATCAGGCAAATACGGGCAATACAGGTCTGTGCGGCTGCCACAAGGCACCAAAATCACATTGCATATCGGCCACAGGTATGTTGAGAAATTAACACGCTTAGTGACTATTAGAAATTACATAATATAACTTTTGTTTTATAAAATGCTGTTTTAAATGTTCAGCATTTTTTAGTATAAAAATAAAACTAACCTTTTTCTTGTTGTTTTTCTTTTTATGGTTTATTTTTCGTTTGGTCCTTTTTTTGCTAAAGGAGTTTTAATATTAGTTCTTCTATACACCGCCATGGGTTCTATAATATTTGTTACGCTTGAAGGAGAACTTGATGACACTAGTTCTTTAGAGACGGCTGTAGCGGCTTCGAAACCATATCCCCGTAACGAGTTAGCCAATGCGGAAATAAGATCGAGGTAAGTAGTTTGTTTGTAACAAAAATAAATAAACAAATATTTAAATTTCTAAAAATTACTTGCTTTTCTTCAAGTGTTATTAGTTTTAAGACCCTATTTTAATTAACTAAGGTTAATTATTAAAAGTAACAAGAAATTATAAAAAGCAAAACTTAAAAGAAATTTGTTTAAAAATCTTAAGTTAAAAGTTAAATATAATTTGTTAACATAAAGGATTTTGTATTACTTTGTTTGTTTTACTTATTAAACACTTATTATTCTCATTTGTTTAAATTTAATATTAAACTTTTATAATCCGTTAAATATTTGTTTATTTTTGTCATTTATAAATATGTTATTGTTAATAATAATAACTGGTAAATTAAAAAAATCAACAAAAAAAAAATATGTCATTAAAAAGATTATTGGGTTCATTAAACAATCATAATTAATAATTAAATAAATATGTTGATTAACTATTATAGAATTTATGGCATTTTTGTGGCATGTTTAAACTAAAACTCGTTTTTTTTTCCTTTCTCTGTTTGCAATTATATTACTTTTTTTTTATAGAATTTCAATTATTTTTAAAATATTTATCTTAAATTGATCTAATTGGTTTCAGTGAGAATACACATTAAGGATAATAGTTATTAAATTTAGATATAGAAGAGATAACTGATAAAGAACTAATTGGGTAATTAGTTCTTGGTATTGGAAAAGGTTCAGTTAGGAAAAGAACATATTTAGAGGAGGAAGTAAAACTTGTTTACAAGAGTGTTTTTGTTTCGAAATATATATAATGTCCTTCCGACTATTCCAATCTATTCCATTAATTAGTCAATAGGTTAGATAGAACTGATGGGTCAATATACTAGAAAATAGATTAGTACATGAACTAAACTATAGTCTAGTCAATAGTCCAGGCCAAGTCCATAGTCTGAATTATAGTTGAAAAGAATTAAGAGAAAAACAACTTTAAATATTTCTTTTAGTGTATTACTAACAAATATTTTAGGTTTATTTTGTTTGTATTTATTTGTTTAGGAAATAAATAATTACTATTGCATTTTTTATAAATATGTTTAAACATATAAATACTTATAATTTCCAGTATTTAAACAAAAGGCAACAATTAAAAAAATTAAAAAATAAATTCAATTAATTTTATTAAAATAAATACAAAAAAGCAGTTAGTCAGACATACACTTGCTAAATCGATATTTGTCAACAATATGCTGATAAAAAATACTTAATTTTATTATCTTAAATGTATAACACTTTTTTTTCCAAAGACACGTATGCAAATTTTTATATTATTTTCAATTAGTATTAATTAAACTATAATTATTTAAATTCAATATGTGTTTGTGAAGTTCCTAATCATTAACACTAACACGTGGAAAAAGTTTTTCTTTCGTTTTTTTTTATTTGCTCTATTAAAATTTTATTTTTGTAATAAATACTTTAATGGATTTGATATAAAAACTTCAATGTTGCCTGTAAAAGATACATATAAATAAATTAAAGGTGTCAAAAGTATTAAAGGAGACAGAGAAAGAGATAATGTAAATATTTAGCTTGACAAATAGTATCTGTGTAGTTTTTACGGAAATAAAGTTGTAATTTAGTTGGTAAATTAAAACTGGCACAAACTAGAAAAACAACTAAAACAAAAATAAGATTAAAAAAGTAATAAAACTTTTTAGGAAACAAATGTCCGAATGCATTTAAATTGTACAAATAAATATATAGTGAGGTTTAAAAATGTAGCAGTAGGACTTTTGTACGATAAAAAAGTTGAAAGAACTAAAACTCGCTGAACATTTTCAGGCCACTATCGGGCCTGTTGTGCTCTCTGCTAAGAATATAACATACTACCACCGAACTGTTACAGCACCCTATTTTTGTTTTTAATATTGTTGGTTGTGCTAAAATATTACTCTTTAATCCTTTTTTACATATAAAATGAATCTTAAATAAAGATACAAAATGTCAGTGTGTGTGAGAGATGAGAATAAAAACCATACAGCTGTAAAAACCCAGCAGTTTTATACGAGATTTTTCTTCAAATGTCTATCTTTATGATTGACTAAAATTTATTGTATATGTTTTGAGTGGAAGAGCCTAAGTAATCTAGAAGGTAGTCAACTTTGAGTCTTGAGTGACCCTAGATAATAGAGAGAGAAGTAATCTATTGCAAAATTGTAGTTTGCCAAAAAATTGAAATTTGGTAAAAAAAAGTGATCACAGATTTTTAGCCTTTTGGTCCTAGCTCTTCTAGATTAGCCAGAAAATGGACATTTATGTTTTCAGCCAAAACATCGAATTTTGGTAAGAAATAAAAGTGATCACATATTTTCATTGTTTTGGCCCTAGCTCTTCCAGTTTAGCCAGAAAATGGACTTTTATGTTTTCACCCAAAAAATCGAATTTTGGTAGGAAATACAAGTGATCACAGATTTTTAGCCATTTGGCCCTAGCTCTTCTAGATTAGCCAGAAAATGAACTTATATGTATCTTTTGCAGCCAAAAAATCGAATTTTGGTAGGAATTACAAGTGATCACAGATTTTAATTGTTTTGGCCCTAGCTCTTCTAGTTTAGCCAGAAAATGGACATTTATGTTTTCAGCCAAAAAATCGAATTTATGTAGGAAATACAAATGATCACAGATTTTTAGCCTTTTCGTCCTAGCTCTTCTAGATTAGCCAGAAAATTGACTTTTATGTTTTCAGCCAAAAAATCGAATTTTGGTAAAAAATACAAGTGATCACAGATTTTCATTGTTTTGGCCCTAGCTCTTCTAGTTTAGCCAGAAAATGGACTTTTATGTTTTCAGCCAAAAAATCGAATTTATGTAGGAAATACAAGTGATGAGAGATTTTCATTGTTTTGGACCTAGCTTTTCTAGTTTAGCCAGAAAATGGACTTTTATGTTTTCAGCCAAAAAATCAAATTTTGGTAGGAAATACAAGTGATCACAGATTTTCATTGTTTTGGCCCTAGCTCTTCCAGTTTAGCCAGAAAATGGACTTTTATGTTTTCAGCCAAAAAAATCGAATTTTGGTAGGAAATACAAGTGATCACAGATTTTCATTGTTTTGGCCCTAGCTCTTCTAGTTTAGCCAGAAAATGGACTTTAATGTTTTCAGCCAAAAAATCGAATTTTTGTAGGAAATACAAGTGATCACAGATTTTCATTGTTTTGGCCCTAGCTCTTCTAGTTTAGCTAGAAATGGACTTTTATGTTTTCAGCCAAAAAATCGAAAATAAAAGTGAATACAGATTTTCATTGTTTTGGCCCTAGCTCTTCTAGTTTAGCCAGAAAATGGACTTTTATGTTTTCAGGCAAAAAATCGAATTTTGGTAGGAAATACAAATGATCACAGATTTTCATCGTTTTGGCCCTAGCTCTTCTAGATTAGCCAGAAAAAGGACTTTTATGTTTTCAGCCAAAAAATCGAATTTTGGTAGGAAATACAAGTGATCACAGATTTTCATTGTTTTGGCCCTAGCTCTTCCAGTTTAGCCAGAAAATGGACTTTTATGTTTTCAGGCAAAAAATCGAATTTTGGCAGGAAATACAAGTGATCACAGATTTTCATCGTTTTGGCCCTAGCTCTTCTAGATTAGCCAGAAAATGGACTTTTATGTTTTCAGCCAAAAAACCGAATTTCGGTAGGAAATACAAGTGATCACAGATTTTCATTGTTTTGGCCCTAGCTCTTCTAGTTTAGCCAGAAAATGGACTTTTATGTTTTCAGCCAAAAAACCGAATTTTGGTAGGAAATACAAGTGATCACAGATTTTCATTGTTTTGGCCCTAGCTCTTCTAGTTTAGCCAGAAAATGGACTTTTATGTTTTCAGCCAAAAAACCGAATTTTGGTAGGAAATACAAGTGATCACAGATTTTCATCGTTTTGGCCCTAGCTCTTGTAGTTTAGCCAGAAAATGGACTTTTATGTTTTCAGCCAAAAAATCGAATTTTGGTAGGAAATACAAGTGATCACAGATTTTCATTGTTTTGGCCCTAGCTCTTCTAGTTTAGCCAGAAAATGGACTTTTATGTTTTCAGCCAAAAAATCGAATTTATGTGGGAAATACAAGTGATGACAGATTTTCATTGTTTTGGCCCTAGCTCTTCTAGTTTAGCCAGAAAATGGACTTTTATGTTTTCAGCCAAAAAATCGAATTTTGGTAGGAAATACAAGTGATCACAGATTTTCATCGTTTTGTCCCTAGCTCTTCTAGATTAGCCAGAAAAAGGACTTTTATGTCTTCAGCCAAAAAATCGAATTTTGGTAGGAAATACAAGTGATCACAGATTTTCTTCGTTTTGGCCCTAGCTCTTGTAGTTTAGCCAGAAAATGGACTTTTATGTTTTCAGCCAAAAAATCGAATTTTTGTAGGAAATACAAGTGATCACAGATTTTCATTGTTTTGGCCCTAGCTCTTCTAGTTTAGCCAGAAAATGGACTTTTATGTTTTTAGGCAAAAAATCGAATTTTGGTAGGAAATACAAGTGATCACAGATTTTCATTGTTTTGGCCCTAGCTCTTCTAGTTTAGCCAGAAAATCGACTTTTATGTTTTCAGGCAAAAAATCGAATTTTGGTAGGAAATACAAGTGATCACAAATTTTCATCGTTTTGGCCCTAGCTCTTCTAGTTTAGCCAGAAAATAGACTTTCATGTTTTCAGCCAAAAAATCGAATTTTTGTAGGAAATACAAGTGATCACAGATTTTCATCGTTTTGGCCCTAGCTCTTCTAGTTTAGCCAGAAAATGGACTTTTATGTTTTCAGCCAAAAAACCGAATTTTGGTAGAAAATATAAGTGATCACAGATTTTCATCGTTTTGGCCCTAGCTCTTCTAGTTTAGCCAGAAAAAGGACTTTTATGTTTTCAGCCAAAAAATCGAATTTTTGTAGGAAATACAAGTAGGAAATACAAGTGATCACAGATTTTCATTGTTTTGGCCCTAGCTCTTCTAGTTTAGCCAGAAAATGGACTTTTATGTTTTCAGCCAAAAAAACGAAATTTGGTAGGAACTACAAGTGATCACAGATTTTCATTGTTTTGGCCCTAGCTCTTCTAGTTTAGCCGGAAAATGGACTTTTATGTTTTCAGCCAAAAAGCCGAATTTTGGTAGGAAATACTAGTGATCACAGATTTTCATTGTTTTGGCCCTAGCTCTTCTAGTTTAGCCAGAAAATGGACTTTTATGTTTTCAGCCAAAAAACCGAATTTTGGTAGGAAATACAAGTGATCACAGATTTTCATCGTTTTGGCCCTAGCTCTTGTAGTTTAGCCAGAAAATGGACTTTTATGTTTTCAGCCAAAAAATCGAATTTTGGCAGGAAATACAAGTGATCACAGATTTTCATTGTTTTGGCCCTAGCTCTTCTAGTTTAGTCAGAAAAATGACTTTTATGTTTTCAGCCAAAAAATCGAATTTTGGTAAGAAATACAAGTGATCACAGATTTTCATCGTTTTGGCCCTAGCTTTTCTAGTTTAGCCAGAAAATAGACTTTTATGTTTTCAGCCAAAAAATCGAATTTTGGTAGGAAATACAAGTGATCACAGATTTTCATTGTTTTGGCCCTAGCTCTTCTAGTTTAGCCAAAAAATGGACTTTTATGTTTTCAGCCAAAAAATCGAATTTATGTGGGAAATACAAGTGATGACAGATTTTCATTGTTTTGGCCCTAGCTCTTTTAGTTTAGCCAGAAAAAGGACTTTTATGTTTTCAGCCAAAAAATCCAATTTCGGTAGGAAATACAAGTGATCACAGATTTTCATTGTTTGGGCCACTAGCTCTTCTAGTTTAGCCAGAAAATGGACTTTTATGTTTTCAGCCAAAAAAACGAAATTTTGGTAGGAAATACAAGTGATCACAGATTTTCATTGTTTTGGCCCTAGCTCTTCTAGTTTAGGCAGAAAATGGACTTTTATGTTTTCAGCCAAAAAACCGAATTTTGGTAGGAAATACTAGTGATCACAGATTTTCATTGTTTTGGCTCTAGCTCTTCTAGTTTAGCCAGAAAATGGACTTTTATGTTTTCAGCCAAAAAACCGAATTTTGGTAGGAAATACAAGTGATCACAGATTTTCATCGTTTTGGCCCTAGCTCTTGTAGTTTAGCCAGAAAATGGACTTTTATGTTTTCAGCCAAAAAATCGAATTTTGGTAGGAAATACAAGTGATCACAGATTTTCATTGTTTTGGTCCTAGCTCTTCTAATTTAGCCAGAAAATGGACTTTTATGTTTTCAGCCAAAAAATCGAATTTTGGTAGGAAATACAATTGATCACAGATTTTCATCGTTTTGGCCCTAGCTCTTGTAGTTTAGCCAAATGGACTTTTATGTTTTCAGCCAAAAAATCGAATTTTTGTAGGAAATACAAGTTTGGCCCTAGCTCTTCTAGTTTAGCCAGAAAATGGACTTTTATGTTTCCAGCCAAAAAATCGAATTTTGGTAGGAAATACAAGTGATCACAGATTTTTAGCCTTTTGGCCCTAGCTCTTCTAGTTTAGCCAGAAAATGTACTTTTATGTTTTCAGCCAAAAAATCGAATTTTGGTAGGAAATACAAGTGATCACAGATTTTCATCGTTTTGGCCCTAGCTCTTCTAGTTTAGCCAGAAAATGTACTTTTATGTTTTCAGCCAAAAAATCGAATTTTGGTAGGAAATAAAAGTGATCACAGATTTGGCCCTAGCTCTTCTAGTTTAGCCAGAAAATGGACTTTTATGTTTTCAGCCAAAAAACCGAAATTTGGTAGGAAATACAAGTGATCACAGATTTTCATCGTTTTGGCCCTAGCTCTTCTAGTTTAGTCAGAAAATGGAATTTTATGTTTTCAGCCAAAAACCGAATTTTGGTAGGAAATACAAGTGATCACAGATTTTCATTGTTTTGGCCCTAGCTCTTCTAGTTTAGCCAGAAAAAGGACTTTTATGTTTTCAGCCAAAAAATCGAATTTTGGTAGGAAATACAAGTGATCACAGATTTTCATCGTTTTGGCCCTAGCTCTTGTAGTTTGGCCAGAAATGGACAAGTGATCACAGATTTTCATCGTTTTGGCCCTAGCTCTTCTAGATTATCCAGAAAATGGACTTTTATGTTTTCAGCCAAAAAACCGAAATTTGGTAGGAAATACAAGTGATCACAGATTTTCATTGTTTTGGCCCTAGCTCTTCTAGTTTAGCCAGAAAATGGACTTTTATGTTTTCAGCCAAAAAACCGAAATTTGGTAGGAAGTACAAGTGATCACAGATTTTCATTGTTTTGGCCCTAGCTCTTCTAGTTTAGCCAGAAAATGGACTTTTATGTTTTTAGCCAAAAACCCGAATTTTGGTAGGAAATACAAGTGATCACAGATTTTCATTGTTTTGGCCCTAGCTCTTCTAGTTTAGCCAGAAAATGGACTTTTATGTTTTCAGCCAAAAAACCGAATTTTGGTAGGAAGTACAAGTGATCACAGATTTTCATTGTTTTGGCCCTAGCTCTTCTAGTTTAGCCAGAAAATGGACTTTTATGTTTTCAGCCAAAAAACCGAATTTTGGTAGGAAATACAAGTGATCACAGATTTTCATCGTTTTGGCCCTAGCTCTTGTAGTTTAGCCAGAAAATGGACTTTTATGTTTTCAGCCAAAAAATCGAATTTTGGTAGGAAATACAAGTGATCACAGATTTTCATTGTTTTGGCCCTAGCTCTTCTAGTTTAGCCAGAAAATGGACTTTTATGTTTTCAGCCAAAAAATCGAATTTTGGTAGGAAATACAAGTGATCACAGATTTTCATCGTTTTGGCCCTAGCTCTTCTAGTTTAGCCAGAAAATGGACTTTTATGTTTTCAGCCAAAAAACCGAATTTTGGTAGGAAATACTAGTGATCACAGATTTTCATTGTTTTGGCCCTAGCTCTTCTAGTTTAGCCAGAAAATGGACTTTTATGTTTCCAGCCAAAAAACCGAATTTTGGTAGGAAATACAAGTGATCACAGATTTTCATCGTTTTGGCCCTAGCTCTTGTAGTTTAGCCAGAAAATGGACTTTTATGTTTTCAGCCAAAAAATCGAATTTTGGTAGGAAATACAAGTGATCACAGATTTTCATTGTTTTGGCCCTAGCTCTTCTAGTTTAGCCAGAAAATGGACTTTTATGTTTCCAGCCAAAAAACCGAATTTTGGTAGGAAATACAAGTGATCACAGATTTTCATCGTTTTGGCCCTAGCTCTTGTAGTTTAGCCAGAAAATGGACTTTTATGTTTTCAGCCAAAAAATCGAATTTTGGTAGGAAATACAAGTGATCACAGATTTTCATTGTTTTGGCCCTAGCTCTTCTAGTTTAGCCAGAAAATGGACTTTTATGTTTCCAGCCAAAAAACCGAATTTTGGTAGGAAATACAAGTGATCACAGATTTTCATCGTTTTGGCCCTAGCTCTTGTAGTTTAGCCAGAAAATGGACTTTTATGTTTTCAGCCAAAAAATCGAATTTTGGTAGGAAATACAAGTGATCACAGATTTTCATTGTTTTGGCCCTAGCTCTTCTAGTTTAGCCAGAAAATTGACTTTTATGTTTTCAGCCAAAAAATCGAATTTTTGTAGGAAATACAAGTGATCACAGATTTTCATCGTTTTGGCCCTAGCTCTTGTAGTTTAGCCAGAAAATGGACTTTTATGTTTTCAGCCAAAAAATCGAATTTTGGTAGGAAATACAAGTGATCACAGATTTTCATTGTTTTGGCCCTAGCTCTTCTAGTTTAGCCAGAAAATGTACTTTTATGTTTCCAGCCAAAAAATCGAATTTTTGTAGGAAATACAAGTGATCACAGATTTTCATCGTTTTGGCCCTAGCTCTTCTAGTTTAGCCAGAAAATGTACTTTTATGTTTTCAGCCAAAAAATCGAATTTTGGTAGGAAATACTAGTGATCACAGATTTTCATTGTTTTGGCCCTAGCTCTTCTAGTTTAGCCAGAAAATGTACTTTTATGTTTCCAGCCAAAAAATCGAATTTTGGTAGGAAATACAAGTGATCACAGATTTTTTACGTTTTGGCCCTAGCTCTTCTAGTTTAGCCAGAAAATGGACTTTTATGTTTTCAGCCAAAAAACCGAATTTTGGTTGGAAATACTAGTGATCACAGATTTTCATTGTTTTGGCCCTAGCTCTTCTAGTTTAGCCAGAAAATGGACTTTTATGTTTTCAGCCAAAAAACCGAATTTTGGTAGGAAATACAAGTGATCACAGATTTTCATCGTTTTGGCCCTAGCTCTTGTAGTTTAGCCAGAAAATGGACTTTTATGTTTTCAGCCAAAAAATCGAATTTTGGTAGGAAATACAAGTGATCACAGATTTTCATTGTTTTGGCCCTAGCTCTTCTAGTTTAGTCAGAAAATGGACTTTTATGTTTCCAGCCAAAAAACCGAATTTTGGTAGGAAATACAAGTGATCACAGATTTTCATCGTTTTGGCCCTAGCTCTTGTAGTTTAGCCAGAAAATGGACTTTTATGTTTTCAGCCAAAAAATCGAATTTTGGTAGGAAATACAAGTGATCACAGATTTTCATTGTTTTGGCCCTAGCTCTTCTAGTTTAGCCAGAAAATGGACTTTTATGTTTCCAGCCAAAAAATCGAATTTTGGTAGGAAATACAAGTGATCACAGATTTTCATCGTTTTGGCCCTAGCTCTTCTAGTTTAGCCAGAAAATGTACTTTTATGTTTTCAGCCAAAAAATCGAATTTTGGTAGGAAATACAAGTGATCACAGATTTTCATTGTTTTGGCCCTAGCTCTTCTAGTTTAGCCAGAAAATGGACTTTTATGTTTTCAGCCAAAAAACCGAATTTTGGTAGGAAATACAAGTGATCACAGATTTTCATCGTTTTGGCCCTAGCTCTTGTAGTTTAGCCAGAAAATGGACTTTTATGTTTTCAGCCAAAAAATCGAATTTTGGTAGGAAATACAAGTGATCACAGATTTTCATTGTTTTGGCCCTAGCTCTTCTAGTTTAGCCAGAAAATTGACTTTTATGTTTCCAGCCAAAAAATCGAATTTTTGTAGGAAATACAAGTGATCACAGATTTTCATCGTTTTGGCCCTAGCTCTTCTAGTTTAGCCAGAAAATGTACTTTTATGTTTTCAGCCAAAAAATCGAATTTTGGTAGGAAATACAAGTGATCACAGATTTTCATTGTTTTGGCCCTAGCTCTTCTAGTTTAGCCAGAAAATGTACTTTTATGTTTCCAGCCAAAAAATCGAATTTTGGTAGGAAATACAAGTGATCACAGATTTTTTACGTTTTGGCCCTAGCTCTTCTAGTTTAGCCAGAAAATGTACTTTTATGTTTTCAGCCAAAAAGCCGAATTTTGGTAGGAAATACTAGTGATCACAGATTTTCATTGTTTTGGCCCTAGCTCTTCTAGTTTAGCCAGAAAATGGACTTTTATGTTTTCAGCCAAAAAACCGAATTTTGGTAGGAAATACAAGTGATCACAGATTTTCATCGTTTTGGCCCTAGCTCTTGTAGTTTAGCCAGAAAATGGACTTTTATGTTTTCAGCCAAAAAATCGAATTTTGGTAGGAAATACAAGTGATCACAGATTTTCATTGTTTTGGCCCTAGCTCTTCTAGTTTAGTCAGAAAATGGACTTTTATGTTTCCAGCCAAAAAACCGAATTTTGGTAGGAAATACAAGTGATCACAGATTTTCATCGTTTTGGCCCTAGCTCTTGTAGTTTAGCCAGAAAATGGACTTTTATGTTTTCAGCCAAAAAATCGAATTTTGGTAGGAAATACAAGTGATCACAGATTTTCATTGTTTTGGCCCTAGCTCTTCTAGTTTAGCCAGAAAATGGACTTTTATGTTTTCAGCCAAAAAACCGAATTTTGGTAGGAAATACAAGTGATCACAGATTTTCATCGTTTTGGCCCTAGCTCTTGTAGTTTAGCCAGAAAATGGACTTTTATGTTTTCAGCCAAAAAATCGAATTTTGGTAGGAAATACAAGTGATCACAGATTTTCATTGTTTTGGCCCTAGCTCTTCTAGTTTAGCCAGAAAATTGACTTTTATGTTTCCAGCCAAAAAATCGAATTTTGGTAGGAAATACAAGTGATCACAGATTTTCATCGTTTTGGCCCTAGCTCTTCTAGTTTAGCCAGAAAATGTACTTTTATGTTTTCAGCCAAAAAATCGAATTTTGGTAGGAAATACAAGTGATCACAGATTTTCATTGTTTTGGCCCTAGCTCTTCTAGTTTAGCCAGAAAATGTACTTTTATGTTTCCAGCCAAAAAATCGAATTTTGGTAGGAAATACAAGTGATCACAGATTTTTTACGTTTTGGCCCTAGCTCTTCTAGTTTAGCCAGAAAATGTACTTTTATGTTTTCAGCCAAAAAAACCGAATTTTGGTAGGAAATACTAGTGATCACAGATTTTCATTGTTTTGGCCCTAGCTCTTCTAGTTTAGCCAGAAAATGGACTTTTATGTTTTCAGCCAAAAAACCGAATTTTGGTAGGAAATACAAGTGATCACAGATTTTCATCGTTTTGGCCCTAGCTCTTGTAGTTTAGCCAGAAAATGGACTTTTATGTTTTCAGCCAAAAAACCGAATTTTGGTAGGAAATACTAGTGATCACAGATTTTCATTGTTTTGGCCCTAGCTCTTGTAGTTTAGCCAGAAAATGGACTTTTATGTTTTCAGCCAAAAAACCGAATTTTGGTAGGAAATACAAGTGATCACAGATTTTCATCGTTTTGGCCCTAGCTCTTGTAGTTTAGCCAGAAAATGGACTTTTATGTTTTCAGCCAAAAAATCGAATTTTGGTAGGAAATACAAGTGATCACAGATTTTTATCGTTTTGGCCCTAGCTCTTGTAGTTTAGCCAGAAAATGGACTTTTATGTTTTCAGCCAAAAAATCGAATTTTGGTAGGAAATACAAGTGATCACAAACCTCATTATATATTTACATTTAACATTAACATATAGTCAAGTGATCACAGATTTTCATCGTTTTGGCCCTAGCTCTTGTAGTTTAGCCAGAAAATGGACTTTTATGTTTTCAGCCAAAAAACCGAATTTTGGTAGGAAATACTAGTGATCACAGATTTTCATTGTTTTGGCCCTAGCTCTTCTAGTTTAGCCAGAAAATGGACTTTTATGTTTTCAGCCAAAAAACCGAATTTTGGTAGGAAATACTAGTGATCACAGATTTTCATTGTTTTGGCCCTAGCTCTTCTAGTTTAGCCAGAAAATGGACTTTTATGTTTTCAGCCAAAAAACCGAATTTTGGTAGGAAATACAAGTGATCACAGATTTTCATCGTTTTGGCCCTAGCTCTTGTAGTTTAGCCAGAAAATGGACTTTTATGTTTTCAGCCAAAAAATCGAATTTTGGTAGGAAATACAAGTGATCACAAACCTCATTATATATTTAACATTAACATATAGTCAAGTGATCACAGATTTTCATTGTTTTGGTCCTAGCTCTTCTAATTTAGCCAGAAAATGGACTTTTATGTTTTCAGCCAAAAGATCGAATTTTGGTAGGAAATACAATTGATCACAGATTTTCATCGTTATCGAATTTTTGTAGGAAATACAAGTGATCGCAGATTTTCATTGTTTTGGCCCTAGCTCTTCTAGTTTAGCCAGAAAATGGACTTTTATGTTTCCAGCCAAAAAATCGAATTTTGGTAGGGAATACAAGTGATCACAGATTTTTAGCCTTTTGGCCCTAGCTCTTCTAGTTTAGCCAGAAAATGTACTTTTATGTTTTCAGCCAAAAAATCGAATTTTGGTAGGAAATAAAAGTGATCACAGATTTGGCCCTAGCTCTTCTAGTTTAGCCAGAAAATGGACTTTTATGTTTTCAGCCAAAAAACCGAAATTTGGTAGGAAATACAAGTGATCACAGATTTTCATCGTTTTGGCCCTAGCTCTTCTAGTTTAGTCAGAAAATGGAATTTTATGTTTTCAGCCAAAAAGCGAATTTTGGTAGGAAATACAAGTGATCACAGATTTTCATTGTTTTGGCCCTAGCTCTTCTAGTTTAGCCAGAAAATGGACTTTTATGTTTTCAGCCAAAAAATCAAATTTATGTGGGAAATACAAGTGATCACAGATTTTCATTGTTTTGGCCCTAGCTCTTCTTGTTTAGCCAGAAAAAGGACTTTTATGTTTTCAGCCAAAAAATCGAATTTTGGTAGGAAATACAAGTGATCACAGATTTTCATTGTTTTGGCCCTAGCTCTTCTTGTTTAGCCAGAAAATGGACTTTTATGTTTTCAGGCAAAAAATCGAATTTTGGTAGGAAATACAAGTGATCACAGATTTTCATCGTTTTGGCCCTAGCTCTTGTAGTTTAGCCAGAAAATGGACAATTGATCACAGATTTTCATTGTTTTGGCCCTAGCTCTTCTAGTTTAGCCAGAAAATGGACTTTTATGTTTTCAGCCAAAAAACCGAAATTTGGTAGGAAATACAAGTGATCACAGATTTTCATTGTTTTGGCCCTAGCTCTTCTTGTTTAGCCAGAAAATGGACTTTTATGTTTTCAGGCAAAAAATCGAATTTTGGTAGGAAATACAAGTGATCACAGATTTTCATCGTTTTGGCCCTAGCTCTTGTAGTTTAGCCAGAAAATGGACAATTGATCACAGATTTTCATTGTTTTGGCCCTAGCTCTTCTAGTTTAGCCAGAAAATGGACTTTTATGTTTTCAGCCAAAAAATCAAATTTATGTGGGAAATACAAGTGATCACAGATTTTCATTGTTTTGGCCCTAGCTCTTCTAGTTTAGCCAGAAAAAGGACTTTTATGTTTTCAGCCAAAAAATCGAATTTTGGTAGGAAATACAAGTGATCACAGATTTTCATTGTTTTGGCCCTAGCTCTTCTTGTTTAGCCAGAAAATGGACTTTTATGTTTTCAGGCAAAAAATCGAATTTTGGTAGGAAATACAAGTGATCACAGATTTTCATCGTTTTGGCCCTAGCTCTTGTAGTTTAGCCAGAAAATGGACAATTGATCACAGATTTTCATTGTTTTGGCCCTAGCTCTTCTAGTTTAGCCAGAAAATGGACTTTTATGTTTTCAGCCAAAAAATCAAATTTATGTGGGAAATACAAGTGATCACAGATTTTCATTGTTTTGGCCCTAGCTCTTCTAGTTTAGCCAGAAAAAGGACTTTTATGTTTTCAGCCAAAAAATCGAATTTTGGTAGGAAATACAAGTGATCACAGATTTTCATTGTTTTGGCCCTAGCTCTTCTTGTTTAGCCAGAAAATGGACTTTTATGTTTTCAGGCAAAAAATCGAATTTTGGTAGGAAATACAAGTGATCACAGATTTTCATCGTTTTGGCCCTAGCTCTTGTAGTTTAGCCAGAAAATGGACAATTGATCACAGATTTTCATTGTTTTGGCCCTAGCTCTTCTAGTTTAGCCAGAAAATGGACTTTTATGTTTTCAGCCAAAAAACCGAAATTTGGTAGGAAATACAAGTGATCACAGATTTTCATTGTTTTGGCCCTAGCTCTTCTAGTTTAGCCAGAAAATGGACTTTTATGTTTTCAGGCAAAAAACCGAATTTTGGTAGGAGATACAAGTGATCACAGATTTTCATTGTTTTGGCCCTAGCTCTTCTAGTTTAGCCAGAAAATGGACTTTTATGTTTTCAGCCAAAAAATCGAATTTTGGTAGGAAATACAATTGATCACAGATTTTCATCGTTATCGAATTTTTGTAGGAAATACAAGTGATCGCAGATTTTCATTGTTTTGGCCCTAGCTCTTCTAGTTTAGCCAGAAAATGGACTTTTATGTTTCCAGCCAAAAAATCGAATTTTGGTAGGAAATACAAGTGATCACAGATTTTTAGCCTTTTGGCCCTAGCTCTTCTAGTTTAGCCAGAAAATGTACTTTTATGTTTTCAGCCAAAAAATCGAATTTTGGTAGGAAATACAAGTGATCACAGATTTTCATCGTTTTGGCCCTAGCTCTTCTAGTTTAGCCAGAAAATGTACTTTTATGTTTTCAGCCAAAAAATCGAATTTTGGTAGGAAATAAAAGTGATCACAGATTTGGCCCTAGCTCTTCTAGTTTAGCCAGAAAATGGACTTTTATGTTTTCAGCCAAAAAACCGAAATTTGGTAGGAAATACAAGTGATCACAGATTTTCATCGTTTTGGCCCTAGCTGTTCTAGTTTAGTCAGAAAATGGAATTTTATGTTTTCAGCCAAAAAGCGAATTTTGGTAGGAAATACAATTGATCACAGATTTTCATTGTTTTGGCCATAGCTCTTCTAGTTTAGCCAGAAAATGGACTTTTATGTTTTCAGCCAAAAAATCAAATTTATGTGGGAAATACAAGTGATCACAGATTTTCATTGTTTTGGCCCTAGCTCTTCTAGTTTAGCCAGAAAAAGGACTTTTATGTTTTCAGCCAAAAAATCGAATTTTGGTAGGAAATACAAGTGATCACAGATTTTCATTGTTTTGGCCCTAGCTCTTCTTGTTTAGCCAGAAAATGGACTTTTATGTTTTCAGGCAAAAAATCGAATTTTGGTAGGAAATACAAGTGATCACAGATTTTCATCGTTTTGGCCCTAGCTCTTGTAGTTTAGCCAGAAAATGGACAAGTGATCACAGATTTTCATTGTTTTGGCCCTAGCTCTTCTAGTTTAGCCAGAAAATGGACTTTTATGTTTTCAGCCAAAAAACCGAAATTTGGTAGGAAATACAAGTGATCACAGATTTTCATCGTTTTGGCCCTAGCTCTTCTAGTTTAGCCAGAAAATGGACTTTTATGTTTTCAGCCAAAAAACCGAAATTTGGTAGGAAATACAAGTGATCACAGATTTTCATTGTTTTGGCCCTAGCTCTTCTAGTTTAGCCAGAAAATGGACTTTTATGTTTTTAGCCAAAAAACCGAATTTTGGTAGGAAATACAAGTGATCACAGATTTTCATTGTTTCGGCCCTAGCTCTTCTAGTTTAGCCAGAAAATGGACTTTTATGTTTTCAGCCAAAAAACCGAATTTTGGTAGGAGATACAAGTGATCACAGATTTTCATTGTTTTGGCCCTAGCTCTTCTAGTTTAGCCAGAAAATGGACTTTTATGTTTCTAGACAAAAAATCGAATTTTGGTAGGAAATACAAGTGATCACAGATTTTCATCGTTTTGGCCCTAGCTCTTGTAGTTTAGCCAGAAAATGGACTTTTATGTTTTCAGCCAAAAAATCGAATTTTGGTAGGAAATACAAGTGATCACAGATTTTCATTGTTTTGGCCCTAGCTCTTCTAGTTTAGCCAGAAAATGGACTTTTATGTTTCCAGCCAAAAAATCGAATTTTGGTAGGAAATACAAGTGATCACAGATTTTTAGCCTTTTGGCCCTAGCTCTTCTAGTTTAGCCAGAAAATGTACTTTTATGTTTTCAGCCAAAAAATCGAATTTTGGTAGGAAATACAAGTGATCACAGATTTTCATCGTTTTGGCCCTAGCTCTTCTAGTTTAGCCAGAAAATGGACTTTTATGTTTTCAGCCAAAAAATCGAATTTATGTGGGAAATACAAGTGATTACAGATTTTTATTGTTTTGGCCCTAGCTCTTCTAGTTTAGCCAGAAAATGGACTTTTATGTTTTCAGGCAAAAAATCGAATTTTGGTAAGAAATAAAAGTGATCACAGATTTTCATTGTTTTGGCCCTAGCTCTTCTAGTTTAGCCAGAAAATGTACTTTTATGTTTTCATCCAAAAAAATCGAATTTTGGTAAGAAAGTGATCACAGATTTTCATCGTTTTGGCCTTAGCTCTTCTAGATTAGCCAGAAAATGAACTTTTGTGTTTTCAGCCAAAAAATCGAATTTTGGTAAGAAATAAAAGTGATCACAGATTTTCATTGTTTTGGCCCTAGCTCTTCTAGTTTAGCCAGAAAATGGACTTTTATGTTTTCAGCCAAAAAATCGAATTTTGGTAGGAAATACAAGTGATCACAGATTTTCATTGTTTTGGCCCTAGCTCTTCTAGTTTAGCCAGAAAAAGGACTTTTATGTTTTCAGCCAAAAAATCTAAATTTGGTAGGAAATAAAAGTGATCACAGATTTTCATTGTTTTGGCCCTAGCTCTTGTAGTTTAGCCAGAAAATGGACTTTTATGTTTTCAGCCAAAAAATCTAAAATAAAAGTGATCACAGATTTTCATTGTTTTGGCCCTAGCTCTTCTAGTTTAGCCAGAAAATGGATTTTTATGTTTTCAGTTAAAAAATCGAATTTTGGTAGGAAGTAAAAGTGATCACAGATTTTCATCCTTTTGGCCCTAGCTTTTATAGTTTAGCCAGAAAATGGACTTTTATGTTTTCAGCCAAAAAATCGAATTTTGGTAAGAAATAAAAGTGATCACAGATTTTCATCGTTTTGGCCCTAGCTCTTCTAGTTTAGCCAGAAAATGGACTTTTATGTTTTCAGCCAAAAAATCGAAATTTGGTAAGAAATACAAGTGATCACAGATTTTCATTGTTTTGGCCCTAGATCTTCTAGTTTAGCCAGAAAATGGACTTTTATGTTTTCAGCCAAAAAATCGAATTTTGGTAAGAAATAAAAGTGATCACAGATTTTCATCGTTTTGGCCCTAGCTCTTCTAGTTTAGCCAGAAAATGGACTTTTATGTTTTCAGCCAAAAAATCGAAATTTGGTAAGAAATACAAGTGATCACAGATTTTCATTGTTTTGGCCCTAGATCTTCTAGTTTAGCCAGAAAATGGACTTTTATGTTATCAGCCAAAAAATCGAATTTTGGTAAGAAATAAAAGTGATCACAGATTTTCATCGTTTTGGCCCTAGCTCTTCTAGTTTAGCCAGAAAATGGACTTTTATGTTTTCAGGCAAAAAATCGAATTTATGTGGGAAATACAAGTGATCACAGATTTTCAACGTTTTGGCCCTAGCTCTTCTAGTGTAGCCCGAAAATGGATTTTTATGTTTTCAGCCAAAAAATCGAATTTTGGATTAAATTTTGGTAGAGTTTCATACACTTCATATACACTTTTATATAGTTGGACTTAATATTTAGTTCCCTGCAAACATCTAGAATTGCAGGGTACTTTCATACATTTGTAGAAATTTTGTAGCTGTATTTAATTTAATAAATAAAACCTAATAACTTCAGCATAGAGTTCGTATTTAGACATAATAAAGAGAAATACTGCTGCTGCTGCTACTGCGGATGATACTGATGACGATGTACAAAAATTTCAAGTACTATATAGTATAACAATACTTAGGAGCTGGACTTTTGCAAAGACAAATAAGCAAAACAAATGAATATTACATGAAAATGTGTCTGCAGAATGTAATACTCGTACATCATTGTTAGTTGTCATAATGTTGGTTGGATCGTTGGATTTTCTTTTTGTTGCTGTTGTTGTTGTTTTTATTATTATTTTGCATTTCGTTTACACACAAACAAACAAACAAACTCTGTTAGTAGAAATAAGTGATGTGCATGATTAAAATGTCTCCAACATGGCATAAGAACAACATAAAACTAAAAATAAACTAAAAAATAAAAAAATGACAATGCCTGAGTACACACACTTATTATAACGTACTCTATATACTACTTACTCATTTCTATTCTTGTATTTATTTATTTATTTATTTATATTTATATTTGTATTTTTTTTGAACCCATATCCAAACCACTTTGTTGTGCACTCCCTGGTATAAACTAAACTAAATATATCTTGTCTTTATTCATAAAACACAATTATATATCCAAGTCGTTTTTGTGTGTTTTTTTATTCTAACTCTCAACTCTTGTGTTATTGTTCATCATAATATGAAATAAATTCATACATACATAAAATTGTTGTGTACTGGCTGGTTGTTAAAATGACATCGTTTTTCCTTATTAGTGGCGGTATAGAAATATAGAAAGTAGTTGTAGTTAAGCTTTTTTTTCCTGACAAGGGGAATATTTATTTTTTCCTTAATTCCTAATTTAGTGAATTTTTTACCCATATTCGTAACTATTTTTTTTCATAATATTTACGAAAATTTCATGCATAATATGAAAATTTCGTGCATTTTACGAAAGTAAAATGTTTAGTGATTTGAGAGTCTTTGAAGACGAGTTAGGCAATAAGCTAAGACATTCTTATTTGTAAGAATAACTTAAAAGGTCTTCTGAAGGTCCTGTGTGGAAGAGATCTTTTGATTTATATCACTGGGAAGTACATTCGTCCTTACAAAGTTATAAATGTAATATGTTTGCCCATAACTGGTTTCATTTAGTTGTTTTCTCTTTCATGAAACTAAAGTCTCCAATAATTGGCTTACAAAGAGTATAATCTGGTAAATTTCTATCACAAAACAACAAGTTGCATTCCCCCTTGGTCAATTTCTATTATTATATTTCCAAGTATTGGAATGTCTTAATATTACATTATTTCTAAACTTTTGTATTCTCCTTAAAAATAATTATTTAAATGACCATTTTATTTAACTGAAAAACAAATTACCATTAAACTAGCCTAAACCAGTCGACCACTGTAACTTCCGTTCTTCAATTTCCTTTTATTTTTGATTTAATTTCATGAATATGTACAAGGAGTTTTCTTTTTCATTATTATTTCCGTTTCTCTGTTCAGTTGTTGATGTTTCTGTTGTTGTTACTCAAGTTAAAAGGAACTTATTTGACCTTCTGCAATGAGTACAAAAATGTGCAGTTAGAACAACCACTAGTATCTCTTGTAATTTTTGTATATTGTGGATTATCCTGTGTGCAATACAGTCACACGTATACATACACATATATAAATAAATAATACTTGCATATCCTCTCATACAAACATACGTACAGAGAGAGAGAGAGAGGGGACACATTCATGCATAAGTGAGTACAAAGTGTATTTTTCTTTTTAATATTTTGTTGGTATATTTCTAAATCTTGTGCTTGTACTTTTTGAAATTACTAAAGATATTCTAAAAAAAAACTATGGTTAAATCTAAAAAAAACAAATAAACAACTACATACAGTAATAAAATCTAATAAAAAGGACAATAGAGTAATCCTAGTAGTTTTATAGGTGTTCAATGTATCCAACGATCCAACTACTTAGTTGGTATATTTGTATATAATTTGTTGGAGTTGGGATGCTTGGTAATGAATTCATTTGCCTTTGTGTTCCTAAGTATTTTAGAGATAAGGTCTCCACGTACTGCAGGTATAAAACAGAACTATGTATTTACAAGTGCATGTATTTGGCAAATATATTCTGTAATTTACTACTACTTAATAATATGTTGTTGTTTTTCTTTTTTTTTTACTGGAATAAAGAAATATTTTTAACACTAAAAAAGAATAACAACAAACTTGTAATATTTTAATAGTCAAAAGTAAAATGTACAGGAATTTAATTGAAGTAAAAACACAAACAGACCAACAACAAACTAGCAAAAAAAAACACACACAAATACTTAAGAGATCTAGTTACAATACCAATGGTTACTTAGTTTTGTTAGAGAATCTGTGGTTAGCCAAGGGGAGATAAAATGCCTTTTTACATAGTAGTGTTTAATCTAAAGTTAATTGTGGTACTGCTGAGATGTTGTCCTCTTTAGTGTTGGGTGCCAAAATTAGTTTTATATATTTTTCTTTTTTGAAATGCGAAATGTATTTAAATAAATAATAGTTAAATATTACTATTTTCAAATGTAGAATATTAGGGGGTATTCTAAAAAAAATGTATCTTAAGCATGGACTATTTAGCAATTCGGGTTGCTGGCAATACTTTTCGCATTTAATCTTTTAAAACCGGGCTTGACAAATAGTACTCTTGCTCCCACTTTTAGCAAATAACACTAGTCAGAGAGCTTTTTTAATACTCTCTTAGGCCACCGGTAATTAGAACTCAAACTGAGTTTATTTATGTTTTATATACAATATGTATACTTAGGCGAGTAAGCAAGAACAATATAGCTAAAAGAGAGCTCTTTGGGTATCACTAACACCAGCCAGCGAGTTTTTTTAATACTCTCTTCGGAAACCGGTTTTGAGTAGTAGTAGTGGGGAGGAAGTTCCAAATTAGACCTCAAACTGTTTTAGGCGTGTATACTTAGGCGTGTAAGCAAGAACAATATAGCTAAAAAAGAGAGCTCTTTGTGTATCACTGTTTTAAAGCAAGTAACCAAAAATCGCTTAATGTTCGTGCATATAAACCTTTTCCCTTTATAAATTTTTTCACCTGCCCTGAGAATCTGTGAAATTTCTTTAGGGATTTCACTTAAATTAATATAAAATTATTTTAAATACAATTCTTCATTTCGGTTTCCATTTAATATTCTCAAGACACCTATATATATATATATCAACTGAAAACTGAATCTCCCTAATGTATCCAATTTTAATGTGGTAAATGTTTAACAAAAAATTTTTTGTAATGGAATTTTGCACAATATAAATTGTAGGCCAGCTTTATCTATATTTTGAGCATCTCAATTTTTGGTACAACTGAATACACACATATACAAGATTTAATATAGATTTCTATATACATACTAGAATAAACGTCCGTCCATACGTCTGTTTTTCTGTCTACCCAGGCTGTATTTATATAATGAAATTTTGCATAGATTTAAATCCCCATCCATACATAAACGTATATACATACATTTGTACAAAACATGTTATAAAATATATTTGTATGTTTATACACTTGTGTTTCTTTAATATACATACACAGAATATTTATATATTGAATAATGTACCACAAACCCGTACATACATGTATCCTTTTATACACAAACATAAAGTTTGTATTTATTTTAAATTTATATACACATGCAACTGCCACAGACATAGCAGCCAGACATATGGAGTTACATACATATATTTTTGTTCAGTTCGTTTTTTCTGATTCCTCCAACTTTTCAGTTCAGTTTTATGAACATTGTTCATACTATGGGCTGCGCTGTGTTCTTCTTGTTCTTTATTTTATTTGTTAAAAAAATTTTAATTTTTTTTCGTATTTTATATTTTTTTGATAGTTTTCTTTTTGTTCCCAAAAAAGTGGTTCGTACATATGTATGTGTGAGGCTATGTGGTTGCATTCTGTAAGTTCTTTTTTTTTTTCTCTCCACTACTTTTGTGTTGACAAATGCAGTTTTTTTGTATATAAAATATAACAATTGTACTCTTGTATGCTAAAGAAATTTTGTTTATAGATTTGTCCTTTTACTTACTTGCAACGAATTGTTGCTAAATGTCATTTTCATTTAAATTCATTGCAGAATACTCTCAATACAATTCTTTCAATTTTAATGGTTTTCTTTGGTTTTTCCTATTTTTTTCTCTCTTTGTTTTGCCACAAAAATACGTTGCAAGAAAACCTAAAATAATCTAAACATATTGTTTGCATCTTGAGTGGAAAAGGAATATATTATTATTTTTATTTAAATTACAACTAAAAAGTCAATAGCAATATATTTTTATTGTAGTGGTAGGGTTGCATGTACATTTTTATACAATTTATTTGAAAAAGTAGAATTATTCTCAGAAAAATGTTAAGGATTTATTTATTTTTAAATAAGATTAATGTTTTTAAAATTCATATTTAAAAATAGTTTTTATAATTGTCTTTAATAGCAATTTTATCTTTATAGTAATATGTTGTTCAGAGAGAATTAATCATTGAATTAACCGATAGACCTCTTAATAGAATAGTCAATATAGTAATCCAGGGTCTAATCAACAAAATAGTCCAAGAAAAAGTCAATAGACTACTCTATAGATTAGTCTATAGACTAGTCAATATATAAGACCATCAAATAGTCAGTTGAGTAGTTTATAGTTAAGCCAATAGCCCAGTTCGTCAATTGCTAAGTATATTAGTCTATATTAGTCTAAACTATTAAATAACTAGTCCATAGCTTGGTTCATAGAATAGTCAGGTTCTAAGAGTAGTGCTTAGTCTAGACCATGGACTGTATCATAGACTAGTTCATAGTCTTGTCGATACACTAGTCAGTGGTTTTTAGATTAGTCCATAGACTAGACCGTACACTGCCTCATATATTAGTCCACAGTCTTATCAATAGAATAGTCAGTATAGTAGTCAGTTGTTCATAGACTAGACCAAACTCTGCTTCATAGACTAGTCCGTAGTCTTGTTAATACACTAGTCAGTGGTTTTTAGATTAGTCCATAGACTAGACCGTACACTGCCTCATATATTAGTCCATAGTTTTATCAAAAGACTAGTCAGTGGTTCTTAGAGTAGGGCATAGACTAGACCATAGACTACCTCATAGACTTGTCCATAGTCTAGTCAATAGACTAGTCAGTGGTTCTTAGATTAGTCCATAGAATAATTCCATCGAATAGTCAGTAGATATATAGTTAAGAAAATAGCCTAGTCCATAAGTTATTAAGTATACTAGTCTATAAACTACTAAGTAGTTTAATTCATAGAATAGACAGGTTCTTAGAGTAGTCCTTAGACTAGACCATAGACTGTATCATAGACTAGTACACAGTTATGTCAATATACTAGACTAGACCATACACTGCCTCAGTGGTTCTTAGATTAGTCCATAGACTAGAGCATAGACTGCCGCATAGACTACTTCATAGTACATTCAATCAACTAATCCATAGAATTGTCAATAGAATAGTTTATAAACAAGTCAATAGACGAGTCCATACTTAATTGACTATTCAATTAAATTATCAATGGAATAGTCTAGTTAATTGACTAGTCCACAGAATAGGGATCTTTTATGTATAAACCAAAGAGGTCTTTATTTTCTGCTGAAAATGCATAGTAGAACGAAAATGCAGAAAAGAACTTCAATTAAACACTATTTGCTAGTTGTTTTTTGTAGAAGAAAGTCAATTTTTTCTTTAAACGCGCTGTATTAAACACAAGTATTTATAATTAATTTCATTTCCCACCAAAAAAGCCATTTTTTATTATAATGCTTCTAGGGCCGACAATTTAAAAAGTTATTATAGTTTTCTCCAAAACTTTTATTTTCCATCAAACATTATGCTCTTGCTGGTGTTTGTTAGAATTTAAACTCCTAGTCTAGTAAGATTAACTGCTGTCAGTTTAAAATGTTTTCCATCATGCAATTTTGCTTAACTCTATTACTAGCGAATCACGTTAAGTCTATTTGTCTGAGTATTTATATAATAATTGAAAACTTAAAACCTTAAGTACTTTATAGACTTACAGTCTATTATATTTACTAGTTTTTTTTCCACCCACTTCCTTTACCTTTATATTTATATATTTTTTATTTAAGCGTTGCCTATAAGAATGAATACATCATGTTTTGAAAACTTTTTATTTTTTTCTTATTTTTTTCTACAAAATTGTAAATGTTTTTTTTTAGTTCCATAAGGAAGTAACTTTGAAGAAGATTTATTTCATTTTTTGTTCATTTGCTTTTCAACATTGACTTGTGTTGTCTTTTTTGTTTTTTGCAATATTTCTTAGGTTTTGTTGCAAGAATATTTGTATTCCTGATTTCATCATGTGTTTTCTTTTGCATTTTGTTATTTACATTTGTAAAGCTGCTGCTGTTGGTTATGTATGTATGTGTGTGTGTGTATGTGTATATTTGTTTAATAAAACAAGAGAAAACAATAATAATAACAGCAACAAAATGTGCAATAAATTTGCATTACTAAACAATATAAACATTTAAGTTAAATACGAGAGTACATTTAAATTCATATGACACAACTATTTGCATACCAATACATATACATGGATATACATTTACTGATTTTATATACATATTGTATGTGTGTACTTTTGATTACACATTCAGAAACAATTGAACATTTTCCTATACAAATAAATACACAAATTCTTTTTGACATGCTTATTGAATTGTTAATACCCTACAGTTATTATTAAATGATAGTTTGTAACTTACAATTTAGTTCACAAACATTAGTTTTGTTTAACAAATACATACTTCAATCATCTTTTGATGTTTTTCCAAAATAGTCTTTTTTAAGTTTATTGCTCTCTAATCCTGTTAGAAGTACTTCAAACTTCTTTTAATGTCTTCCACACTTTGCAGTTGCTTTTTAAAGCTATTTGCTTTCCAAGTTCATTGCTGTTATTCTCAAGTACCACCTTTTTAAAGCAAAGTCTATAAAGTTTTTATATTTTTGTTATTTTTACCCTATTTTTTGTCTACCTCTAATTAATAATTTGACTAAACCAAAAAATCTAATTTATTTACTTTTTTCTCTGCTAACACAGGTCCCTTGTAGGGTATGCTAAATATAATTCTTTATTATAGACAATATATAAATTTGTGTGTATTCAAAAACATTGACTAAATATGTCCATGTTATGTTAACTATTTGCATAATGCCATTACTTTTAAACTCCCACTCACTCACCCACACACCCACAAATTGCAAATTTTTATTTTATATTTTTATACATAAACTCTACCGCAATATTCAAACTGGTTTTATCTGGTTTCCCTCTCTTATGGTTTTATAAATATTCCAATCAAATCTGTTCTATATGATGATGACTTTTAGTTTGAATTTTAATTTTTTTTTTTATATATTTCATATATTTTGAAAAATGAAGGTGTACAAAGTCAACAATCATGCTGATTAAATATTTATACTAAATAACTTTTAATTTGTTATGTAAATTTTTTTCTTTGTGCATTCAAAGATAAAATTTAACTAATATTTACTGAAATTATTTACTTATAAAACACAAATTTAAAAGTCAATTTTTTAAAAATTGTGCAAATTTGATTTGTTAAAGAGCATTTTGCATATTTGTTTAAGAATTTGTAATATTTTAAAAGTATTGTAGTAAGGGGAGAAACACAAAAAAAAAACTCATTATTTTGCCATATTGTTGTTGTTATATGTATGTATTTGAATTTACATTTGATTGCACTCAAATTTGAATTTAAATTTATTTATATCTTTCTTACGTTTATATTTATATATTGCAAACAATTGCAAGCAAAAAACGAAAAACAAACAATGAATTGCAATAGAAAAAACTAAAAAAAACCTAAAGCCACAATTTGTGTATCTGTATTATATATCTGTATCTATATATACAAGTATCTATAAATGCATTATTGTTTGCTTTATATACAATATATATTTTTTTTTCATTTCTGTATTTTTAGAACGGTTGATCGTTTGTGGTCGATTACTGAAGATTTGAATATATTATACAAAGAGAATTGGACACGTTTGGCTGCTCAGGAAGTGCAACATTTTCAGGTTAGTTTTGGTTTTAGTTATATTAAAAACTCATGCACTCACCACCCACACAACCAACAGCACTACATATACTAAAGATATACTTTCAACATGTATGTAGTTTTTTTTTTTTTAATACAAACATTTTGAGTTATCTAGTACGTGATATTGATGATTTTTATTTCCGTTTTGCGATGCATTTAAAATTGAATTTATATTCTGTTTGTTGTGCTGCTGGTTTGGTGCTCATTCTGTTTGGCTTTATCTATTTCTATTCTATTCTTATTTCTCATTCTTTTTTTTGTTATTGTTTAGGATACTTTATTACGTTCAGTGCGTCAATCAAAAATTCATCAGCCTGGAGTTCAAATGAATCCGCCCACTCATAAATGGACTTATGCTTCAGCATTTTTATATTCACTGACTTTAATAACTACGATAGGTAAGTTTTCTTTCTTAAAAAATGATTTTTTTCTCTAGTTTTTCAATCAACTATGAAATTGTTTTCCTAGATTGTGATAAACACAATTTAAGCCATAAAAAAAAAACTTTCTAAACAATTTTCATTAATAATTTTTATAACACAATCTACTGCACATATTACCAAATGTCAAATTATTTAATGATAGCTATCAATAAATCTTTTGTCTACAATTTTTTCTAATCAAGAGAAAAAAAGTACACATTTTACTACCTTAGACTTCTGTGTACCATAGCTACGTGGTTGGCTTACAAATCTTTAGTCTTTATATTTTGAGCTGCTGTCTCAAATGTTAAACTTTATTTATGTAAGGTTTTAGTCAGGTATATGAGTTTTACAGTTGTTTTTTTTGTCGGTTATTATTTATTGAATTTTTGAAAATATTTTCGCGTTGTATTTAAAAAACGTGACAGATTAACAAATAATTCTTTGGTATACAATTTTTTTATTATGAAATTCAACTACAAATCAACATTAACAAGCTATAAATAAAATCACTTTTTGCCAAGGTAGACTTACTGACTGATTTTTACTTGGCATGTGACTGTGGAAAATTGTAAATAATTTTGTATGTGCTGCTTGCTGGCTTTAGAGAAATTGTTTTATGTCAATCAGGAAATATGCTTACTAATGTCATAGGGATTTTCGATTATTATTATTAATATAATATTTAAAAGTATGTTAAAGAATATCAAGAGATTTTGGTTTTGTATATAAATAAATACAAATACGTTTTAAAAGGTTTAAGTGTAAAATAAATGCCTACTCATTTAAGCTAGATTTTCGTTATAGTGACAAAAAGTTTAATTACGTATAGGGAATACAATAGAAGAGTAAGCTAAGTGTAGAATAAGGTTTAGGTGTAGAATTTATAAGTCTACGTTTATATAAGTTATGAAACTAATTTCCCTGCTAACTCATTTAAATTAGATTTTCGTCATAGTAACAAAAAGTTTAACTACTATGATGTACAGTGGAGACAATAATAGAATAAGCTATTTAAGTGTAGAATAAGATTTAAGTGTAGAATAAGATTTAAGTGTAGAATATATAATAAGACTACGTTTATATAAGTTATTAAACTAATACTCATTTAAACTAGATTTTCGTCATAGTGACAAAAAGTTTAATTGCGTACAGTGAATACAATAGAAGAGTAAGCTAACGTTTATATAAGTTATTAAACTAATTTCCCTGTTAACTCATTTAAACTAGATTTTCGTCATAGTAACAAAAAGTGTAATTACTATAACGTACAGTGAATACAATAGAATAATAACCTATATAAGTGTATAATAAGGTTTATGTGTAGAATATATAAGAAGACTACGTTTATATAAGTTATGAAACTAATTTCTCTGCAAACTCATTTAAACAAAATTTTCGTCATAGTAACAAACATTTTAATTTAGTGTAGAATAAGGTTTAAGTGTAGAATATATAAGTAGAATACTTTTACTTATATATATACTTTTTTTTTAAGTTACATTACATTTAAACTAGATTTTCGTCATAGTAACAAAAAGTTTAATTACTATAACGTACAGTGAATACAATAGAAGAATAAGCTAAGTGTAGAATAAGGTTTAAGTGTAGAATATATAAGAAGACTACGTTTATATAAGTTATGAAATTAATTTCCCTGCAAACTCATTTCGTCATAGTAACAAAAAGTTTAATTACTATAACGTACAGGGCACACATTAAGTATAGAATGTATAAGAAGACTACGTTTATATAACTTATTTCCCTGCTAAGTAATTTAAACTAGATTTTCGTCATAGTAACAAAAAGTAGTTTGATGGGCGTGCAGTTTTCACTGATGGGTCCAAGATGGTGAACGGCACGGGTGCCGGTGTCTATATCGCTGATATCAACATAAAACGGTCCTTCAGACTCCCTGACAAATGTAGTATCTTCCAAGCAGAGATCCTAGCAATCTGGAAAGCAACAGAACTGATACGGAATCATATCGATCCGGGGTCAGTTATGACAATTTATAGTATGTTGATAGTCAAGCTGCTCTCAAAGCATTGCCTTTTCTTACGGTACATTCGCGCCTGGTTGTAGATTGTAGTTATGCCCTTAGGGACATTGTGAGACTGTTTGTCATTAGACTGTGTTGAGTGCTGGGGCACTGCAATGTGCATGGTAATGAGATTGCGGACGAAGGGATGGTAAAACTAGCTATTTGTAATATAGGTTGATATTCGAAAGATTCCGTGACATCATAAACCAGTCCTGGAATAGTAGATCGGAGAAAGGCCCTATGGCCAAAACTTGATATGGTTGCTACCAAAATACTTATAGGACTGGATAGATGCAGTCTAAGTATTCTGATAGGGATGCTAACGGGACACTGCTCAGATAAGGCCTTTGTCAGTAAGTGGACTATTGCAGGTCGGATGCGAGGATGAGGAGGAAAATAGAGTCGATCGAGCATACTCTCCTAGGATACAGGATCTCAGGCTGAAATGGCTAGAGAATAGGTACCATGACGAAATGGGGGATATTGTGGTTCTTGACCCTCTCAGTTTACTAGGTTTTGTCAAGGGAATTAGTCACTTCTTCTACTGGGCTTTATAGGGAGACAAAGATTTTCTCTCTCATCTCTTCAGTCTTTAGGGCACTTGATTATTATTTCTATCCTGTTCCCTATCTTCTTTTTTCTTTCTGGGTTTTCTTGTAGTGTTTTTTGTTTCTCTAATTTTGAACCTTCACTCTTTGAAGGGAATCACGATCGTCCTTATGGTCTACGAGTGGATTTGTATATTTTTATGGTACATAACCTTTCTAAACCTAAACCTAACAGAAAGTTTAATTACCATGATGTACAGTGCAGACAATAGAAGAAATAACAGTATGTTTTTTAATAAATCATTTGAAGACAAGTGCTTTTATTCAGAATTTCTCAGACGTGTTGTAGGGTAAAAATTTGTCATAAAAACAAAAGTTTAATAACAGTAATAATAACAATGAAAGTCTGTAGTTTGTAATAGTTGACTTATATATCTTAAACAGATTATTAAATTTATTAAATCAGTTATCACAATATTTAAAAATTCTGAAAATAGTCATTTATTTTAATTTGGTTTATGAGACATTCATTAAGAAAATTTTATAATTTTTTTTGTCTAACCAACAGTTTGCATTTTATTAGACATTTTACCTCAAAGATTATTTTATCAACAAGTACAATAGCTTGTTATTTATAAACTTAAAAACTAATTATGTAATGATGTTTTTTTTTTTTTTTTGTTTCACAAATTTATGGCTGTATTAAACATGTTTAAAATAAAATTTATTTATATACATATTTTAAAAAGAGAAAAACATTTATGAAAAGAAAAACTAATCACTTTACTTACTTAGCAGCAGATAAAAGTCTTAACAAAAGTCTTAATAAAACAAAAATGAATTGTTTAAGAAAATAACAAAAGTCTGTTTAAAAATAACAAATATGTAGCTATTTTACTTAAATTTTTGTTAGCAAAAAATAAAACATTTTTTAAAACTATAATTAATTGGCTTTAATACAGCAGACCGAGCAAATATGACAGATATAAATAATCCTCACACACTATATGTACGTATTACATATATTTGTATGTTTTGGGTCCTTTTTCTCTGGCTTATGTATAGACAGACAGAGATAATATAGTTTCCTTTAATTAATCTGTTACAGACATACTCTCTATTCAATAAACCACAACACACCATCTAAAGATTTATATTCATGATAGTTGTTGTTGTTTTTATTTTATGATTTTTTTTTTGCTCTTGTTATTATTGTTTTTGTATCTCTCTTAAATTACTTGCCAGTCAGTCTGTGTATAAATAAATTTTCTTGTGTGTGTGTGTAAGTGTGTAAGCTAATGAATGAATAAATAAATGAATGAGTGAATGAATGAATTGTTGGTGAATAACACTGCGTATGAGTGATATTAATTATTTCCTTTTATAAGGAAATACAATGATAATTTATATGACTATAATAATTTATAACAAAGTGATTAATTTATTTAATGTTTTTTCCATTACTTATTTTCTACGCTTGAGAGGGAGTGTATTACATTAATTGTTAATATTACTTGTAATAAAATGACAAAAGACTTAAGAATTGAAAAATAAAAAATCATTAACAGGATCAAGAATTAATGTTTTTTTTTTTTTATAAAATTGTTTTTGCTTAAGAGATAAAATATAAAGTAATTATCTTTTTGTATGCCTTCGTTTGTCTTGATATTAAAAAAGATATCAAACAAATTGTGGCAAAAGCAAATAAAACTAATTAAATTAAATTGTTTTTGGTTGTTAAGGAATTGACATTTATTTTTATGTCTTGGGGAGGAAGATTAGAAAAAATAGGATTTCTATGCAATACTAAAAACCTCTTATGGTATAATAAAAATGAAAATGACAAGAAAGAGCAAAAAAAAAAAAAATAGAACTAATCGTAAAAAATCCCACAAAAATTATCTTTAACATGTCACAGACAATTCAAACATTTCCTCTTTTTTTCACTCCACATTTATTTGTTATTTTATGCTGTTGATTTTGTTCCATCTTAAATCTTTACGCAGAGTTGAAGTGTATGGAACATTTATCATTTCATTTAAAGATTAGTAACTTTATTTTATATTATAGCAAATATACATACATGTAAACGTGCATACATTCTAACATTTATTACACATACACTCATAGACAAATCAAATCTATCTAAGTGTAACGAAATACAAAAATACACTTAAAGTATAAAGACAAAAATTGTATATAGTTAAGACAATAAGCTGTTGGAGGGTTGTTTAAGAAATTTGGAGATAAAATCTCAAGATCAATAATATAAAATTGTGTTTTTTTCTAGAAATAAAATATGTTCAAGTAGTGGTATAAGTAATCTGAAATGCAGGATCCTTACCAGGCTTGGTAATAATACAATTACAAGTAATTGCAATGGAAAACGAATCGTTTACAACTAACTCTTAAATGTAATTGCCAATGTAAGAGCAATCATTAAAAATATGTATAATGATTACTTTCAAATAGTTTTATCAATTAGAATTAAAGTAATTGTAATTGTATTACAATTAAAGTAATTATAATTGAGAACTATAAATTACAGTTAAAATAATTGTATTTGAAATGTAATAACAAATACAATTAATAGTAATTGGTAATTCGATAACAATTTAAGTAATTATAATTGAGAAATATAAATTACAGTTAAAATAATTGTAATTGGAATGTGATAACAAATACAATTTATAGTAATTGGTAAATTTTCGAAACTAATCGTTAACAATTACTCCTAAATGTACTTGCCAATGTAATAGTAATCATTAAAAATTACAATTAAAGTAATTGCATTACAATTTAAGTAATTGTTATTGTACTTCAATTTAAATTATTGTTATTGCATTACAATTTAAGTAATTGTAATTGCATTAGAATTTAAGTAATTGTAATTGAATTACATTTAAAATAATTGTAATTCAATTACAATTTAAGTAATTATAATTGAGAACTATAAATTATAGTTAAAATCATTGTAATTGGAACGTTAAAACAAATACAATTAATAGTAATTGGTAATTCCATTACAATTTAAGTAATTATAATTGAGAACTACAAATTACAGTTAAAATAATTGTAATTGGAATGTAAAAACAAATACAATTAATAGTAATTGTAATTGTTAGTACATATTTCCATTATAATTACAAGTAAGTTTAATTTGATAAGTAATACTTAAATTGCAATTAAATTGTCATTTTTAACTAATCAATTACAGTTACTTCTAATGTCTAAACCTGATCATTAAAAATTTCACTCTATAGTCCAACTTACGGGAAGGTAGTTTCTAAAAATACTTCCTTAACAGCCCACGTCCACTTGATGGGTATGCTAGCTGTCAGGTTATTTTCCTTCTTTATATTTTTTCTTGCTTTCCTGATTTATAAAATTATTATGTTTAGCTGTGTTGTTTTTGTGCGTGTGTAAGGATTTTATATTTCTTGAGTAGAATGTTATATCAATATGGGGATAAATATGTTTGTCAGGAAAAGAGTGAGGGAGTATGATTTTGTTAAGGTTGTCGGTAACTGGTTGGAAATGATTATAATAAGACTGTTGCTAATACGATTTCTGGCAGCCATGTTAATATTTGTTTTTCTTATATTTTCGTTTGCTAAATATAATTTTCATTGAGTTTTCCGTACATTTGAGATGACCTGAGATTTTTATTTTTTCCATTACATAGCAAGCTGTCTAGAATTTCCATAAAAAATATACATACAAACATATATTTCGAGCGTAAGTTAATGTTAAACAGTGTGGATTTCATTCACTCACAAAAAAAACACAACAACAATACAACATGATTTTTTATCATTTTCCACGTCATCTTTTGTACAAATTGCTTTGTAATTGATTGAGTTTAACAGCTCAAACAAATAAACATCATTATCATTCTTAACCTAATTCCAATATCCCTTACCGCACTCGCACATCATGGCTTGACAGGCTGTGGCAATTCATTCATCTTTTGGCTGTAGAGGAACAAGAAAGAAAAAACTGTTGTATGTATTAAAGAATGAGCGAATTGTTGAGTATTTTCCAGTAGCTCTACGATAGACAAAGCTGTCAAATACATATGGATTTTAAGGCTACAAATCTAAAAATAATTTTCTGGTTACCAACAGACATACCACACCGCCCACATTATAATAATAATAATAATGCTAATAGCCAGCACTAAATGGTACAAATATTTATGGGTAATAGAAAAAAAATTCTAAAAAAATTTATACGAAATT
Organism: Lucilia sericata; assembly: GCF_015586225.1. Classification (NCBI taxonomy): domain Eukaryota; kingdom Metazoa; phylum Arthropoda; class Insecta; order Diptera; family Calliphoridae; genus Lucilia; species Lucilia sericata. Next base: position 1,130,210 of record NW_023994047.1, read on the forward strand.
AATTATAATTATTTCTTTTGTATAACTGTAATTATCATTTATTACAATTTAAGAGAAATTGAAGGATTTTTTTTTCTAAACTCGCATGTCCCTGTAAATGACAATATCGAAGATTTTTTTTTTTTTGAGGAACTTTACAAATGACCTTTAAGTAAGTGTAAAACGATTTGTTATTATTATTTGATTTTCCAACTTTGTTAATGTCAGTTATCAAAAAAAAAAAAAAAAATAGATATACTACCAAAATTCATTCAATAGTAATTGCAATTTTCTAAAAATAGCAAAAAAAAAACTTGAAATGGGAATATTCATAGTTATAATTTATTACCACATTATCAAGAGTACTAAAACCAGGCACCATATTATACAACACTATGAAGCCAACAATACTACAAGCATAGTTTTACTAACCACTGCACACCCACCCAACCAACCACTTATACTGCCTGTTATTACTCTGTCTCTGTCCGTCTATCTATAATACATGAAATGAAATGATAATTTATTGAATATAGATTAAGTGCTTTTTTTCCAGTTTGAATATATTTGTACGTTTAAATGTTGCCTGTAGTAGTTGCAAATGTTATAATTGTGTGGCATTTCTTCTTTTTCTTTTGCTACATGCAGTTATTTTCAACAGTCGATTAAGCAAAGGTGCTAAAAGAAACATTTAAAAGTTGAAGTGAAATAAAAAAAAAACTTTGTAGTCAAAATTGCAGTTTATTTTTTTATGAAAGAAATGTGTCTTGAAAAGACATTAATTTTGAAATGAATTGCTTGTTTTTATAGCTCGTTATTTAGCATGATGCATTTTATACTTGTTGAGAGATTTTAGGATTTAAAAACTCCTGTATTATAGTCATGAAATGTACTATAGTTGCTTTACTCCAATGGAAATCAAATCAATTCTCAGTAATTATGGGTGTAGTTTATAAGTCGATAAAGGAATATTAATGATGAACAGTGGTGTGAGTGTCAAAATAAATGTGTAATTAATAAACTATTTACAAAATTTAAAAAACTTTTTTAACTTTAAATTTTTATAACTTTTGCTTTAGTAATGCTATAGTTTTATAATTATTTTTTAAGACTGAAAAAATGTGTTGTCGATATAAAAAAAAAGAATTTGTAAGAAAAGAGGAACCAATTTTTTAGATACCAGAGTTGACCTACTTTGAGGATTTCCAGAATCGCAGCCTGAGGGATAATGAGTTTTAAATATAAAATTTAAACTAGACAATACTTACTCTTCACTGTTTGCAAATTTGTTTTTCTTCAGTTTCAACATTTCCCCCACTGTAAAATGATGAGAATCATGCATACATTTTTACAAAATGTTACAGTTTTCAACAAGATAAAGAAGTAGTTTCATTGAGGAATACATGTATATTTAATCTCATTAACAGTTGGTTTAAATTAGATACAAAAGGTATTTCTACAAACTTTTTTTATTGTCTATTAAAAATAGATTTTTAAAAAATTTAAAAATAAAAATCTTTTAACTAAATCCAAAATTATCACTTCTTGTCTAGTTTTTATCTATAAAAGAAACATTTCATTAAGAAGATTGATTTCAAATAACAATAAATGTGTTCATTTTGTTAAAAATCAAATAAACTAATCAAATTACAAAGCCAAAAAAATACTATTGTTTGAATTTCCACTTAAATTTGCTATTTTTATTTGCACTTATTATTTGTGTGTATATGTATGTGTGTTATTTTTTAACAAAAGACCAACAAATCCATTTAATATCCAATCCCATCTTCAACCAAATATAATACATTTTAAATCAATGAAATATTTCATGTGTTAAAACCAGCCTACCCCAGACGTATGAGTAATATTTTTTGTCTAAATAACATTTAAATGACACTCATACGTATGTGTGTCTGCTGCTAAAGAAAAAATAAAACTGAAATAAATTCATTAGAAAAAAGTCTAAAATGTATTTTAAACAATATTTATTGTTTTCTTTAACAACGACAAGAACGACAAAAATACTCATATATATAAAAAAAGAATCTCAAAATTTTTATGTGATTTTAACAAAGATAAAAAACAATTCTAAAGTCATTTTCGTAAAAAAAGCAGAAACAGAAAATATTGAAGCAATAATTTACACTTTCAATTTATAAAAAATAAAAAAAAGCAACTCAACCAAATACCCTGACATATAAACATATACTCTCAAATGGTAAGAAAGCGACACTAGACTGTTAAAAAACAAATATAAACGAATACATTTATTGATATTTAGTACAATATTTATGACAATTGAAAAGCCATATAATGGTTGCTGAAGGTTAAAAGTTTATCACAGTCAAATACTCTAGCATTCATACAAATATAAACAAATTTGTTTTTGTTCACAGCTACACATACTTTTGTTTTCATTTATAGAATTTGAAATTGTACCAAGACTGCATGCGTTGTAAACATTAGAATTGTATTTAAATTATGGTATTGTTTTTAACGATTTTCTTGATTTTTTTCCATATTACAACCAACCAAGAACAATATCTTCATATTCTTTTTCTCAATGGTTATGTTTATCAAAACGGATTTTCCTGTCATTAATGCCTACGCATACATTTACACTTAAACACTCTGTACACATACACTTACTTATAGGCTTTTTATAGCATTTAGTGTGTATTGTTGTATTTGTGCATATGTATTTATTTAGAAAAATAAACAATCTTTTAGATATTTTTCCTCTTCAGCGCAGTAATAACAGCAAACAAATATTTATTTAAATTAAAAAGTCTAGTATGTTTTTCGCTTATTTTTGTAGCATTATTTTGTGTTGTTAGAGAGGAAATCGTTGACTGTTTTTATTATTTTTCATTTTTGTTGTTATAATGTAAATTAAGAAGGTATGTGGGTTCATATATGTATATATACTTGTAGAAATTACTTATATAATTTTCCAAATAAATGCCATAATGTTTATAACGACAGGGTTGTTAAATGGGGGGGTTTCACTCATTGTTTTTTTTAAGACATAAAGATAACAAAACAAGAGATAACTTGAGTTATTAGGGAACATAAGACACTGTAATTAGAAAGCTAATAAATCATATAATAAAGTAAATACCTCTGGGTTACTGAAGCCACTTTTATTCAAAAGCAAAATCTTTATTTTGTTTTACAATTTCTATTTAAGTTCACATGCCACTTTTTACAATTTAAAACAAAGTGATCAAAATTTGCTTTCTTAGTTAGCCCAAAAAGACAACTTGAGTAATTCGGAATAATTAAAGTATTTGAAGAAGTGGTCCATGATCCCCTTTCAAAAATTTGTCTTTTTAGACATAGAATTCAAATTAGTAAGCTGATAAATCATATTATATAACATGCACCATGGGGTGAATGAGCCAATTTACTGAAAACTGTAATCTTAAAAAAGATTAAACAATAAACAGAAAATAAAATTAGGATTTCATAGACCATTTTGGCAGAATTCCAAGAAATTGGTCAATGATCCCCCTGCTAAAACTATTAGTAATTCCTTTGCTTAAAAAATTAAAAAATTATCCTAAAAATAAACTTTAAGAAGTATAGTCTGTCATCTCTTGTGATTTAAATGATCAACATAACCCTGCTCTCTATGAATTAGAAAATAATATAATATAACATGCACCCTGGGGTAAATGAGCCAATTTTACTGAAAACTATAATCTTAAAAAAGATCAAACAGTAAATAAAATTAGGATTTCATAGACCACTTTTACAAAATTCCAAGAAATTGGTCAATAATCCCCTTGCTAAAACTATTAGTAATTCCTTAGCTTTAAAAAACAAAAAAATTATCCAAACAATAAAATTTAAAAAGGAGAATTTGTCATCTCTTGCGATTTAAATGATCACCATAAGTACATTTGTCCTTAATTAACCAACCCTGCTCCCTATGAATTAGAAAATCATATAATATAGCATGCATCCTGGGGTTAATGAGCCACTTTTACTGAAAACTATAATCTTAAAAAAGATCAAACAATAAACAGTAAATAAAATTAGAATTTCACAGACAACTTTGGCAGAATTCCAAGAAATTGGTCAATGAACCCCCAGCTAAAACTGTTAGTAATTCCTTAGCTTTAAAAAATAAACAAATTATCCTAAAAATCAATATTAAAAAGCAAAATCTGTCATCCTTTTTGATTTAAATGATCACCATAAGTACATTTGTCCTTAATTAACCAACCCCGCTGCTGCTTATGAAATAGAAAACAATGCTCACACTAGTGACATACATACATTACCAAAACAACTGGCACATCGTCTTACAAGTGTTGATAATGGCAAACAACAATGAAAATAACACATTACAATATTGTCATTTGTGTATGTAATTTCCCAAAAATTTTCCTGCTACATATTTAACACTGATTTTGCACAAACACGCACACACTTATTCACGAACACACATACACATGTTCACTTCATATATACACAGATTGATACATGTACACAATTTTTAACAGGATGTCAAAAGTGTAATTGTGTATACTGCGAGAGTACGTTTATATGAATGTGATAAAAATTTTCTTGTTTTTCGGTTTGTTACCAACATAAAAATCTTCATAAATTTTCTTATTTTCTTCTTACTGCTGCTGTTGTGCTTATTACCAAATGCTAAATAGTTAACACAGCAAATGACAATGCCAGCAATACAGATAGATACAATTGTATACATACATACATACATATATTCTTATATACTTACAACAACAACGTCATTATAATTGTAATTGTGATTACCATTGTCATTGTCTTTATGAAGATCGTCATTATCATCATCAGCAACAACATCTTCATCATTATAATCATCATTTATTATTATTATTTCTTTTACATATTATTATTATACACAATAATAATCCAATCTTATCTTAAGTAATGGCATTGTTTCATTAATGCATTGCTGAGTAAAATAGTTGTAAATTTAAATTTACATGTAACTGTATATGTAAATATTCAAGTATCAAATGATAGGTTTTTTTCTGTATATTTTGTAACTTCTATATACATATGTATGTATGTATGTATGAATGTATTCAAATAATTACAGTCGGTATGTGTATTTGTATCTATGTGTTCTCATTTTGTGGAAAATCACAAATAATAATAACAATCATAATAGAAATGTATGTGTATTGTGTGATTTTACAAATTAACATACAAAACTTATGCAAAAATATCTACATATTTGGATTAATATACGTGGGTTGTGTGTTAAAACATATGTATATGTAAAAGGTTCAGAGGCAAATTAATGATCAAAATCTACATTTGCTTTTATTGTGGTCTTTATACTTTAATGAAAAAGACAACCAAAACGATTGATCGAAGACTTTTAAAACTGTTAATTTCTATAAAATTTAAAATAAATCTTAGAAGGATATAAGTCAAGGTACCAGGAATCGGTCCTTCTTTGATCAAAAATTCCTTACTTGTCTTATAAAATATAGACTTTCTTTATTAATTTCAATAATTTTTAGAGAATTTTTCTCACATCCCCTGTACATTTAGTACAAGCTGAATAATTAGATATTTTTTTATAAATTTATATTGAGCCATCCGTACTTAGTGTTAAGGTTGCAAACAATAGGTATTTTTGTAAATGTTAATGTTGGTGTTGACGTTCAATGTATACAGGACTTGACTGCTAACGTATCCAACTAATAGCTGTATGTAGTTATATAAAATCCATGTATATTATTTCAAATTGTCGGCTATTTTCCTTTACAACACTTGGTTCATATACCTACATATCTTTATATCTAAATATGCATACTGTACAACATTTACTAGTATGGATGTTTGTATAACGGTAAAATCTAGGTAATGTTTAAGCTTTAGTATTAGTAGTCTATGGCAAAATACTTTGTTGTTTAACTATGTTTGTTGGTTGCCAGCTAATGTTTATTAAACATTGTTAATGTGTTTATAGGATGCTTTTAATGTTTGGCAGAGAGCACAAAAAAAAAACTCAAAAAGGATATAGGCAATTTCCATGTTAAATTTATCAATATATACTTTAGTATTCCTTAGTATAATATTTTATAATCATACATATGTATTTGCGTAATTTCTATATAAGTATTTGTTATATGCAAATTATATTGCTACACATTGAACACAAACCACTACTTACAATAAATACAATTATAACAATCTCTTATTGGTAATTTAAACATAAAAATTTTAAAGAGAAAACAAGCTTTAATTTAAGTAAATTATATATATAACTACATGTTTAACAAATTGCCGAAAATTATGTCAAATTTAAATAAACATTTGTATTATAAGATTACATAAGAGTTTGATATAGTGTTAGTTAAACTATTAAAATTTTAGGAATTAAAATATTATAAAGTAAAAGGTATATAGTAGCTTAAGTTAAAGAGACAACGCATTGTTTTGAACTGTGGTCATTTAGTTGGACAGTATATTGACTATTTAATAAAGAGGTGTATATACTAGACAATATTTATCTATTATTTATTCTATTTGACTATAAACTAGTCTATAGATTGATATATAGATCAGTTCATAAACAAGAGACGACTTCGTAGACTAGTATATAGGGGAGTCAGGAAATAAGTCTTAGACTAGTTACTAGACTACAGCTAAAGACTGGTTTATAGATTAGTCAATAGAATAGTTAAAATACTAGTTTATGAACACGTTGGTATACTAGTCTATAAACTGGCCTATAGACTTCTCAATAGATGTGGTCTATAGACTACAATAAACTGGCTTAGAGATTAGTCGATAGGATAGCTAAAAGACTAGTTCATAAACTTTACCATAAAGTAGTACATATATAAGTCCATAGGCTAGTTCAAGAGACAAGTCCATATTATATTTAACAATACATTAGTCCATCATAATTTATTTATAGACTAGTACATAGACTGGACAACATATTAACCAATATACCAATAGACTAGTCCATTAACTAGACAGTAGATTTGCCCATTTTGGGGCAAATTATACCTTTCGGAATCAAATAAATCTCATTTGCGATCAAAATAAATTTATATGTATAAGGTTGAAGATGACTGTGGTATCCGCTTAAAACATAATTATAGAAAATTTAAATGAAGTTTTTAAAAATATATTTATACCCTACACCAGTATAGTGTGCGTTTGTGCTGATGTTTGTATCACCCAAAAATATTAGTCCTACACCCATCTATGTCTGTCCGTCTGTCTGTTTGTCTGTCTGTCTGTCTGTCTGTCTGACTGTCTGTCTGTCTATCCGTCTGTGTGTCCTTGTAAACCTTGTGCGCAATTTTTAAGATAATTTGATCAAATTTGGCACAAATTGTTCTTTTGACACAAGGACGAAGCCTATAAAAAATGGTTAAAATTGGTCCATTATTTCGTATAGCCTCCATACAACCGTAGCCCCCGAATAGGGCTTTTGAGCTCATAAATATGTTAAATGTTCTTGTATTACTTCAAAAATCGGCAAAACTTTGTTTTTTATTAATCTTAATTATACTGTTGATTTTCGTAAAGATCGGGCCCCATTACAATACAAAGTCCCCTTCAGAAAATAACTTGACTTGAGAATATCACAATGATATTCTGCATAAATAACTGATGATGTAGACGTATCAACATTTTTAAGCATAGGACCATATTAACAATCTGCCCCCCCCCCTATAACCCCTCATTTAGAAAATCCCCTTTTTGTCATTGTTGAAATATTTCTGAATTAAGGTAAAAATTTTATTAAAAAGTACTAAAAAATTTTAATATAATCATTGGTGTAGGGTATCATATGGTCGGTCGACCATGCCCGACTATAAATTCTTACTTGTTTTAATTGTTTAAAATATGTTGCTTAAGTTTAAAGGACATTAATTTGTTTTCAACTTTTTTTCCACACAAATTCGAATTCTTTCTAAAGGATTGAAATTTAATGACCCAATTTTTTTTTAATTTTTTTATAATTGTTAAACTAATGTGAAAAATAGCATTTGATAGCCCCACATATAAATTTTTTTATTATTCCTGGCTGTTTTAAATAGAGTAAAATTAATTTAACAATTTAATCCCTTGTCACTAACAGTGTGTTTGTTGTTCTTTTCTATAAACAATAAACAATATACATACATATGTATGTATGTACATATGTATATTGTACATATGTGTGTATATACATATAACTATTATTGTGTTAATGTTGTAACAATTATTATAATTTATTTACTAAATTACTTTTGTACATTATTTAGGCAAGTTTGTCACCACATAATTGTTAAAGTTTTTCTGCTGTTTTTATTTTAATTTATCTAAATTTAATTTAAAATAATGGGCAATTTGTTAACGATTTTTACGAAATAATTTACAAATTTCATTTAATTATTATTTGTTTATTTCTCTCTACATATTTGTTTGTTTTATAATATGGTTTTTGTTGCTTAAGCCAACAAACACTTGCTATTTTAAATAATTTACAAAGCTCCAGCTTATTAATATTTATTTTGAGTTTGTTGGTTTATTTTTTGTTTAAGCAAATTATTTATTTTATATTAATTAAAAATATTGTTAATGCTGGTATCAAATAAATGCCATAATAAATAACATGTCTTCTTAATAATAAAATTGTATAAAAATCTCTCTAAATAAAATATTATATTAAATTGTATTTAATTGAATTGAAACTATTTTTAAACTGCTATGCGTGACTATAAAGTAATAAAAAATTATTTATTTTTTTATCTAGAAATTTATGAACATTTAAATGATTTGTTTTGTTATTTATTTTCATTTCTGCTTGTTTTTATTTATTTATTTTATTTATATTTATATATATAAAATTCAAGGCTGTTTTTATTTGTGTGTATTTTAAAGTTTATTTTAGCTTTAGCAGGCGGTTACAGATATATTCCACTCACAAATATTGTTTATACATTTATTTAGCCATCGATTCAGCTATTTATTTAATGGTTTATATTTTGTTATTTTAATAAACATTTGCTGTCGAATTTTGTGATGTTTTTGTAGCTTTCCTTTTTTTAGGCTTTAAGGCAAACGGCCAATTATACTGACAGTGTTATAAACTTTGTCTCGTCGCCGGGCTTACTGACCTAAAAATAAGCGTAAAGAAAACAAATTTTCTTTTTTTTCCTTTTTTTCGTCTTTATATTATATTATATAAATCTAAAGACATGCCTGGTATTTGTATAAAAAAATGTATCGTTTTTTTATTAAAAAAAAATAAACATACATTGACATAAAACAATGTGACAGTGATGCTTGGAAATCGACGGCAGAATTGTTGTGGTGGTATTTGGAAATTGTTTCGCCACAGACAGATTTAAATAAAACTGTCAATAAACTCTGAAAGAGAAAGAAAATAAGATAAGAATATTTAAAAATAAATTTTGAAATATAATTACATTTGGTTACAATAATTTTTCCATTATCTAATCAAATGTTTTGAAATAAGTTAAAGGAGAGCTATACATGCTGCAGCTATGAATTTTAAATACAATTTTTTTTAAATTAAAATATTACCGATTTCCATATAGAAATTAAAATTTTTTATGTTATTTCCAAAATTTTATTAAAGAAAAAATATTTTAGTTATGGAATATTCTTCAGGCTCGAGTTCGAGTCCCACTTGGTGATAATTTTTATACCCTACAATACTTTAGTGGGGAAGGTATATTAGGTTTGTGCTGATGTTTGTAACGCACAATGATATTGGTCCTATATCCACCTTAAAGTATACCAATTGGCTTATCCTATATCCACCTTAAAGTATACCAATTGGCTTAGAATCATTTTCTGAGTCGACTTAGCTATGTCCGTCTGTCTGTCTGTCCGTAAGTCTGTCCGTCCATGTAAACCTTGTAATCAAACTACAGGTCACAATTTTGAAGATAATTCAATGAAATTTGGAACATGATCTTCTATGATACGGGAGACGAAGCCTATTGAAAATGGTTAACATCAGTCCATGATTTCACCTAGCTCCCATACAACTGAACCTAGCTCCCATACAACTAGGGTGATCGATTATTCGACATTTTCCAAAAACCGGTTTTCGAATAGTTCGAATAGTTGACATTTCAAAAAAACCGGTTGATATTTTTCAAATTCAGAAAAAACCGGTTAACCGGTTTTTCATAATAAATAAAAAAATATATGTTAATTTGAAGAAATTAATGTTTATGTTTAAATTTGATTAATAAAACATGGCCCGAAATGATTTTTAACAGTTTAACAGATTATAACTTTAGATCTAGTCGTCTGATTTACATTATTTCTTTAATATAAAAAAAAAATAGGAAAAAAAGTGGACACTTCTGTTAAACATAATGTAATCCTAGCTTATTCTAAAGCCCTTTTAGGAAATTTTCATAGGCATTCCAACACTTCCATAATATTTCAGCGGTAAATTAATTATTGTAATTGGAATATAATCTTAAGATTAATAAAATTTTATTAAACAGTTATCAATTTTACAAATAAATTTTTTTAATTAATTAGGAAAATCAAAAAAGTTTAACCAAAGGTGCTTTAGAAAAATATATCCTAGTTCCTGGACTCGAATATTTTTAAAATTTAAACGGGCTGTATTATTTACTTCAAACTTTCATTTAAATAATCTTTGATTACAAAGCAAATAAAAGTATTCGAAACCGGTTTTTAAAAAGTGAAAAAACCGGGTTATTCGATATTCGAAAAATCAACATTTAGAAAAAACCGACACTGGTAAAGCAGAAAAAACCGGTTTTAAAACCGGTTGAAAAATCGACTCGATCACCCTACATACAACTGAACCCGGCTCTCTAGTTCATAATTATGTTTATTATAATCGTACCTCGACAAAAGGCTGCAAAACCAAGTTATAGCCATTATTACTCATTAATTTTATAATTATGGGGTCTCATTTGACCATAGCCCCTATACAAAGCCCCCTTCAAAATTATAGGGTCTCATTTGACCATAACCCCTATACAAAGTTCCCTTCAAAATTTGACTTAAATGTCCACAATTTTATTCAACAATAAATGGCTTAAGTATATCTGAGACAAGGTACAATTCAACTTAAATGCTTTATTATGAAAACTAAATCACATTTTATTTTTGTAACAGGTGTAGGGTATTATATGATTGGCCTCGCCCGACTATAATTTCTTACATCTTTTATAAATGGTAATGTAACCAGGCTTGTTGTGCGCTCCTTTGCCAGTGCCTTAACTGGGAATCGAATCCACTTTCTCCGGTCTACCAGACTAAAACACTAACCTAGGAGGCCACAAATTTCTGTTTCGGAAAAAGGAGATCATTAGTCTCATTATTGAGATAAGTTGATTTGATAAATGAATCAATTTCAAAAACAAAAGCTTCGTGAAACCATTAAAATTCTTGATAATAAAGATGTTATAGATCATAACTGCTAAATGAAAAAGGGAGGTGTCTGATGCACCCCCCCCCCTTTCTCTCTACACTACAAAAAAATTTACATTTTGTTCACAGATGATTTTGCATAATACAATTTTTTTTTTTTATTTTCAAAAGACAAGCTTAATAAACAAAATGCTTTTGTTGAAACCTTTTTTGTTCACTCCTCTTAAAATTCTTACAAAATATTTTTTTATGCATATTAATCCTTTTCTCCACTGTAATATATTTATGATGTTTTTCATAATTCCATTGTGTAGCAAAAACTCAATTTTTTTGTTATTATATTCAAACAAGGGCAAAAACTTGGCTACAATATAAATTAGCTTAACTGGAATATAACACTTTTACTTGGTTAACACACATATTGAATTTTTTTTCTACATTGAGTTGGTATTTTTTTTCGCTCTGAAGTTTCTAAAATGTAACAAATATTTTTTGAATGTGTGTGTGTAGTTGTATAATGTTGCAGCATGTGTTTCGGATTTATTATTTAAAAAGTTGACAAGTTTTACTTGTTATTCTTTTTTCGTTTTTTTTTTGCTGTTCAATTCTCAATTTTTCCTTTAACAATCAGGCTGATTTCCTTATATTGGCATAGAAAAAAAAAAAAAAACAAAAAAAAGAGGGACAAATGGAGAAAAAACAAAGGCCTGGTTTCAAATTTGTCTTTATAAACACAACACACAAAAAATATTCTTACAACTATACATACATACTTTCGCAAATACATTGACAACATCTGTTGTTTATTTACACTTCCTCTTCCTTTTTTGCCACTTTGTTTTTATTATTTTTTATTATTTTATTTAAAGCCAAAATAGTAAAGATAATGTATGGTTATAGATGTGGAAGTTTAAGAGGGATTTCAGAGTGTGAGTGTTTGTATGTATGTGTTTAATCTATAGAATATTGTACAGCCCATATTCATTGATTTTTATATAAATTCTGACTAAATGACCACTGTCATCATAAATATGCACAGCATGTGTATGATCCAATGACAAATACTATATAGTATATACATACATACTTACATGTGTATATAGTCATGTGTGTTTCTATAAGTATGTTTGTTATACCAACTGAGTTCACACTTTATGTTAAATATATTTGAACGAACATAAGATTCTGAATCTGAGAATATGTGTTTATGAATGAGGTATGACTATAGACTTATAAATCTCTAGCCATAAATATTTCCCTTTCTTGAAAACATCTACATACATACATATATATCCTTATATATATTTGGCATAAACAAGTGACACTGTCAAGTTTCGAGTACAAAAAAGCCTTGTGAGAAAGTATGTGTATAAAATCATCATGTTAGTTAGTAAAGTTTGTGTTTTACACTAAGGAAAAAAGTTTGTAAAGTAAATATTTTTGTTTTGAATACAAAATTACTTTATTACAAGGCAATAAGCAGAAATTTTTAAAAGTGTAGATCTACATTTCATGAAATTTTCAAATAAGTCTTAATATGTCTCTATTTATTTCAACGTATTCTCAAAATACATACATGTCACCAGATTTTTAAATAACATCCGTTGTCAAGTATATACATACATACATATAGCAACAACATGTAATGTTGACCACACAACGTTGTCAACATTGCAACAATTAGTTGTCGCAATCTCAAGTTTATGCACATGCGTTGTCTAAAAGTTAACAAGCGTGGTAAGCTCACTATTGACAATGGATTTTGAGGCGTGTATATTTTTTTCTCTCTGTGTAGACAAGTTCAAGGACTAGTCAATAGTCTACTCTATAGAATGGGCAATAGATTGTTGAATTGGCTAGTTCCTCTCTTTCAGATTTTTCTCCGATGACTTTACTAGTTACGTTTTTATAGAATCTCTTCTACTTATACGACTTAGTACTAGCTCCTATGCTTAATTGCTGATCTTGTTACACACTTCCGTTGACTACAATCCTTTGAACAAAAATTTTGTTAAACTATTTAAAAATTTTTAGTAAATAGAAAGAACACTTGCCTTTTTAGTATCCTTTCCTTTTTTGCTAATCCTTAACTCATAACTAAAATCTCATAAATATGTATAAATTTGTATTTGATCAAATATTCTCTCTAAATTTTGGTAGACAAAGTCAGATTTTATCTTTCATCATATTTATACAATAAAAGTAATTTTGTCCAAAGTGTACTGCATACAAAAACTTGGTACTAGGGATACAAAAACAAAAAAGTTGTTTAAAAAAAAAAAAAAAAAGAGACAAAATTGAATGTCATTTATCTTTGTATCTGTTGGGTACATGGGAACATTGAAAATAACAATTGTGTTCATGCTTATATTGATGATATAAATGAGTAAAAAGGCAATTTGAGGCAGTGTTTGTTAAAGCATTTATTGCTATGTATGTATGGATATGTAAGTGGGTATATGTGTGTGTAAATTGTACATAAATTTGAATCTTTATATAGCCTTCAATTTTAATATTTATATGTTTGTGTGATGTAAACATTTTTCATCATATTTGACAATTGTCTTTGATTATATTTTATTTATGATAACATATACATACAATTTAATAGTATATAGGCTTGTGTGTATATGTGTTTCCATATAAGTATTCATGACAAGTGAAATATGATTACTTGCATACATGTACCATATACATATGCTGTAAATATGTGATTGAGTGCTGCGTGTTTGTGCATGCCTGTGCGTGTCTATTATTACAGTCAATATCAATTTTTAATAATGTCATAAAAAAAAGTCAAGTAAAAAGTATTGTTTCAGCGGGGTATTGTTCATTATACAATTTTCTTTTTTCGCTTTTCTTTTTTATTGTTGACATTGTTGTTGTTTTTATTAAAACAGCAACAATTTGTGTCTTGTTGTTAATAATTCGCAGAATCTTTTTTTGTTTTATTTTTATTGACCTTTTTTACGCATATTTATATTTTGATTTGTGGTTTTCTTTTTGTTGTTAATATTGTTGTTAATATGTTGCTTTCTTGTTGTTTTTGTTGCTGTCAGACAGTTTATTTGGTTGATCTTTTTTTCTGAATTAAACTGTTAATTTGCTCATTTAATATTCATTGTTGTTTTGTAGCTATTTTTCGTTTAAATATGTATATTTATGTGTGTGGCAAATGTTTGTTGCATAAATATATACTCATTATATAAATAAATATATGCTTTTATACCTACTATAAGTGTTTTGTTGTAAAACCAATTATTTTTCATTTTTATTTTTTAATTAATTTTTTTATTTAATTTTTATTATATATTATTTTCTCTCATTTTCGATAATATATAATTTTAACGGCAGAAATGCGCTGAAACAATTTGCTTATTTTAACCATTTATTGTTAATAATATATGCAAATTAATAGAAATAATTTTTGAATTTTATAGGCCCATAACACTGCATTTAATGTTAAACATTTTTGGCATAATTTAGATTTATGTATAGATTTATATTTTACTGAAAATGGCTCGTTTTTAATGTACCCTATAAATTGTGTTAAAGGATATTAAGTTGAAAGTCAAATGTTTCAATTAAATTTTTATTTTTATTAAGAAAAAATAATTTTTGTATATATATTATACTTTTTTATAAACATTTTTCACCTAAAAGTTTTTTTTTTTTGACTAAAGTTCAGTCCAAGTGCAAATTAAGCACAGTTTAGTGCTAGTTCAGTTCTAGTTCAGTTCTAGTTCAGTTCTAGTTCAGTTCTAGTTCAGTTCTAGTTCAGTTCTAGTTCAGTTCTAGTTCAGTTCTAGTTCAGTTCTAGTTCAGTTCTAGTTCAGTTCTAGTTCAGTTCTAGTTCAGTTCTAGTTCAGTTCTAGTTCAGTTCTAGTTCAGTTCTAGTTCAGTTCTAGTTCAGTTCTAGTTCAGTTCTAGTTCAGTTCTAGTTCAGTTCTAGTTCAGTTCTAGTTCAGTTCTAGTTCAGTTCTAGTTTAGTTCTAGTTCAGTTCTAGTTCAGTTCTAGTTCAGTTCTAGTTCAGTTCTAGTTCAGTTCTAGTTCAGTTCTAGTTCAGTTCTAGTTCAGTTCTAGTTCTAGTTCAGTTCTAGTTCAGTTCTAGTTCAGTTCTAGTTCAGTTCTAGTTCAGTTCTAGTTCAGTTCTAGTTCAGTTCAACAAAAAAAGTCCTCTCTATAACTAAAATATTCCAACAAACATACACTGCGTATGATTAATATGTGATTATTCTTATGAAGCATTCATGACACTCATACGCCTTAATCAAGTTAATAATTTTAGAACAAAATTATTGTTTGCAATTCATTTATAAAAAAATTTAATTTCAGTGGCATAAATGCTTTATGTGAATTATGTTTATCACCTCCCTTTCAGTTAACATCCAATGATAACTTTGTTTCCCACTACCTAATTAAAACTGCCACACTCTTGCTCTTTTAACTCGGGATTAATAAATATTTGTTGACTTTGTAAAATTGCATTCATTGCAACTAAAATCTAAAAAACACAATAAAAAGCTATAAATAAATTTGCATATTCTTAAACTAAAATGTTAATAACATCTAACCAATGTTAAATACCTTGAGGATGTAAGTTTTTGACCTTTTTCCTTTTCTCTGTGGCTTTTTTTACCCATGTGTATGTATATGTGTTCCTTTACTATGTTAAATAATTATTTATAAGTAACATGTTGTAAATTAAATGTAATATTACACTTCATTAAATTTACTCATGACAGCAACAACAACATCAGCAAGTACAAATATCGTTGTTACCCATTTGTTGTATGTTATTTACGTACGTGTGGTCTTGTACTGAGAGCACAGCCAAAAGGTCAAGTTAATTTTATAAATTCATTTTACGTTGAACCAATACAGAATGTTTAATTTGCATTTTATAACAAAAAAAATATATAAAGAAAATATTTTACACCCACCCATACATATACTGAATGAATTCTTACATATTTACACATAATACAACAAAAATGTAAGCATACATTTGCAACATATACACTTTCAAATTTGCTTTAAGGGAATGGTATATGTAGAAAAACATATTTGTTTTTGTGTTGGTATTAAAACAAAAAAAAAAAACTGAAATATTTATTCTTATTTAAGGAAGTGAAAAGTTAGTAGTTACTTTTTTAAAGATGTATTTATACATACTATATATTCATAAAACTCATACATTGATGTAAAATTACAGTTAAATTTTTAACTGTAAATTTTTATAGTCTTTTTCCTTTCGTTTTTTCACATCTTTTTTTAACAAAAAAAACCACAAACGTATTGATGTGTGTAGAGAGTAATAAAGACTTTTTATACAATCTTTTTTTGGTGTTGGTCATACGTCTATATGGTTCCTAGCTGTTTATATGTACATATGTATGTATGTAGGGAGTGAGCGTAAGAGAGTGAGAGTTAAACATTCATTTTGGTAGTTTTATTAGAGTCTGTTGTAAAATTTTACAATTTTTACTCAATTATAAAAGTTTCCACATTAAAAGTTTACACCGCCAGCTACCATTGAGGACCGGAAAAAAACTGTCGTAACTTTTTGTGGTCTGCTCTCAAAAAAGAAAAAAAAAAGGAGAAAAACGTTAAACGAAATGAAATTACTTAAAGTAAAGAAATGTAAAAGAGTTGGTAAATTGTCAGCATACAGCAACATTACATACTAGCTACAAAAAGTATCAATATTTATATGTATAAATATGTATGTATAATATCCTAGACTGCTTATGGCGGCAAATTCGTTTATTGTCCCTTTTCCTTTTCCCTTTTAGAGTTTCCTGCAGCATCCACATCTTCATGCATTTATTTGATTGGTATAGTGTTTCATTTTATTTTTATATGTTTTTTATTAGCAAGCCATTAAAGGCTATTAGACTGTAAATGCCTCAAGTACAAAACTTTTAATTCCACAATTCACAACACTTGCTAAACACAGCTACGTGTATAGATTGTCTACATGTCCGTCTATCTGTCTGCTACAAGTCCAAGAGTTTTGGTTAAAGGGAAGTAATTTTATTACTTAACCCATTTGTTTGAAATATACAGAAAAGGGTACAGATAAAAATATAATAAAATGTGATATAAAATTACATTTGACATAAAAATATTGGAAGAATTCATAAACTGTTAAATATTTAATTTGTTGTTTATTTAAAAATAATTACTACTTTCCGCTAAAGGGTTAAGTGAGAACGCCCTTTAGCTTAACCAGTTGTCTGATGGTGTAAATGTTGTAAAATGTATACCATGTCCCAACACTCACTGTGAATTAAGCTTAAATTGACCACAGGCTTAAGGCCATTGAAACAGCCAACCAACACCAAGCAGCCACTAACAAACAAAACAAAACTGTCTACAATCATACCGCCACAAAACAGGCAACTTATAACACTCTTCTCATTATCACACATACTCACAAACCTAGACACGTACACATGCTTGATTTATACACACATCTACTTATGTAAATATATTGGTATTATACATAGTACTTTCATAAGTTTGGGGATAATTATATGATATATTTTCAAAGTCATTGCATTGCACAATTCCTAATATGAGAACTTTTTTGGGACCTGGGACTAACTAGAATTAACCGATTTTTTATATTTTTCGAAATTATCGCACTGGGAAGTACGTTAAGATAGATTGCGTTTAAGCTTTATAAAGAACGGAAAACATATTCTTTTGGGAGTAATATTTCGATCTTTTGTAATGACTGGTATAATAATCATGAATCAAAACTTTTAAAATTACTACTAATTCATCTCTATATTTGTAATATATAAAATAATAATATTGTGCTTAAAAGTAGGGGATATTATATGAATAAATATGTAAAATTGTAAGTAAATGTGTATGTCTGTGTGTGAGCTTGATGACACTAGACATTAACACATGGCTGTAACCACAAATTACAAGACTAACATTTAAGCCATTGTTGTGGTTCGAGTAATTTGCGTATAAGAAGTATGGCAATGAATGAATTTTACAAAGATATTTTAACACACACACATACACGTATGTACCTACTTTCATGACATTGATTTCAAGAATCAAATTTGTGTACCCACCAACACCAAGAACAACAACAGTTACAACTAGCAACCAACAATATGATGACAAAAGATGATGAAAGGAAATTAGAAACAACACACATAAGCCATACAAAGAAAGATACTTTTAACGCACACAATGACACACACAAACACACATATGCATACAATTTACAATTACACTTACGAGTGACACTCTTTCTACTTACATACTTAATTAGTATTTGATTTTCAATCAACATTAATTCTTGATGAAGCGTAAATTTAAAGCTTTGTGTACTAAATATTTCTATTTTTTTGACTCTTTTTTTTAGGTTACGGTGGCATTTCACCAAGAACCCAATGGGGCCGTATAGCTGCTTTAATTTATGCTCTATTTGGTATACCCATTGTTTTGCTTTATCTTTCGGCCATGGGAGAGGGTTTATCAGCTGGTATGCGCTGTTTATTTCGCAAGGCTCGTTCGAAAAGCGCCATTAGCAGTGGCAGCAGTAGTGGTGGTGGCGGTGGAGGTGTTAACGGTGGTGGCAATTCAAATTCAGCTGTCACATCAGGAGGTGGCGGTGGTTCGAACAAGAAACATGCGAACGACATTAAAAGTCACAACAATCCCAGTAATAAACATTATGCCAGTGGCAAAATGTTGGCCACACATCAATATGGCTCATTAAGTAAACATCAGTATCAGGCAACGGGTTCACCGAGTGTGCCCATTTCCATATGTGTTATGGTTTTGATTTGCTACATAACATCAGGTGCATTACTTTTTCACAAAATGCAAAATTGGACTGTTTTGGAGGCCTTGTACTTTTGCTTCACTTCTTTGGGTACCATTGGCTTTGGAGAGCTTACGCCTGCCGGCAATTTGACTTTATATTTGGCCTCGGCCTATATACTGATAGGCATGGCTGTGGTGGCCATGTGTTTTAGTTTAATACAAACTGAATTGGTCATGTGGCTGAGACGTTTTAGTGTACAGGATCATGTTATGCCCCAGACCGATGATGTCTCACTGGTGTCGGTGTCAGTGACGCCCAAATCCTCTTGACAACGACCTACAGCTGACCTGCTAGCAGGCAGCTTAGCTGGCAACAATGCCATGGGCCAGCATCAAACCATGTTCTTTGGACCAGCCCATACCTTCTCCCAATACAACTCATTGCCCAGACGAGGCATGAATTCAAATTTCCAGCGCAATACCCCCATAAGAAGATCAACGGGTATACCAGAACATCATATTGAGTATTTTGTGCCACGCAGCATAAGTGAGTTTAATCTGTCGGGCGTCGGTGATTTGGCTCTTCCACCACCCCGAAGATGTTCACCTACTATACAAAATACGGGCATGCAACTGCCACATGGCCTACAATTGGGGCCGCCACAAACTTTACTATGCGGTCCACCGCCACCACAACAGGTGCAAATCATAATGAAACCCAGGGAGAAAATGGTTACTTTTGAAGATGAATCAAAAGGCATGATACCACCACCCACCTCTAGCAGTGCGGCCACAACGGTGGGCTCCACCTGTCCCCATGGAGTGCCGACAACACCACGCAAATCAACGACGGGCATTGGTGTGGGTGGTGGTGGAGATGTTTTTATGTGACGTGAATCATTAAGATGACCCACACTTAGTGGTTTGTTAGGCGATACCACTGGCGATGATGTCTTTACTCTCAGCGGTAGCACACAAAATAATGAAGATCATGATGCGGCCGCCGGTTCTGGCAGTGAACGCACTTCTTTAGATGGCAGCTTAAGTGATCTAAAGACAAAATCCACACCGGGTGATGTGATACGAGTGTAAATTAAATAGAAATTTAAATGCAAAACAACAACTTCCTTGATATTACAAAAACAAACAGAAAACCAACCAAACAATTCTTAAAACTGAAATTTAGTGTTAGTGTTAAATAAAATTTTACAAAAAAAAAAAAAAAAAGAAAAAATATTTGTATGTAAGTGTAAAAAAATAATTTAAATATCTTCATTAACTATAAATTATATAAAATACTAACAAATTAAGGAAATTTAAGAAAAAATTAAAAGACATAAGAAATAATATGTTTTCAACAGTTAAGGCAATTCTTTAAACTGAATAGAAATGGAAAATATTACTTTTATTCTTTTAAAATCCTTTTTCGATCTGTATAAAATACTCTCTTTCCTAATGCAGGATGGAAGTTATAAATCAAATTTTTACAACTTTTAACTGTTTCCCTTAACTGTTGAAAAACATATTTATTAAATTTTAGAAAAATCTGTAAATATTTAAATACTAATTAATGTAAATTTACTCATAAAAAAACAATCAACATAATGTCAATTTTCATTTTCATTTAATTTAACTTTTTTCTGTTTATTTTTATTTTTTAGATTATTTTCATGCTTTTGATTTTATGTTACCCGGGAGATTGCAATTTTAATTTCATTTATAATTTCTAATTGGTCAATTGCAAAAAAGGCGAAGAAAAGTAACAATAAAAATAGCAAATCTTTGCGAAACAAAAGAAAAGGAAATGATATTGTTTTGCAACAAAACGATGCATTTGAGTGCAATTTGTAGAAAAAAAAAACAAGAAACTTGGCGGAAAAAAAACAAACAAAAACAAGCAAAACCACACAACAGCCACAATAGCGCGACGCTGTCAACAACAACCAACAGCAGTTTATTGTCTTAGCGACCTTAATTGTTGCAACAATAAAAAAACAATTGGTAAGAAAACAAACTTCTCTTATGACAAAAATCATTTCACTAATTGCCAACATTTTATTGTCACACTTCTAAACAATGTATGACAATTCAGATAAACATTGTCTCAACTGTTACTAACACTTGCTCTGCTAAAACCCAACGAAATTTTTGCATTATTGCCAAACAATATTCTAATACGGCAACAGTATACTTGCAAATTTGCTGGGTTGTAACAATAGCAAAATTTACACTCGTGCTAGTTTCTGCACTTTAAAAATAAACTACAACAAAATTTTAGTAAAGAAAAGTTTATTTAAAAAAATCCAATTTTCTTTTATAAAAGTATGTATATGTGGGTATGCATTCGCTCACATATAAATTTCTTCAACACCGACTTATGCAGAATATGTCTGTGTGAGTGTGAGTGCAACCAAACAAACAAAAATAAAAAAATGAATATTACCGCAAGTGAATTGTGGTTTAAAGTGTTCCAATTTTATTTTATGTATGAGTATGTTGCAGCATAAGCATCTGTGTGTGTGTGTGTATGTCTGAGAGTATTTGTTAAAAAAAGGACGAGAAAATAAAAACAAAATATAATGACAATATGAAAGTGAGATGTTTGCTACAATACCAACCAAGTCATAACAACTTTTGTTTTATTTTATAGTTTTTTTTTTCTCTTTGGCATTTTTTTAGTTTTCATTTTCATGTAGTGGCATTTTTGTTTTTTGTATTTTTTGTGCAACATCAACAGTAGTGGCAAAACAATACAGTATAACTTGCTTAAAATGAAAACTACTTGGCAAATTTTCCCAGGTCCCTATAGGTTTAAATTTTGTTTAGTTTTTGTTAGTTATTATAGTTTTGTTTATTTGTATTTTTTTATACAATTATTTTATAATGTAGTAAATAATAGATTTCAAAATTGTTTAGATGACGTTTTGCAGAAAGTCGGGAAAAAATATATAGTTCAGTTTAGTGATACAATATCACAATATTTAAGGATTATTCTCTCTCTCATACAGATCGGCAAAAAAAATCGATTTGTGAATTACTTTTATAATAGATTTTTGCCGAAAAGGATTTTTTTTAAATGTTTATTATTAAGAGAATTTTCAAAATTTTAAATAACGAATCGATTAATCGAATAAATTCTCTACTAATGGAGAACATTCGATTAATTCTCTATTTCCAGGGTTAAATTTTCTATTTATAGAAAATTTTGGAATTTATTTTTTTATTTATAATGAATTTTGAAATCCAATCCTTCTTTAACGAGAATTTTCAAACCGATTCATATCTATGAATCGATTCTCTACTCATTCTCGATTATTTATTTATAGATAATTAATCAAATCAAAGGATCAATTCTCTCTTCGAATCGATTCGTTATTCATTCTCGATTCCCTTCCAATATATAAATCTTTCCCTATATAGACTCTATTCTCTATTTGCAGGGAATTTTCTATTTATAGAAAATTATATTATTTTTGATTTATAATGAATTTTGAAATCCAATCCTTCTTTATCGAGAATTTTCGAATCGATTCATATCTTCGAATCAATTCTCTACTCATTCTCGATTATTTATTTATAGATAATTAATCAAATCAAAGAATCAATTCTCTTATTCTCGATTCCATTCCAATATTTAAATCTTTATAAATTTTCTATTTTTAGAAAAATTTTAAATTTATTTTTGATTTATAATGAATTTTGAAATCCAATCCTTCTTTAACGAGAATTTTCGAACCGATTCATATCTTTGAATCGATTCTCTACTCATTCTCGATTATTTATTTATAGATAATTAATCAAATCAAAGAATCAATTATCTCTTCGAATCGATTCTTTATTCATTCTTGATTCCTTTTCAATATTTAAATCTTTCCTTATATAGACTTTATTCTCTATTTGCAGGGAATTTTCTAATAAATTTTGAAATTTATTTTTGATTTCTAATGAATTTTGAAATTTATTTTTGATTTATAATGAATTTTGAAATCCAATCCTTCTTTATCGAGAATTTTCGAATCGATTCATATCTTCGAATCGATTCTCTACTCATTCTCCATTATTTATTTATAGATAAATATATAAATCAAAGAATCAGTTCTCTCTTTGAATCGATTCTTTATTCATTCTCGATTTCTTTTCAATATTGTAATCTTTCCCTATATAGACTATTTTCGAATCGATAAAAATCAATTTTTTTTTCACAAAACACGGATTTTTGACCTTCAACCACAATTTAGTTATTAAAATAAACTTTGTTTTTACAAGATTCTTACAACAATTTTAAATGAAGTTTTGAAACATTTTATCCTAAACTTCTTTAAACCCCTCTTAAGTCCATCATAATCTGGTTGTACTGTATCTAGAAGTATTTAGTATCTGATGCATGTTATTTATTTTTTTTTTTACCCCTGGATTTCAACTGTTTAAAGAACATAAAATATAGATTTGTATGTATGCTGCTGTTGTTGGTGACTTATGGTGCATACGAATGAATAGCATATATGATTGAAACTCAAAAAGGAAAGATGTAGAGAAAAGAACATTAAGCCGGAAAAATAATAAAAAAAAGTAAAACAGGAGTAGGATATAAATGTGGATATAAATGTTTTCTAAGTGACAAGTGAGCTATAATGTGTTTTCTCTCGCAAGAATTAATGTTTGTTTTCTAGCACGAATTAAACTTAAATATGTGATGCGTGCTACGATTTGTCAATACAGGCAATAAATATTAGTTTACACACACGCTCTTGCACACATAACAACTGACATACATGTGTGACATTAGGATAAACATGAACAATTTTCTACCCAAACATGGTCGCTTCAAATAAAGTTTTTCTTAAAAAAACTATTTTGCAAGTAAACAAATTTTTAAAATTATTTGCTGTCAATTTATAAAAAAACTTCTCTCTATATATAGACACATGACATTTTAACTTGTATAAGCAGAAGAGAAATAAATCTTTAAAATAATTTAATTAATTTATTATTATTTCCCACAAATTTTAAAATTCATTTGTAAAATACATAAACCTTAAAGCATTTAATAACACTCATATACACACACACACAGCTACATAATGTAAATCAAAGGCATACATACTCACACATTTAAATAAATTTTATGCATACAGTTTGTAAAATTAGTCAAGTAAATAAATAAATTCCTTAAAAAATATAAAAATGTAATAAAATTAAAAATTTTTGCCACAATATTAAAAAAATAAACAAACATACAATGAAAATAAATTAAAAAAAAAACGAATAACTACAAAAAATACCACACTATACTAGTTAAAAAAATAATAAATAATAAAGTAAAAATCATCATAATAATAAAATAATGAAATATGTATGTAATTAAAATACATAAGAGAACAAAACTTTTTAGCCAATTCTCTTTAAGGACAACTAAGCAAAATATGCTTAAAACATAAATATAATAATTGTATAAAAACACACACAACACAATATCACTAATAAAACCACAAACACACACAGACAAACAAAATTTTATCATAAGATATTTAAATATCTTTAGCGAACAAAAACAAACAAGTAAAAAAGTAGCATAAATTATAAAATAATAATAATAATCTAATTGTAATTTTTAATTACTTCAATAAATCTTAAATCATAAGTAGGTATGTTGCCATAGAAAAAAATAATAATAATACAAAATTGTGTTGTTGAAATTTGACAACAGACTACAGCAAAAGAAAAAACAACAAAAAATGTCTAAAAACATTTTAAAAGCCAGACCAAAACCAAATTTAAAACGACACCAAACAAAATAATCATAAAAATTAAAAACCTTAAAAATTTAACACAGACAACTAAATTTACAATATATTTGTAAAATTTTGCAAGAAAAGCAAAACTTTTTTGGTAAAAAAAAATCAAATGCATACAAAAAAATTGGCAACATTAAGAAGTAAACAAAACAAAAATGGACTTACTACAACAACTGAAACAAAAAAACTAATTAATAAGTAAAATGAAAAAAAAGACGAAAAAAAAAACAAAATAAAATTAAATTTTAAATTAAAAAAATATATAAAAACGACTTTTTTATTTGAAAAGTAATAATTGGTTTGCAACAATTTGAAACTACTTCAAAACTACATAACAAAATGGAATATAATTTAGGGTAAGGAATGGATACATTACGATCTCAAGGACACTTGGGAATAAAAGCAAAATTTATGTTCAATTTAAAAAAACTATCAAAGAAATCAGTAAATAAAATTTAAAAAAATCACGTGATGTAGAAGGCGGTTCATACACCACTTTTTTAAATTTATTTAAAGCAGATAACTTGCGGTCATTGATCATGCTCAAAGCCATACTGTCAAAACTGCCTATGACGATCACTTCATCATATGTATTTGCATTTTTGTTGAAAAAAATATATATAAAAAATAAAATTTAATGGTCCATGAACCCCCTACTCCTTTAAAAAACAAACGAAAAACACGCGCTTTTTTTTTCTTTTTCTAACAAAAGAATAAATTTATTTCTTTTTAAATATTAAACACTATAATATTTACAGAGAAAATGAAGGTGGTATCATAAATTATTGCCCAGAAATGTCATGACAAGTTTAATTATATGTAAAAAAATGACTTGGCAAACATTCTAGTCAAATGGAGCAGAACTTTGAAAACTTTCTATGAATTAAAACATATTTATAATTTCGTCTGAATTTTATTATTATTATTTTTTTGTTTGTTAATTTACTAGGAAAAGTTTTAGAGGCTGAAGACTTTGCTGTGTTAAAGAGAACATTTTTCTTCATTAAATACTTTTCTTTACTAAAATTTTGTTTTTTAAATTTGTCAAATGAAACATTTTATATATTTTTTTATAAAACTTAGTTTAATTATTTACTAATATTTTAAAATTATTAATTTGTTGGCATTATTAGCAGTGTTTTCATACTAATTAAAAAAACAAATTTTAAACAACATATTGTCTGAGAAACAATTAATGCTTTTTTTTCAAAACTAAGTTTTATTTTTAATCTTAAATACTTTTTCCATTTCAAATTTGTATTTGAATATAGTGTAGTATACCTAGACTATGGCTTAAACTATACATTAGACTATTGAATAGACTATAGACTAGATATAGTCCAGACTATAGACTAGACTATAGACTAGACTATATACTAGAATATAGATTAGACTATAGATTATACTATAGACTGGACTAAAGACTAGACTATAGACTGCAATATAGATACTATACGTATAGGCTACACTTTAGACTATACTATAGATTTGACAAGACTTTAGACTAGACTATAGTATAGATTATAGACTAGAATATAGACTAGACTATAGACTAAACTGTAAACTAGATTATAGACTAAACTATTAACTAGACTATAGACTAGACTATAGACTAAACTATAAACTAGACTATAGACTAGAGTATAGACTAGACTATAGACTAGACCATAGACTAGACTATAGACTAGACCATAGACTAGAGTATAGACTAGACCATAGACTAGAGTATAGACTAGACTATAGACTAGACTATAGACTAGACTATAGACTAGACTATAGACTAGACTATAGACTAGACTATAGACTAGACTATAGACTAGACTATAGACTAGACTATAGACTAGACTATAGACTAGACTATAGACTAGACTATAGACTAGACTATAGACTAGACTATAGACTAGACTATAGACTAGACTATAGACTAGACTATAGACTAGACTATAGACTAGACTATAGACTAGACTATAGACTAGACTATAGACTAGACTATAGACTAGACTATAGACTAGACTATAGACTAGACTATAGACTAGACTATAGACTAGACTATAGACTAGACTATAGACTAGACTAGAGACTAGACTATAGACTAGACTATAGACTAGACTATAGACTAAACTATAGACTAAACTGTAGACTAAACTATAGACTAGACTATAGACTAGACTATAGACTAGACTATGGACTAGACTATAGCCTAGACTATAGACTGGACTATAGACTAGACTATAGACTAGACTATAGACTAGACTATAGACTAGACTATAGACTAGACTATAGACTAGACTATAGACTAGACTATAGACTAGACTATAGACTAGACTATACTACTAGACTAAACTATAGACTAGACTATAGACTAGACTATAGACTAGACTATGGACTAGACTATAGCCTAGACTATAGACTGGACTATAGACTGGACTATAGACTAGACTATAGACTAGACTATAGACTAGACTATAGACTAGACTATAGACTAGACTATAGACTAGACTATAGACTAGACTATAGACTAGACTATAGACTAAACTATAGACTAGACTAGACTAGACTAGTCTATAGACTAGACTATAGACTAGACTATAGACTAGACTATAGACTAGATTATAGACTAGACTATAGACTAGACTATAGACTAGACTATAGACTAGACTATAGACTAGACTATAGACTAGACTATAGACTAGACTATAGACTAGACTATAGACTAGACTATAGACTAGACTATAGACTAGACTATAGACTAGACTATAGACTAGACTAGACTAGACTATAGACTAGACTATAGACTAGACTATAGACTAGACTATAGACTAGACTATAGACTAGACTATAGACTAGACTATAGACTAGACTATAGACTAGACTATAGACTAGACTATAGACTAGACTATAGACTAGACTATAGACTAGACTATAGACTAGACTATAGACTAGACTATAGACTAGACTATAGACTAGACTATAGACTAGTCTATACTAGACTAGACTATAGACTATACTAGACTAGACTATAGACTAGACTATAGACTAGACTATTGACTATAGACTAGACTATACTAGACTATAGACTAGACTATAGAGTACTATTTTAAGTAATATTTCAAAAATAAAAATATTATTTTAAAAAGAGGTAAAGATTGCCAATGGTTGTTCAGAAAGGAAGATTTTCTCTGCAAAATTGTATATGTATAACTGATATAAATTTAAACTTTTTTAAAATCACCTTTTCGGAAGCAAAAGTTTTTGATTAGTAAGGAAACTCTGTTAAAACTTCTAATAATTTCACAACAATCTTATAGTGTTTTTACCTTTTTCAGCTACTTAATCAAAAATACACTAAATATCAATCTGCAGATTAAATCGTATTATAGCAAAAACAAATATTCTTCAAAATGTCTATTTCCAAATATTTCAACTCATTATATCCGAATTTTTCAACACCCTTAAGACATTTAACAACCAGCTAATCAATGCATCGCTTACTTTTAAGGTAAGTAAATTGCTTATTTATTGAACACTCATTTAAAAACCATCACTGCATTCAGTTAAAATCTTAATTATCTGTTTAACTTGAAACAAGTACATAATGGCGAAAAAATTCCATTTTAAGCATTTGAGTTTTCGAAAATCTATTTATTTGGTTTATAGTCTTGTGCTATTTGTTTTTCAATTTATTGTGAAAATTCAAATTGTTGCTATGTTGTTATATACATATACTGTAATAATATTGGTGCATAAATTAAAACCCAATGGGGAATTTGCATTGGTTCAATTGGAATTATAATTCAAAAGTTGGTTGCCCTTGTCCCGGAAAAGCCTTATGGTAATGTCCTGAATTTTTCAACTTTTTAGGTAAATGTGGTTGGAAAACTATCAGCTCCTTGTCATAATTTTTCTGGTTCTAGGGTTATATATTCTGACCGGGAGTTACTTGATTTTCATCTGGGTGTCCTTTAAACTAATGAATCGATTATTTTTTTGTGAAATTGTCTCTAGTACTTAATTTCCAGTTGGGTAGTTTATTGTTATTTTTTTTTTTTTGCTTAGTAAAGGAAATTTATTAGCTTTTGTATTATCGAAAAAAAAAATATATATAGCGACAACAACTACAAAACCAATACAAAGGTTTTAGCATAGTTTCATGACAAGTCTGAATTTATGTATGAAAGTGTAACGTAAGTAGTGACTGTGTTGTTGTGTGTGCGTAATAAAAATGAATTGAAAGGAAATCGATTGTCGTTTTTGTTGAAATAAACCATAAATACTTAACTCATTACTCAATGATGATGATAATAATGACGATGCTGTTGCAGACGATGAGGATGATGCTGACGACTCTAGAGTACAACCAGGCAAACTCTACAACTTTAGCTGAGACGACAGTAATCATGTTGCTGATGATGATTATTGGCAATAAATGATGGAAACGGAAATTAAACACAGCTAGAGAGATAGACAAACTTATAACACGCACATACTAACTGACTGAATGACTGGGACTCTTACTAAGAGCAGTCTCTAAGCCACTAACTGTAGAGAAAACTTAAAATATTATTTATTTATATCAGCTGTATGTGTTCATATAATATATGTGTGTAATTTCTTTGTGGAAACAGCCAACATAAATAACTTAAAATGAAAAGTGTTAAATTTAGTTGTCATTCCGTTGCTTATTGCTGTTTGGATTTTTTCAATGCTACTGCTCTTTTTTCATTTATTTTTGCCTTTATTTGTATTTTTTCTATTTAATGAAAAATCTTTTATAATTTAAGAAATTGTTAAGCGTAACATTTTTGCTTTTTATTCTTTATGCTAGATAATATATCATTTTGTTAACCAAAAAATGAAAGTTAAAGAAAGCATTTCAAAGATGTTGAAAAAAAAAATTATGAAAAACTTTTCTCTATTTTGAATCCACTTAAATGTGTCGAAATTCAAGTTTATAAATAAAAAGGTCAAAAGTTTCTTTTTTTCTTTGCTGTTCCCTTTGTTTGATTATTATTTCGTACCACTACTTATCCTATGGGTTTGTAACTATTTGTCGATTTACAATGAACAAGAAGAAAAAATTTTACAAAAGGAGCGTATAAAAAAAGTAAAAGCAAATGTCGCATAAACAATTTCTTGTGTTGAATTTGAAATTATTTTAATATTATACGAAAATTCTAAAAAACCAAAAATATATAACAAAATAAATTTATTTATTTTCTACATGTTTGCTAAAATACTAAAACACATACATATACAAAATAGCTATGACTTTACCACATAAGTTTAGTAGGTTGTAATGTCTTTATATTTGTAAATAGAACAGTATCAGGGTAATCCTGAAAACAAAGGTATAACTGAACTAGAACTGAATTAGAACTGAACTAGAACTGAACTAGAACTGAACTAGAACTGAACTAGAACTGAACTAGAACTGAACTAGAACTGAACTAGAACTGAACTAGAACTAACTTGAACTGAACTAGAACTGAACTAGAACTGAACTAGAACTGAACTAGAACTGAACTAGAACTGAACTAGAACTGAACTAGAACTGAACTAGAACTGAACAAGAACTGAACTAGAACTGAACAAGAACTTAACTAGGACTGAACTAGAACTGAAGTAAAACAGAACTAAAAAAATTTCACCAAAATTTGTTCTCTATTTAAGGTACCCCCTATTTTGCAATTCATTGTATATAAAGTGTAAGTCTGTATATTTTATATTGGTGGTAAAAAGGGAATAGAAGACAAATGTAGAGATTCACTATAAATCTTTAGCAGTTTTACACGCCTCTTGTACATAAATATGTACTGTATATGCTACATTTATAAAAAAATGTACTACAGTTGTTTGTTTAGGAGTTAATGCACCAACACAAAACGTAACGTAACTTAACAAAACTAAACTACAGCTACAATATGGCGACATTTTTACTACTAAGAAAACAATACAACCGCAAGACAATCTATGATTACAGCCACCACCAAATACCCAGTAAAAACTACAAAAATATTACAATCAACTACTGCTACTTACTACTACTAGCACCACTATTTCTATGACTTAGACTGGCACTATTTTTAAAATTTGTTTTTATTTCTTGATTTTTATTTTTTGTTTGTACTTCAAGGACACTTAGCGTAGAACATAATGCAAAGTATCACAGTTGTTTATATGTATTTTTTTTTGTTGTTTTTATAGCACATATAAAAAAGATATATGCATGACATAGACACACTTAGATACATAAACTTATGTACACAAATTTTAGAACATTTCTTATAAATATCTCAAATGCTGAAGGTTTATGTATTAAAACTACGAACGAGAAGAAAAAAAAAACTTATAAAAAGAAAAAATGTCAGTAAAACTAAGTGTTTGTTTTAAAAGAAAAAAGTGTAGGTTTGTTTGTGTGTGTATGTTCTAACCAAATAACTCAACATAAATATAAACAAATATTGTATCTTTGGTACGCACACTTTCTAACCTACATCTAATAGATTGTTAGTTTTATGTATGTGTGCTTAAATTGTATTAACTCTCTGGTTGCTGCTTGCTGACAAACAAAAAGAAAAGAACTACAACTTGTACAGCTACTACCACTAATGCTACCATGAGTACTTCTACTATAAAGCTTTGTTTTTTTTTATTTCTTACCTACAATTCTTAAGTGTTGCCATCATAGAAAATTCCATAGAAAACCTTTGATAGAAAAAAACACACACTTTCAAGTACTTGTTAGTTTCCTCAGTTTTCTATGTTTGGTGTTATTAGAAGCTTAGTTTAAAATTATATTTTTTATATTATCGCAAGGTCGTCTTTCTAAATAAAAATTTGTATGCAATTTTTTCAACAACGTATAATTAATATATTATATATTATTTATATTAAATATCACTCATACGTAACATGTTACTGATATTCATGCCCAAAGTTAATTAATTTTGTTTGCAATTGTTATTGGAAAAACTGTACATTAAAGCTAAAGTTTTAAATTACAATTAAATGAATATTGTTGTAAATACGATAGAGTTGAAGTAAACAATATTCTCTTTTCTGAAATCCAACTCTCCTGGCAACTCTTATAACATTATTATATGAGTTTATGGTTATCATTTTAATATTTTTTTATTTGTATATTTTTCGTTTCCCAAACAAGAACTTATACTAATAAATATCAAGCATTAAGTCAACACAATAGAAAATTGAATTTATATTTGTAGTTTATTTTTAATCGCAATAAATATACAGTTTTTATATAATTTGGTTTAGAGAGATAAAATATTTCACTTAAATTTGTTGCAATTGTGATAAAATTTTCGGATAGAAATAAAACTACTTTGTTTTTTGACTGTATTTAATATTTTGTTTTGAACTCATGATCATACATACATATGTACATACATATTTCAAAATTGTATAGTGTTTTTTTAAATTAAAAAATTAGTTCAGTTCTAGTTCAGTTCTAGTTCAATATAGTTCAGTTCTAGTTCAGTTCTAGCTCAGTTCTAGTTCAGTTCTAGTTCAGTTCTAGTTCAGTTCTAGTTCAGTTCTAGTTCAGTCTAGTTCAGTTTCTAGTTCAGTTCTAGTTCAGTTCTAGTTCAGTTCTAGTTCATTCTAGTTCATTCTAGTTCAGTTCTAGTTCAGTTCTAGTTCAGTTCTAGTTCAGTTCTAGTCAGTTCTCTAGTTCAGTTCTAGTTCAGTTCTAGTTCAGTTCTAGTTCAGTTCTAGTTCAGTTCTAGTTCAGTTCTAGTTCAGTTCTAGTTCAGTTCTAGTTCAGTTCTAGTTCAGTTCTAGTTCAGTTCTAGTTCAGTTCTAGTTCAGTTCTAGTTCAGTTCTAGTTCAGTTCTAGTTCAGTTCTAGTTCAGTTCTAGTTCAGTTCTAGTTCAGTTCTAGTTCAGTTCTAGTTCAGTTCTAGTTCAGTTCTAGTTCAGTTCTAGTTCAGTTCTAGTTCAGTTCTAGTTCAGTTCTAGTTCAGTTCTAGTTCAGTTCTAGTTCAGTTTAGTTCAGTTCTAGTTCAGTTCTAGTTCAGTTCTAGTTCAGTTCTAGTTCAGTTCTAGTTCAGTTCTAGTTCAGTTCTAGTTCAGTTCTAGTTCAGTTCTAGTTCAGTTCTAGTTCAGTTCTAGTTCAGTTCTAGTTCAGTTCTAGTTCAGTTCTAGTTCAGTTCTAGTTCAGTTCTAGTTCAGCTAGTTCAGTTCTAGTTCAGTTCTAGTTCAGTTCTAGTTCAGTTCTAGTTCAGTTAGTTCAGTTCTAGTTCAGTTCTAGTTCAGTTCTAGTTCAGTTTCTAGTTCAGTTCTAGTTCAGTTCTAGTCAGTTCTAGTTCAGTTCTAGTTCAGTTCTAGTTCAGTTCTAGTTTCAGTTCTAGTGTTCAGTTCTAGTTCAGGTTCTAGTTCAGTTCTAGTTCAGTTCTAGTTCAGTTCTAGTTCAGTTTCTAGTTCAGTTCTAGTTCAGTTCTAGTTCAGTTCTAGTTCATGTTCTAGTTCAGTTCTAGTTCAGTTCTAGTTCAGTTCTAGTTCAGTTCTAGTTCAGTTCTAGTTCAGTTCTAGTTCAGTTCTAGTTCAGTTCTAGTTCAGTTCTAGTTCAGTTCTAGTTCAGTTCTAGTTCAGTTCTAGTTCAGTTCTAGTTCAGTTCTAGTTCAGTTCTAGTTCAGTTCTAGTTCAGTTCTAGTTCAGTTCTAGTTCAGTTCTAGTTCAGTTCTAGTAGTTCAGTTCTAGTTCAGTTCTAGTTCAGTTCTAGTTCAGTTCTAGTTCAGTTCTAGTTCAGTTCTAGTTCAGTTCTAGTTCAGTTCTAGTTCAGTTCTAGTTCAGTTCTAGCTCAGTTTTAGTTCAAAAACTGAAAAAAAAAACATTCACAGATCTAGTTCAGTTCAATGCAGAAAAAAAAAACAGGGCATATTTGATTTATGTAAAATGAAAATTTCACTTTATATTTAGTCCAATCACTAATGGCTTTAAATTTATTTATTACACCATTAATACATTAATTAGCTATTTATTTTTTAAATCGAATCAATATTGTTTTTAGGTTACTTTAACTTTTTCCATTTAAGGTAGATAAAATTCGTGTTAACCAAATATTTGAAACATTTTATTACTTTTATATATTTATATAAAAAGAATAATAAAATAATATAAAAAATACAATATAATATCTTTCTCTACATGAAACCTTAAAACAATGTGAAAAAAGTCATATTCATGCAGTTATTTATAGCACAAATAAAAATAGACCCCCTCCAAAATACATGCTGACAAACATTCATATATATAGATAAACATAATTATATAAGTGTACTATACAACACAGTTTTGTTAGTAAGTCAGTGAATGAATCTATATTTATGATTAAACAACAAGAGAAACTGAACCTATTGACATGTCAATTTGTTGACATATACACATAAATTTATGCACACACAATCATTTTAGCCTACATGTACTTTTTTAATATATTTTTTGATTGATTGCCAAACCATTTCATTATAGAAAACAAGAAATGAGAAAAAAAATCACAATATTTCACTAAAAACATCGTTCATTTACTAAAACATTTTACGAGCGTATTTAATAGAAAGTGAGACTAATGGTAAATAAGATTTTGGCTAGATGCTGTAGTCTAGATTAAACACACAAATATTCACTTACAACATAGATACTTTTCCTAGTTAAACTCTGAAATTTGAATTTCTGTTGTTGGGTTTGAAACAAACATGCTTTAACTGTCAAATTACATTTTCAATACTCGCTGTGCGTTTTAGATGAAATTAACATGATGGCACACAGTAAATTGTTGACTAACGACTTTTCAATGATAAACAAACAAATGAACAATGACAACATAAAAATCCATAAAAAAACACAACTATAACGACGAAAATTTTGCTACCATTTTATCTAGTGCTGCCTGCTTGTGAGGTCTTACAACACTCAGTATCCCGCTTATAAAATGTTTAAAGGATAAAGAGGCAAGAATTTCGTTGTTTGTTATTTTTGCAGCTCAAATATCCTTTAACAATCATTTCCCATTTTGATAGTCCTACAAGGATTCATAAAATGTCAAGAGTCTGTTACGACAATGTATGTAGTTTGACTACTACCACTAACACCGCTTTTTCAGTTTGTTTGTTTGCAAGTCTGTAAGTTTTATGCGCTTAAAACAACGATATATGAAATCCCCTAGATTGTAGAAAAAACCCCTAGGAAGCAAAATCTTAGAAATCTAATGTTTGTATTAACTGAGGAGAAAAAAAAAACAGGAAAAAATTCATATGTTGAGATGCTTAACTATACAACCGTTAAAATGAGTTAATAAAATATTTAAATATACCCCCTACACACACAAACATTCACACAAATACACACATTAACCATACTGTTGTGCATGTGTGTAAGTACGTACATATAACATGTACAAACATCCACTCAAATTTCCATATGTGTTTTAGAAGAGACATAATGAAATTATGTCAAGTGTCATGACATTAGTATGTTGTTGTTGGCTTGACTCGACTCGTTTCGTCTGTTATTTGTGTAGTAAGATAGATATAGTATACAATAGATAGAACATAGAAAGATTGGTTAGTAGGTGGTTTTGGTAGGTTGGCTGTTTGACTGGTCTCTCAGTTGGTGAGTCTGTCGGTCGGTCTGTCTGTTTGTTTGTTAGGTAAGTAGATATATAGATAACTGAGGCTGTTTTGATACTGCCAAAGAATAACCGACATCATAATACTATGATATTTTCTGCTTAAAAATACTCATACACACACATACACAATCACACTTTATCACACAGTTGAATTCTTAGTAACAGTAGTAACAGCAGCAGTAGCAGCAGTCATTCAGTCAATGCTTAAAACAGTTACAAAAATGCCTTTAATGTTAATGATGACTATGTATGATGTTGATGAGTTTAAAAATATTTAAAATGTCGATGTGTTATGTTTGTTATTTTTTCATGGATGTGTGTATGTGTTTTTTTGTTTGTTTGTGTGAGTATTGATACATTCATATGAATTTCACAAAAATTCTACACGATTGGCTTCACAATTATTGAGTCCTGTGAAAAGTTTTCTGTTTTTTTTTTCAACTCATCCTCAATCAAATGTGATTAATTAATTTACAGCATAAGTTTAAGCCAGTGATCACCTGTGCTATTTAAATGGACAGTATTCCTCGTCTCTTGAGTTAAATTTCAATATACATACTTATCTAAAACCCTATTAAGTAAGTACAACAAAAAAATACTTAAAACCCGGTATTTTCTTTAAAAACTGTACTTTACAAAATCAACAGTATTTTTTGATCATTGTCTATTCTAAACTAAGTGTTTGAAAATTTAATACAAATTTTAAACTCTTCCTTCAGAGAGAACTTTAAAACTCAGCCTTAGAATTTTTAACCAAAATTTATCAAACAACCCTTTTAAGTTTTTAAAAAATTTTAAAGATTTTTTTCATTACATTTCTCCTTTTATTCATACAAACATGTGTATGATTAGTATGTAGGAATGCACATGAGTTTGGTGTCGATGAAAGTGTGTGAGTATGTGTGTTTCATTTTGAGTATGAGTACGCGTCAAGTTGAAATTTAAGTTTAATGACTTAACGAAGCATTTAACCAAATCTGTTTAACTCTAACCATATATTTTACTCTTTTTTCTCTTCATTACTTTCTCAGACATTTGCTGAGAATTAGTTTAAGATTTTCTTTTTCTTATTTGATATTTTTTTTCGTATAAAGTTAAACCGACTTTAAGTATAGAGTAAGAGTATAATTTGTATTTGATGATTTGAAATATAAGATAAGGCCTTTTTTATTAAAGACATCGTAACAACAAAAGGACTGTCTAACTGACTTACTGTGAATTATGTTTAAAGAGATTAAATAAATTTAAATTTTTAAGCAATAGAAGTTTGCTACTTAAAATAAATTAAATTCAACTAAATTTTGTTAAGAACAAATTGTCTCTTTATTAAAATGTTGTATTTAATTTGTCAAAGAATTTGTTTTGTTTTATTAAAATTAAAATAATTTATAGCCGAAAAACAAACCCCTTTTTTGTTACACGACATATAAATAAATTTGCATAAACAATTTGTTAACAACAAACATACACTTAAGTCATATGAGTAATATGATGGTGTGCAATTCTTTGATACGAATTTGCTGAGTTTGATTATGACATTTTAAGGGGGATTTAACAAATATAAAAAAAATATTCACTTAATAACACAATTGTTTTCCCTAGTTATAAATATATATAGAGAGAAAAAAAAACCTCGTAATCTATATCAAGTTTTTGGTTCGCACTAAAACCTTCTAAAAGCAAAAGGTGCTACATAAAATCTTCTCTAGTAAAACTTTATGCATTATTCATGACAGAAAACGACGGTATTGCTGGGAAAAAAAAAAAAAGAATAAAATAAAACAGAATGGAATATGAAATAGAATTGATATGGAATAAAATTCAATATGTAAAAAACCACAGCAACAGGAGTAACTGCCAGACCTTTCATGTTTTTGCAGTATAAATATATATTTTTATGTATAAATTTCTGCAATTGTCTTTTTGATATTTTGAGTAGAAAGTCATAACTATGTATTAGGGTTTGAAGCTACTGCTGGCGTTTATAGTAAAAAACACAAAGAAAAAATAACTAAAAACTGACACAAACAATAAGCTTAAATTAAATTTATTAACATTGAAAAAAATACGCATTAAAATGAAACAAATTGAAATTGTAATTGAAAATAGCAGTAACAAAAAACGTATTAATTTTTTGCCATTTAAAAATTTTAAAATAAAACCTCTTCTTAACAAAAAAGAAGTCTTAAATGCCATAATTGAATTATTTTAGTCAAATTACGAACATAACAAATTAGCTAGTAAACATAAATTTTTATTAAAAAAAATCTTCTTAACTGTATAATGATGACCAAGTGTAATTTTTTTATTACCTTGACTTCCTTTTTTTGTCATTATGTGAAAATTAATTTTAAAAATATTCACTACTCGCATTTTTTCCATTTTATTAATTTTCTCGTTGGTCAAGTATGACAGATAAAAAAATGCAATTTAAGCTTTTTTTTCTCTCTCTCTTCATCTTGAGCATGTAAATGACAAGTTATATAAATATACACACAAACACATCATCATTTGAAGCAATATTTAACAAAAAAAAATTTATTTACTTTTTCATATGTACTGCTTGAAGTTCAAAGAGAATATGAAATATATTCCATCAGCGCTTCATTAAGTAGGAAAATTGTTTTTTTTCACTTGCGCTACTTAAGTATATGTCAAATTAAAAAGTTGTGACAAATACGAATTTTTTGTTTGTGCAAATGACAAAAAATATATATAAAAGTTTTCCAAAATTTTGTTAAAAACTGTGGAATTGTGTGTCAAAACTATTGTGTCAAGTGGCTAGAGAATATACATATAGCGGAGACTATAGTCGAGACTAGACTATGGTCAAGACTACAGTCAAGACTAATGTCTAGACTTAGTCCCGTCTATAGATTTGAATATAGTCCAGACTAAAACTTTAGTTTTAAATAAGAACATAGTCTTGGCTAAAGATAAGATCATAGTGTTGGGTATAGATAAGACTATATAACTAGTCTTGACTATAGACCATAAACTATAGTCTTGACTATAGACTAGACTATAGTCTTGACTATAGAATAGATTATAGTCTTCACTATAGACTATAGTATTGACTATAGACTAGACTATAGTCTTGACTATAGACTTGACTATAGACTAGACCATAGTCTTGACTATAGACTAGACTATAGTCTTGACCATAGACTAGACTATAGTTTTGACTATAGACTAGACTATAGTTTTGACTATAGACTAGACTATAGTTTTGACTATAGACTATAGTCTTGACTATATACTAGACTATTGTCTTGACTATAGACTACACTATAGCCTTGACTATAGACTAGTCTATAGTCTTGACTATAGGCAAGAACTAGACTTTAGTCATGACTATAGACTAGACTAGACTGTAGACTAGACTTTATTTCTTGACTATAGACTAGGCTATAGCATTGACTATAGACTAGACTATAGTATTCACTAGACTATAGTCTTGACTATAGAATAGACTAAAGTCTTGACTATAGAATAGACTAAAGTCTTGACTATAGACTAGACTATAGACTTAACTATAGACTATAGTATCGACTATAGACTAGACTGTAGTCTTGACTATAGACTAGACAATAGTCTTCACTGTAGACTGGACTATAGTCTTGACTATGGACTAGACTATAGTCTTGACTATAGACTAGACTATAGTCTTGAGTATAGACTAGACTATAGTCTTGAGTATAGACTAGACTATAGTCTTGAGTATAGACTAGCCTATAGTCTTGACTATAGACTGGACTATAGCCTTGACTATAGACTGGACTATAGTCTTGACTATAGACTAGACTATAGTCTTGACTATAGACTGGACTATAGTCTTGACTATAGACTGGACTATAGTCTTGACTATAGACTAGACTATAGTCTTGATTATGGACTAGACTTTAGTCATGACTATAGACTAGACTATAGTCTTGACTATAGACTAGACTATAGACTAGATTTTATTTCTTGACTATAGATTAGGCTATAGTATTGACGAGACTATAGTATTCGCTAGACCATAGTCTTGCCTATAGACTAGACTATAGTCATGACTATAGAATAGACTATAGTCTTGACTATAGACTAGACTATAGACTTAACTATAGACTGGACTATAGTCTTGACTATAGACTAGACTATAGTCTTGACTAGGCAAGGCTATAGACTAGACTATAGTCCTGGCTATAGACTAGACTGTTGTCTTGTCTATAGATAATTCTAAATGAATTGTTCATGACAGGTTTTCGATAGCAATTTTCCCTTCGGTGAAAATGAAAATTTAAATTTTATTGAAGTGGGTTTGTGTATTTTGTATCCAATTAAAATACTTAACACTCCACTTATAGGGTAAAAAAGAAAAAGTAATAAAAATGGACATTGTTTTTTTAAACAAAATAAAAAAGGTAGTTAGAGAAAAGTATAAAAAAAAAACAAACAAAAAACGCAGAAAAATGTACAGAAATGATGAATTTTTTAAATGAATCCGCTT
The DNA here is from genome assembly GCF_015586225.1 of Lucilia sericata. Taxonomy (NCBI): domain Eukaryota; kingdom Metazoa; phylum Arthropoda; class Insecta; order Diptera; family Calliphoridae; genus Lucilia; species Lucilia sericata. Next base: position 1,170,327 of record NW_023994047.1, read on the forward strand.
AAAAAAAATAAATAAACGCATACTAATGATACCACATTGCGGTAACTATGTTACTGACGCGCAATGGGAAATCTGTTGCTGATACAGCAAATAAAAAGATTTTCAATCATAATAAACCACTACAAACTAAAACGCACATACATACCTAGGGAGATAGGGTAACTAAAAAAACGTTGTCTAAAAACTGCTGTATCTACTACTACTACTGCTGCTACTACCTTTAAAACTATAAAATGACTAGTTGAAATTGCTTTTTTATGTTATTGTTTTTATCACCCATGGTGTGGTTGTATGTGCTGGTGAGTTGCCTTTGCACTTTTAAAAAATAATAACTTGAATCTAGAGTTAAGTAATGAGACTACTACACAAAAAATCCGCAGAAACAATTGCTTTATTTTTAATTCATTTTATATAGAATAACAACAATAAACTAAAATAACTGTAAGAAGTAAATAAATTGTATATAAAAGAAAGTTGAAGCCACCAATGTAAATACACATTAGTTGGCAAGAATCCAAAGCAAGGAGAGACAAAAACAATAAACCAAGATCAAGGAACCATTATCTATTCCCAACATCATCTATTAAAATAAAACATACATACCCTGTCTTAACCATACAAAAAGATGTTTAAAGCAAATACTAAAAACCGGAAGTGGTTGAATTTAACGTTGGCAAACAATAAGGTAAATAGAAAGCATGAAAAACAAACAAAGAAAATAAATAAATAATAACATTAAAATAAAAACAATATCATACTGCAGCTCGTCAGCATCAACATCATTGTTGTCGTCAACACCAGCTGAAGAAGCATTATAAACAATAGCAACAGCGACTAAAAAGTGTAGATTTCTTATAAATAAAGTATTGAAATAAAAACTAAACAACTGTGAAAGGTTGCCATGTTAAGGGGGTATACTGCAACTGAATATATGTATGTATATGTGTTTTATAAACTAACAAAGTTGATTTATTTTGTTTTTATTTTCATTTCCTTTATTTCTTGCTTTTCTACTTTCTTCGTTTCTACAAGTGTGGGCATTCAAAAGCCAAAGGGAATTTTGCAAAAGAGTTTAAAGATTCATATTTACAAGTTTGTTTACTTACGAAGCAACAGAATTGAAAACAGTCAAGCTGTAGCTGAAACAAAAAAAAAAACAATAAAAAAAATATAAAGAAAAAAAATCGGAAAAAGCCAAAGCATACACAAGAAACCAATGCAATACAATTGCAATCACAAAAGAAAACAATAACATGCTCTACAGCACACATACCGACAAGCACACGCATGCAGAATTTTTTATCAAATACAAATACAACAAAGCTTTGCTCAACAAAAAAATGGAAAATTTGTTTAATTCTCAGACAGGAAGTGTGCTAGAGAAAAAAATTTTAAAATTTATATGCATTGTTTAGAATTTGTTGAAACAAAAAAAAAAAAACTAACAAAATTTATGTAGACAGCAGATGCGTAGTGGGGACAGTTTGTTTTTTTTTCTAATAAAAAAACTAGATTTTAATTTAAAATAAAAATTTATTATTCCTTTTTTTGTCTACTACCAAAAAAAAAAAAAACCTTGTCAAAAAGCATAGAACAAAACATTCCTTGAATAATGGTGACAATTTTAACACATTGCGTTCCTTTTTTTTTAAACATACAAATCTACATTGTCTAAATTTTTTAATAAATAAAAGATTTTAATTAATTTTTAAACATATAAAATTTGTTTAAATTTATCTCTAATTCCTTTGTTTAGGAATGATTACATAACTTGAATTTTTAACATATGTTGCGTATGAGTTATATTTAATTTGGTTTACATAAATAACACTCATACGTTTTAAGTGATTATGCAAGCGAAATGTTTGAACTTAAATTTTATGGAATTTAAACAGATTTTTGTATTTAAATTGTGTAAATTATTTAAATATATTTTAATTTAATGTAAAGTAATTAACAGCGAAATTGCTGAAATCTTTTTCCAAAAGGAAAATTTAAAATGATTTTTTTTTGCTGTTAAACTCATTTTCAGTAAAGAACAATTTTAACTTTTTATTTAAAGAAAATTTAAGCTTTTTTGCTGTAAATCGCATACAATAATTTTCTACAAAAATTTTAAATTTTAAAGTGTAATTTAACATATTCAGCATTTCCACAACTCCAAGATTGGTACCTTATAAAAATGTTACTTTTTGCAAATTTCCTCATCTGTTAAGAGGTTATAAACTCTTATTTAAAAATAAAATATTGTAGCCTTCAGGGATACATTAAAGAAAGGTATAAAAACAAACCTTAAATATTAAGGAATTTTGTTAAATTTTAAATGTACTTTTTTCCTGCTTAAACAAGATACTTTAAAGGTGACACTTTTGACAGTAAGAAGAAAAAATATTTTAAATTTATTATTAAACCAAATATTACTTTCAAATTAGTTTTATTTAACTTTAAAATATTCACTTTATTTGAATTATTTGCTTAGTGCAAAAACGTGTTAAGTCATAGGATTCCGTTAAGATCGTTAGATGTTTTCTTTCATTTTTAAAACAAGATTTAACAAATGTAAAATCTTATATTCAGTTTTTTTCCCCTTATCCCTAAACCATTTAAATTGTTTTGAGTGCAGAGAAAAATTAATGAGATTTTCAGTTTCTTGACTTAAAAACTTTTTGTCTCTTAGCCTTTCAATTACATGGAAAAACTAAAAAAAAAATATATATTTGATTTATATGACAAAAGAACATCTTCAATTCCGTCTCTGTTTACAAGAACTTTATGTTGATTTAGTATGCTTGCCTCTGGTAACATTTTAATACATACAACTGCAGAAAAAAAACTATAAATAAACAAAAAAATAGAGAAGAATTGTTTTACAGAAAAAATAATAACAACAATAATACATATGTATGTATGTTTGCAAGTAAATAATGTAAAAAAAAATATGACAAAATGAAAAGTTTTTGCAAGATCCTTTGTGTATTTCATTTAAAACACTTAAAGACTTTTAAAACTCTCTCTATAGTTTATATTCATATGGAGATTGAAGTGTACTAAACTGAAATAATACAAAATTGCAACAAGTTGTTTTGTTATATAAACTCTTTAGAGTTTTGTATAAATTTATAATTATTTTTTAATATTTTTTATGGATAAAAGGCCTTTCTTTAGGAAATGTGAAAAGTGTTTTTTTAATAATTTCTGCTCCAATATTTTTTCTTTAATTTGTAGTAAATTAATTTGAATTTAATATTATACCATTTTTCTCTTATTTAATACTACTTTTATTACAGTTATTTTTATGGCAATTTGTTAAATGTTTATTACCATTTAATTTCTTTATTAATATTAATTTACCAAAAAAAAAAAAAAAATAAAAACAACAAGAAACAAAATAAAAACTTAATAACGTTAAAAATTTCGTCAACTCTTATTGTACATGTTGTATGGTTAAAATTTTACACACAGACTTGACCGCATGACCGTGTTCATGTCCATGTATTACACATTGCTAGCTGTATGGAGTTTTGTTGTTTCCATTGACTGCTATACAGTTACTACCTCTCAACCTTTTGCTCTTACTCTATATTCCTGTAGTTTGCATATCAAATGCGTGGTTTTTGAAACAAATTAAGGTCATTTAGCGCTCAATATGCGGTATATAACACACACACATATATATTCTGTATAGCAAACAGTAAGGCAGACAGACCTACAAATTCGATACCATCAGCAATGTTGTTAATTTTTTAGCATTCACATATATAAAAACAAACAAAACATTTAAAATTTACACACAAAAATATATAAACCTATAAACATACAGCCGCATCATCAATATTATTAAAAATAAGCACAAAATATTCGTTACGTTTCGATTTGAATCGAAACCAATACCAAAACATGCCTTCATATAAAATGAACAGGGCACAGTGGTGTGAATTATATGTGTAATATCCGATTTCCAGTTGTTCCGATTTCAGTGAAATTTACCATATATTCTCAATTAATTTCACATATGGATAAGATCTATTGTTAAGAATTTTTTTAGAAAATAAGAACTTTTTTATACAAAAATGGTAAACAATTTCCTTCCTACCAGATTGGGTATCTATGGGATAAAGTTCAAAACATAAACCCGTTAACATTTTCTCTCTAGGCAGTTGAAATTTTATTACAATCCCAACAATTGTTTAAAATTTCCAAAATTATTTTTTCTTTCTAAATTCCTCCACTGTGGGTCGAGTGTAAAACTGCGTATATATGAGTAAGCGTTTACTTTAACTCTTTTTTGTTGTTAAAGCCACAGACAGCAAAATAAAAAGAACAATCATAAATTGTATGTGTGTAATCCAGTTTTTCTTCTCTTACGCTTATTGTGTAACAACAGAGTGTGTGTAAGTGAGCATTATTAGTGTCTATGAGTATGAAGGGTTGTGAGTGTTTGAATGTTTGCAATTGTTTGTTTAACTGTATATTAGGTGTGTGTGTTATAACATCCTGTGAGTGTGCATGTGTCTGTGTAAGAGTTCGTAAATCTGCAGTATTATTTGCAAAGAAATGCTTGTTTATATTATTTTACTCGTGTTGCTGCCATTTTTATTAACGTAAAATGTGAATGTCCGTGTTAAATCCCTTTTGTTTGACCATGCCCTCATGTACTCTTTTACAAAATACTCCAAAAAATGAAATTGTTTATGGACTTATAGTTCATTCATATACTGTACTAGTCAGACGATTTTCCTCTTTTATATTCCTTGATTTTCCTCAATTTTCTTTCATTGCGTTTGTTTTTTTTTTTTCGTTTCGTTGTTATTGTTATAAAACATTGATGATGTATGGAATTGATTCAATATATGAGTACAATGAAATCATACAATGAACAACTTTGTTGAGTTGTATGTTTATTTGTATGTAGTAGAAGTATTTTCATACAGTTTTAATGCTATTACAGACTTATTTTTTTAATTTTTTTCCTGACTGAGTGAGTGACTGACTTGACTGGCTGGCTGGCAATTTTCGTTATTTTTTTTTATTCATTTCTGGATTTGTAATCATTATGTTCAATTTGTTGCTATACATACATATACCCTGATACTATATTCATTTACCCATAAACCACTTTGACCAAAAGCAAAAAAATATAAAATAAAATAATAAAAAAAACACGAATTCGATCGAAATCTAACCAAAACATAATGTAGGCGATCAAAACTTAACCAAATTGATATGTGTATTGATGAAAATATAAAAAAAATAAAACGTATGAAAGCAATCATCATCATCATTTTGGTTTAACCTCACAAAAAAAAAATTATTTGTATTGCCTGGGAAAAAGTATTAATTTTTTATTTTAAATACAGAGTAGAGATTTATTGATTTTAGAGTAATTGTTTAATGGCCGTTAACAGAGAGGTGTGTAAATATGAAACGAAAATTAAAGTAAATATGTAGTTAATTTTCGACTATGTATAAAAATTAAGCAAATTTTAAAAAGTTTTGGAATGAAATAAAAAAATTGTTTTAAAAAATCTCTATACCTTATACATTGTGTTGGTGGCTTTAACTAAGGCTAACATGAAGTTGATTTCAAAAGTTATAAAGACAGACGGACATTGCTTGCCTCTATTGTGTATGTGTCACAAACACAAATAGAATCTTTATATTTTAGCTTACACTGAATTTCTATTAAATGAATTTAAATCTTAAGGAAACACGTTACATCATGTTATAATGAAAGCACACACACACACACACTGCGTATGATTATTATTTAATTATTCCCATTAGAGATGAAAATATCACTCATACGCTTCAAACTTTTTAATATATTCTATTTTTAATAACATTAAAAAGCATTTGGTTTTTGCACAAAAATGTCTTCTTAACTTATTTAAAATCTATTTATACTAAATTCTGTTTCCAAGCTGCTTATGTTTGTTAGCGAAATAAATCTTGCTTGCTGCTAATCTTAGATTTTACGTGTAATCTTTTGTATTATTAAATTTTGTCATTTTAATTTAATATTAAGAAAAATTAGAATATTTGTCATGTCAAATAAGTTTGATGGGAAAAAATGCCTTAAAACAAAATTGATTAACAATACATAATAATGTGTTTCTAGAGAAAACACAAAAAATAATACAGACTGCCAAGAAAGCAATAAAAATAATTGACCAAATCTAACAAGAAAAAAAGCAAAGAAATGGTTGAAAATGATGTATACAAGGATTAACGCAGTGGCTGGCCAAAAGACAGCTAGTCAGAAGAACAAAAAATTGTCCAAAAAAATAAGAGGCTTTTAAGACACTAGTAAGTATGAGTTTATAAAGGCTATTAAGTGCTTAATTCATGTTTTCAGTTTTTTTTCTCTTCATATCTCTTGGGCTTCACATTTATCCTTTGCCAGGGTGTATTTTTGACTTAATATCTATTCAGAATTAAAACACAGAATCACAGCAAGTAAACATATGAACATAGACCTAAGAGTTTACATATGTACAAATACATACTACTTGTCTGTATATAATTTTGTAAAACCAGTTTTAGTAGAGTACTTCAGTTTGTATGTGTGGTGTGTATGAGTTTGTAAGTGTGTTGACTATATCTATCCATAACTATTACTGTCTGTATATTGATCGTTTGGTTTCTTATTGCACTTCATCATTGCTGTCTTCACCATGTTGGCAAGTCATTCAATTTTCTTGTATTTTTTTCTGCTTCTTCTACTTCTTTGTGTCTATTTTAGTCTGTCGCTTCTTCTCTCTTATGTGTATTTGGTTTTACTTATATAGATTGCAAATTTTTTTTCCTTTTTTTTCTAATTTTCCTTAAGCATTTTTTTCTAGTTTTTTGTTTCCTTATTTTGAGTTGCCATTTTGAAGTACGTTTGCTTGATTTTGTTTTATCTTCAATTGAGTAGCAATTTCATCATCATCATCAACATCATGCCCATTTTCATGTTGTAAATGCAATTGAATTTAAGATTTTCCATGTTGTTTTTCTTGTACTATACAAATGTATTGAAAATCAAGTCATCATGACATTACTCTCATTTATACAGTTGCATACAAAAATATTTTGTAAATGAATTTTTGTTTCATTTCCTGTTTTGTTTTCTTTTTCTTTCTTTGCAGCAAATCTACAATAATTTGTTGTTTGTTGTTTCCATTTCTTCAAACGTTGTAAATTCATTAATTTTTCTTAAGGTAAGTTTAAAGTTTTTTTTATTATTTAAAATTTTATCTTTTTTTGTATGCGCCAGCAATCAATCATTATTTTTATTTTCTTTTAAAACATTTAATTGATTTATGAGAGCTTAGCAAATGATTTGTTAAAAAAAATGTTTAACTTTTTATGTATGTTTTAAATTTTTTTGTTAATGTAATTACATTACATGTGTTTCGAACATTATTTACAGACTCATTAAAAGATTTGACGTGTTTAGCATGTTCTGTTAATAATTACAAAAGGCAACATAAAAATATCTAATGCTTTTTTAATATTGTACTGATATTGAGCTTTCAGTTGTCTGTATTTGTGTGTGTGTGCGTATGTTTTTTCTTCACTTGTTGTTACTATTTAAAATTTTACACACGATTTGTAAGATTATTTTTTGTTTTGCCGCAACGTGTCATTTACTTGATTTAAAAAATGAAAACAAAACAAAACCGTTCAACAGGAAGCATGTGAGGGTGGTATTTAATGTAGTTAGGAATAGCAGATGAGCTTAATAGAGAGATCTCGTTTAGACTCCACAGATTTTGATTTTAATGGCTCAAAATTTCTCATTTGCCTTAGTTCATTTTTAATTTTAAAAACTAAATTTAAAAAAGTAAGAAATTATAGTCAAGCGAGGCCGACCTACACTAGTTATGAGTATAAAATATGAAGTTGAATTGTACATTGCCTCAGATATACTTAAGCCATTTTTTGTTGAAAACCTAATTTTCTGAAATAGGCTTTATATGGAGCTTGGGGGAAATATGAACGGATCCTCATAAAATTTAGTAGGTGGATTTACGGTTACAAAAATGTATTTATGCTGAATTTTATCGCTACGTTAGTCTTTTTAAGCAAATCATGGACATTTAACTCATATTTTGAAGGGGTATTTCCAAAGGGGCTAGGGTCAAAGGAGGCCCTATTAATACAAAATTCATACGGGTCATCAAGGCTAGCCATTAGGGCTAGGACTTGATTGTGCAGCTTTTTGTAGAGATACGAGTATATTAAACATAATTATGAGCTTAAAAGCCCTATTCGGGGGGTTCAGTTGTATGGGGGCTAGGTGAAATAATAGTCCGATGTTAAACAATTTTAATAGGCTTCGTCTCTGGTACAATAGAAGATCATGTGCCAAATTTTATTTAATTATCTTCAAAATTGCGACCTGTAGTTTGATTACAAGGTTTAAAAGCCCTATTCTGGGGTTCATTTGTATGGAGGCTCGGTGAAAAAATGAACCGATTCTAACCATTTTCAATAGGATTCGACCCTGGGATAATGGAAGTTCATGTACCAAATTTCAACGACTCGGAAAATGATTCTAAGCCGATTGGTATACTTTAAGGTGGATATAAGACCAATATTATAGTGCGTTACAAACATCAGCACAAACCCAATATACCCTCCCTACTAAAGTGGTGTAGGGTATAAATATCTGTAAAAACTTTATATTTACATCTTTTAAATTAAAATTAAATTTTAACCAAACCTCTTATACACAGACACCATATGTTGCCAGTTTAAATCAAACCCACCTCAAAACCATTAAGTGTCATAAATTCTAAAATAAAAGGCACATGTTAATAAAAAAAAGGTCAAATTTAAACAATAGATACAAACAAGTTTTCAATAAATATTTGACAATAATAACAGACACTGACAACTTATAAGTGAGAATATAGTTCACAACCTGTAATAATTTGTACAAAAAAATATTATTTGACATCATTATTTGTTATTGAAAAAAGAGGCCACCTACTAGCTTACCAAATAAAGAAATTACATTATTTAACAAGCTCCAAGAACTTAGCATGATAGAAATTCTGAAAATTTTTATAAAATTTTAAACAATTTAACATAAAAGTTAAGGCAAATTGCCTTCAAAATTATGTCCAGTAAGACATAAACTTTAAAGCAATAAATTTACTTAAAGATATTTTGCGCTCTTTAGCGGAGAAAATTTAAAGTAAAATGAACCAAACATAAACATAGGGTACGGCCAAACGAATTTTTACACAAATACAAAACGAAATTAGTTGATAGGAAATATCTACCAATACATTGCCGTTTAAATTTCAACATCATTTAAAGCTTTCTCTTTCAAACTAACTATGCTTATCTTGCTCACCTAACTGAAGAGGAATTACCTCAATAACTGCAGCCTACTTTGAGGAGATTACTTTTTTTTTATTCAGCAGAAATAAAATTATTTGTTTGGCTAACTAATTTTTAACTTTCTCTTATTAACTACCACTGATCTAAACCAATCCCTCTCCCCAAACTTATAAGAAACAGCCTCACAAATAGTAGCCTACTTTTAGGTGGGTAGCTTCCTGTACAGCAAAAATAAGATTATTTGTTTGTTTGTTGGATTTAAAAAAAGCAACTCAAGATTAAAAGACTTAATTAAACTTAAAAGTCTTTTTCATTACCATTATTTTCCTCTTGTATATACTTTTTTAACTTTGTTTCTTTTTCATTTTTTTTACTTGTGTTATTATTTCTTATCATATGGTTGGTTTGTTGACTGCCAGTGATATGAGCGCACTGTCATTTACACGTGCTCAGACTTGTGATTCGTATTTAAGTTTTTTTTTTACAAAAAAATATGAAAAAAAAAATATACAGCCAGAAATCGATTTTTGTTCTTAATGGTTAGCAAATGATACTGTTACTTGTGGGTACTTATTTGCTTCCCCTTTTTTAAAGTAGAAAAATAAAATCACTAGCTTTTTAAAAAAATTGGTTTTTAACTTTAATTTTTGAAAAATAGCTGTTGTCTGCGTGTGTGTGTATAATGATGCTTGGCATAACACATCATAAATGTTGCACTTACATTGTTATATTTCTTTTTCGACTTTTTAGAATTTTTTTTTGTAAGTAGAGAAACATTATATGTTGAAAAATGAAGAAAAAAAAGTAATCATGTATTTTACTACCTCACAATACTTTATTTATACGTTCTTTAATATTTAAAAAAATATAACAAAAAACGAGCGGACGGATATAAATTGGCACGTAAAAGTATACTTAAACAGACATACTTTCTCATACCAAGCAGTTTTACAAAGACTTCAATGTAACCCGTTACTTCAGGAGACTAAATATGTACATGGTAGCCTAGAATTTTTATATTTTTGTTTTAATGCAGAAAAGAAAGGGTCATCACTTTTGTGTCTCCAAGTAATCTAAATAGTATAGTAGTAAAATCTTTTAAATTTAATCATAAACAAAAAATTTCGGTCGTTTTTAACATGCTTACATAGACATTACTTTACCTGTCCCGATTAGGATGACAAGGTTCAAATTCATAGCATAAACTCTATAAGAACTCTTTCGTTTAGAAGTTTAGTTCGAGACAAACATCCCGAACTGCAGGAATCTATTTTATATGTGTGTGTGCGTGTGAATATCTATGTATATTTTAAACTACATACACTGTAACTGTAGTAGTGTATGGTATAGTAGCATTTATGGTTAATAATTCCGGGCAGCACTTCATACATTTGCTGGTTGAGCGACAACGTTAACAGCTTGCTATCAGCTCTCCTGCAGTCAGGCAAACCATCCTGTCAGCCAATCAGCCAGTCAGGCTTCATCAATACTTCTTATACTTTGTACACCTCCTGCTAGTGTGTAAATATCAAAAAAAAAAAAAAAAAAAAAAAAACTATGCAGAAAATAGTGTAATACTGTAGTCCTTAATATTGGTAACCATATCACAGTTTAAACATCAAAGACTACAAATGTGGCTTAAAAAAAAGAAAACAAAATTGAAAGATACATGGAAATTCATACATAGTAACAATTTTTTCACTATTTTTGAGCTTTTGTTGTTAGCAGGATTTTTTTATTTTCAGATTTTTTTTCATACATAACACATATTTTTTAAGCAGTTAAATATGCCATTGTTGTGGTTACACTCGTTGCATATATAAAACATAAAATTGATTTGAAGCTTTGGTATTACATACTAAACTTGATTCCTTTACCAAATTTTTGTTTTCTGGTTGGTTTTTTCCTTTTTTTTGCCGTTTAACAAAAGATAACAACAGAACTCTTGAAAATCGTAAAAACGTCTTGTAAGAAAAAAAAAAACAAAACAGAGTTAGCACAGTAAGCAGATAAAAAGAGAAGCATATAAAAAAAGTATGAAATAAAACCGGAAGAAGGACACTTAAAAAAAGGGGAATATATTGATTGATTTTGAATAAGAATAACACAAACAAAAACTGAAATAAAACACTCACATGGACTGTTAAAATCAAGGGAAAAAAACCAACAAGAAAACATCAAACTTTTATGTACCTTGAAATCGGAGTATGTTGCTTTTTTACATGTTTTTCTTTAAAAAAGTTAAGACAACGTTTAAGTGCCAAATTGATTTTTTTGTTGTTGGTCTTCAAAAAAAATGCTTATTTTACCTTAAATTGTAAAATATATTTTTAGATATACATATTTTATCTATTGGGTTATTTTTATATTTGTAGGATATTGAAGGTAAAGCAAATTTAGTCATAAAAAATATCTTTTTGAATTTTGTGTTTTATAGCATGGAAATTTAGGCCTTCTTTTCTCAATCTAAGAAAAATTGTTTGTTTTTAGTCCTGGGAATTTAAAATTTGGTGCCAAATAGCTTGATAAATTTCTGCTTAATTTTATAGTTCCTACACCCTTTATATTAAAACTTAATTTTCTTCTGCAAAAATGTTAAATTTGGTTTAATGATTAAAACTTTCATCAAAGCTGCAAAGAAGGAAATAAAATTTCATAACAAATTTGGTACTTTTTGGAAATGCGTTTAGTGTATAAAAATCGTAACTTTTTTGATACTTTTTTACAAAAAAAAGTATTTCTGACATAAAAAATAATATTATATAATTGGCCTATAAAGTATACATATATGTTAAATTCTGGACCCTTATAGATAGCGAAGTAGATTAAGCCATGTCCGTCTGTCTGTTGAAATCCCCCCGGGGGCATGTTACCTTGGTGAAATCTCCACCTTGATGTTATTGCAATATCCCGGGGAAAAGAGGTGCTACCAACACCTCTAGGGATGATCAAATGTATCCTTGGCCTTTCCTTGGAATGATTTGACATGGGCTCTAACCAGAGTACCATATAATCTGGCACTACGGGTGGCCAGTTGCCCGCAGAACTTGTTGGCTGGTCAGTTGGTTGATATTGCTTCGGGATCCACGTAGTGGCTGTGGTTTATACCCAAATTCGCGGGGAGAGAATGTTGGTTTAAGGACTGATATATCCAAACGTCAAATATGTCTGGATTTTCACTCCAGTGCTGTTGCCATCTCAACAGATGTCACTGGGTGAGCAACTTATGCTGGATTCCTGAACCTGTTGAGTATCTCTTACTCTTCGCGTAGTAGGGCGCCAGTATAGGTTGGGAAATTTTTAGGTTGACACTTGGTAGTTGCCTGTCATTCCGTAGATCGTTCTTTATGGTCTGAGAATGGAACTGATGTAATTGGTGGACGATCGGGAAAGACTCCACTGCCCGACAGGAGACTAGTACTGACTTAGTAGACCTTTTACTTCGGGGAAGTTCTTGGTGCTGTGGCCATTTTAACAGGATTCATATTGTTTCAAGCTACGCGACTTATGATTGAGGTCCACCATTCAACTTGTCGGGGCAATTATTGGGTTCGAATTGACTTTGTAAATTTCTACATCCTTTGTCACATTATCTTACATATCCTGATTTATTGGCCATCTTAATAGTGTGATTGTGCGGGCTTTAAGAGGTTAAGGAACGCACTGGAATGGGTCATTAGTTGATGGTATACCGGAAAATTGATTTCTCCTGATGACTATTGACTTTAGACCAGTGATTGCTTTTTCTTTGTCGGGGCTTGCATTGGGATTGATCTCATGCAGCCTGTCATTCCGCGACGGGGCTACTATGGCATGAGATTAGATGGCTGTAGTTCTTCAGCAAAGTGCTTGTACTTGGACCGGCTCAGCCATGTACAAAAATTGCCACCTGAGTTCTTCATAAAAGGATTAAGGGCACGTAGTAGACCGTCTCTAGACTACACAGTGGATGAAAAAGACCACCGTCAAGGCAGGTGTTCACGTTAAGCACTCGACATTCGTGTCTATTGAAATCAATTTTCTGAAACCCCCGACTGACAGGCTAGCACACTACCAACTAGCCTACCGGGGCACCCAAAGCGTTATTTAATTTTTTTCAAATTTATCAAAGAAATATTCTATATCATACTTGGTCATCTAAGCCTTAAAAGGACCTAATTTGAGTACATACAGTTTGGTACTTTTTATACCCTTCAACTTCGTGAGAAGGGTATATACAAGATCGTCATTTCGTTTGTAATTTCCACAATATAATTTTCCGACCTATGAGGTAAATAAATACTCTGGACCCTTATAGATAGCAGAGTCTATTAAGACATGTCCGTCTGTCTGTTAAAATCAAACAAGTTAAAAAAGCAATTTAAAGCGGATTGGTGTAAAATTTATAATTAGTTTATTGTACATTTAATTTAAAAAATTGTCTAAATAATTCAAAATAAAAAATTCTCTTATATTTGTAGTATTTTAATTAAAAATTACAGCAAAAATATTTTCTAATTTGTAAAAATTATAAAACTTCTCTTGACAAACTTATTCCACAATTTTATGCATAAATAATTTAAAATCCAAATTGTAAGCAACAACATAGATTTACCCTCTTTTTTTGTGTAAATTTCACAACTATCTTAAAGCTAAATAAACTCTAACAGAGTTTAGATATTTCTTAGCATATGTGTGAGTGAGTGTTTGCTTTTTGATGCGGCTGCATTAAAAATTATCCATGTTTGTAGTTTAGTTACACATGACAGTGTATGAACTTCTTGCTGCTGTCGTTAGTGTACGTTCTTTTGAAGGTAAAAAACTTTTGATTTTATGCTGCAATAATTTAAAATTTCGAACGAACAGCAGGCCAAAAACAAACAAAACAAAAAAGCGAAAGGAAAGGAAAGAAAAAACAGAATGAAAGAACGCCTACTGTGCCATAAAAACCTTTAGCTTTTTACAAATAAAAGAGTTTTATTGAAATGAAACTAAAGGAAAAGCTAAAGCAAAAAACATTAGAAACTGAACTATGTATATAAAACATGAATAAATGTCGTATACTTTGTAACACATCACTACCACAACTTTACCTTAGTACACTTGCACACAACTACCTTCACATACATATGTGACATAAAGAACTCTTGTCTTTAGACTCTTAAATGTTAAAAACTTCAAGTAGCAAAAATAGTAGGAAAAAATATTACAGCTCCTACAAAAAAAAATATATATATAATTCTATAATAGTACAAGTTGTAGGAAAATAGTCATAAGAATCAAGAAGAAAATTGTAAGTTAAGCCAAGGTGCGACTTGAATAGTAATCATTATGCGACTTTGAACTTATTTTCTTTAATTTTTGTCTTTAGTTTTCTTTCTTTTTCTCTCTTCTAACACACATCTTTTTGGTTGTTGATGCCTTTCACTTGAAGCCTTTTCATTACTAACCTCATACAACTCACACATGTGTGTGCAAGTATGTGCCAGAATGTGTATATGTGTTCATACTAATACCTTCAAGTGTTTGAGGGTAAATATAGTTTTTTTCTTGTAGGTTTCTACTGTTTTTATGACTTTTTTTCTATCTTTCTTTCACCCTTTAGAGTAGGAAATTTAGATGTTGCCATAGAATATTTTGAGATAAAGTAACAAGAGCTCATATATGCAGGGTTTAAGATAGATATACAATTTAGTTTATAGACTTCAGTAAATATATGTATGTGTAAGTGTGTTATTGCGATAATGAAAAAAAATGTGACCAGCTAAATTGAAATGTGAGATATAAGAGAATTAGTTTATGATTGGTATTACAAAAACTTAAGCCTTTTATGTAAAATAAAAAAAATTCTCTATGCTGTTTTTATTAATAAAAATTCTTTAAATTTACATTATTTTTTAAAATATGTAAACTTTTGTAATCTTCTTATATTACCTGTTCTTATATAACCCACTTAAGTTGGTTACATTTGTAAAATTTCGGAATTTATCTAGTTAGTGGAAGATCTATAAATGTGAATATACATGCATATGTATATGTGTAATTGTTTAAATATGTATGTTTGTGTAGTTGTTTGTTCACTGAGAGTTTAAGTAGAAGCGACATCATTTTTTATGACCTCAATATTGTAACATTTTAAGTTGCAACTATACTAATACAGAGAAGAAAAAAAAACACAAATACTAAGATAATTTCTAACTAATATACATACATACATAGATTGTAGATAGATAGATAAATCTACATATTTATAAATTGTGGAAAAATAAACAGTTATGTTCAAAAAATGTTTGTAGAGTCGATGACATCAAATGATAAAAATCAAGTTATTTATTAGAATAAGGTTGTATACGACATTTTGTTTAATTAAGCATATCGATGTCAAAGTTGGCTGAGGAATATTACAGGTTCTATGCTTTAAAACAGGCCATAATTGATAATTTAGGAACTTCAGATCTGGTTTATCAGATTGTACAAATGGCATAGCAAGTAGCCAGGTGGTGCAGATGGCAAGGAACTTTCAGCTACAATTTCGTTCTTCAACTTTTTAATCTGCATTTTAAAGCAATTTAAAAAAAATCTCTCTTTGGCATTTGTGTCCATTTCTTTTTGCTCTCCACTGTTTAGTTACACATACTATTTATGTTAAATACTTTTATGTTAACATTTAACACGTAGTTGTTGTAGTGTTCATAGTGTTATTGTTGTAATCGTATAAAATTTTTAGTATGTGTGTGTGTGTGTATAGATGTGTGTAAAACTCATGTAAACTCCCGTGTAACCTTTTAACAAACTCATTTACAAATGCTTTTTCTGGTTTACAATACTCATCAATTGTATTTAAAGGGCATGAAAGTATTTTCATTTTCATTTATATTTTTGTTTGTGTTGTAGCAGTAGTAGTTCTAGCGTTGAGTATGCTTTTGTAAGTATGAGTGGGTATTTGTGTTATTATAAGTGTGAGTCTTTTGGGTGAATGTTTGTTATTTTTATTTTTATTGTTAGTATTATTTCGTGTCTGAATTTAAATTGTTTTCGTTAATTTTCAATTATGTGTACAACAAAAAAAAAAAACGAAAACTGCAAAAACAACCTAAAAGAATGAACATACAAGAAGTAAAGAAACTTTAGAAAGCAGTAAATATAAATTTAGGTTATATAAACTTGACTAAAATCACAAAAGTAAACAACATTTGCCAAGAGGTATAAAACCAAAGATAAACTTATTTAACAACAATGTTAACAACTATTAAAAACAAATTTGTTAAAAGGTCAACCCCGGCGTATACTTATTTAAATGTTGGATTATTAAATATTAATCATACGTCTTAACATATATATTTATATTTTAAAACACGTTCTGTTTTATTGCTAACAGTATTTGCAAAATTATAGCTTTAACTATAAACATTTAATTTAAATTTATTATAATTTTATAGGTCTTGGTTAAGGATAGTAAGTGTGCGTGTAAAATTTGCTTAGTTTTGACTTTGAAAAAATATTACTTTTACTCTTTATAAGAATTTGGGTTAAATGCTAAACATACTTTTGGTATGAAAAAAAAAAATAACTAGAAAGAAATAAACAAGAATTACTACTACTGTTTAGTACTTTTGCTGCTATTACTGGCGTACAATGTTAAATGGTTCTGGTTGTTAAAAAGAAACAGCAACTGAAACAGTTTTTATCTCTTATAGATGCTATTAAAGCCAAAATAGAAGAATATATGGCAAAAAAAAAAAGAAAATTAAAAGAAAATGTTGAACAAAAATCTATGTAACAGCAAGCGTATGTGTGTGTGTGTCAAGAGGACCCCTTTTTTCATACACAAACTGTGTAAACATTAAACTGAAACTATT